>NC_081574.1:17710193-17816419 GCF_022355385.1 Mustela nigripes | reverse complement strand
TTAGAGAATTTTGGATATTTGGTCTTGAACAACTGATTCCCAAAGTCATTTAACTTGACTTAGAGAATTTTGGATATTTGGTCTTGAACAACTGATTCCCAAAGTCATTTAACTATAGCTTGTGCTTGCTATAATTCATTTAAAAGCGTTTACTATTCCTGAATTTGAAAGTCTCTCAGGTAAGAAATTGATTTGTTGTGACAGCAAATGACTCAGTTACTGTAAATGTTCTTTCAAGAACTTGTTCCTTAATCCCTATCAAGTAATTCACAAAGTAAGGTGCTGTCTTAGCAGAAACATATGGTTTGTAAGTAATTAACCAATTAGTTTCATTGTGCTTGTCTCCCATTTAATTTTAAATGAATTCTACCACTCCAAATCTATTGCAAACATTAGGGAAACTCTTTATGTGGTATCAGTAAAAGATTGTCTCAAGTCTAATTTTACTTTTGATTCCTCAAACATTACTGCAGGTGATTTGACCCCAAAATTCAGTATACCAGAGGATCACACAACTTTGTTTTTTGTTTTTTTTTTTTATTCAGAAGTCCCTTTTTAAATAGGGACAGTGGTTCCCAAATTTGGTTGCATTTTGAAATTATCTGAAAAATTTACCAATACTGATATCTGGATTCCACCCCCTGAGATACTGATTTACTTGATCTGGGCATTATGATTCTTAAAAGCTTCTGAAGTATAGCCAAGATGGAGACTTTTGTGGATTTCCTGACATGACCCAAGAATGAAATCCAGGAAAGAAGCAAAGCTAGAGGACTGTGAATATAACGCTTTCTAGATTTGTCTATAATTCCAGATATTTTAAATATTGTATTATCTTTAGTATCTTATTGCATTCTTCACTCTGAGGTTATTTCTTGGATCTGGTTTTACTAAGATATATGTTTTTTTTAAAGATTTAGGTATTTTTACAGAGAGAGAGAGCATAAGTGGGAGGTGCTGAGGGAGAGGGAGAGAGAATTTCAAGCAGGCTCCACGCTGACTGTGGAGCCCCATGACAGCCTCAGTCACACAATGCTGAGATCATGACCTGAGCCAAAATCAAGAGTTGGCTGCGTAACTGACTGCACCAACCCTATTCCCCAACTATCTAAGACTTAAGTTAAATTGGGTTAAGATGAAAAGGATTTTATGACAACAACTGGAATAATGTATATTAAAAATACTCCTTGAAATATTAAAATATTTAGAAATATATAATAAGGGGCGCCTGGGTGGCTCAGTGGTTTAAGCTGCTGCCTTCCGCTCAGGTCATGATCTCAGGGTCCTGGGATCGGGTCCCGCATCGGGCTCTCTGCTCGGCAGAGAGCCTGCTTCCCTCTCTCTCTCTCTGCCTGCCTCTCTGCCTACCTGTGATCTCTCTCTGTCAAATAAATAAATAAAATCTTAAAAAAAAAAAAGAAAAGAAATATATAATAAAATATATAATATATAATAAAATAATTTAAAATATTAAAATATAGCAAGCTATACAAATGTTTGATACAATTAATGTTCTTCCAACTGCTGACACACTACATAAGCCATACAGAACCAAAGGCCATTTATATATTATAAATGTGTCTATTATAAAATGCCTTCAAAATAGTTCTTAGTAATAAACAAAATTCATTCAAAATATGTTCAACCATGTTTATTTGGGAGACTTTGTGCCTTCATCATCAATTACTTGCACTTGGAAGATAGTGAATTTAGTATTTTATGCCTGTCTGGAAGTTTTACCAACTCTAAAACCTATAGCGTAAAGGAAATCAGAACCCTGTTGTAACCCACTACTTTCCCGTAACCACAGCAAAACCATTATGAAGAGTCAGACCCATAGATGGTTTTCCTTTGTTTTCCATCAAGTTCTTACCCTTGGAACTTCTGTGGTTTGCTTGCTTGCTTAGTTGTGATTGGTAGCAAAGGTGACATAGAAAAAATAGCAACAAATGAGGAAAGAATTACTGAAAAAGAATTTATTTATTTATTTATTTATTTTAAATCAGCAAGAGGGGTGACTGGACAGGTCAGCGAGTTAAGCATCTGACTTGGTCTCAGCTCAGGTCTTGATCTTAGGGTCATGAGTTCAAGCACCACATAGAGCTCCATGATGGGTTTGGAGCCTACTTTAAAAAAAAAAAAATGGGGAAGAATCAGCAGGAAAAAGCTCAGGAACTCAGCTATGTAAGGGCAAGAAGTAGAAACCTTCCTTGATCAGGGGCTTGTCGGTTGGCCTCTTATTGGGCACTCCTGGAACCTTGTTCCCCTGCCTGCCTCCCTCACAGGCTGTGGGGTTTTGACGATCTGTCACTTCATTAGTTAAGCCCTTTAAAGAGTTGTTTTTCCCTCCTTTGCTCCAGGCTGTCTGGCTTTCCCGTTTGGTGTAGGTTCTCTGAAGCAATGTCATCGTTCAGCACTCCCAGTATAATCACACACCTAATTCCTCCTGTTTAGTCTGGCTCATTGGGTGTTGCCCATAAAAAGTTTGGCTTTTGTAATCACAATTAAAGCAGGGCGGTGTGACTAATTAGTCAGCTCACTGCATCTCTATCTTCTGTGAAGTGAGTCAGTTTCAACATGAGCTTTGTGCTCCCATGTCACTCCCTACCCTCTGATGTTCAAGTCTATATTTGTTCCAGACTCTAGATGTTTAAAAAAAAAAAAAGTCTGTTTGTTTTCATTCTTAAAACATGTTCTATACTCCCTCGCGGGAGTGGAACTAACTCCACAGGAATTTGGAGAAATTCCCAGAGTGCTAGCTCACTATGCAGAATTGCCAGGGCAGGGAAGCCATTTGCTCCCTCATTTGGGGAAATTGTACTGATAATACAACTAGTTCAGGTGAACGCACTCATAATGAATATTACCATGCAGAGCCCTTTTTACATATCGTTGTTCTAAAATAAGGTTTATTTTAGGGTTCTTAAAAAATGGCAGTTTACAGAAAAATTACAGACAGTAGAATTTCCATATATCCCATACCTAGTCTTCCCTATTATTAGCATCTTATATAAGTGTGATATATTTGTTACATTAATATAATAATATATTGATGATAATAAATCAATGATTCATCAACTGATACATTATTAACTAATATTTCTGCTTTATTTTTATTTCCTTAGTTTTTACCTATTGCCCTTTTTCCGTTCCAAGATCCTAACCCTAATGCAACATTACATTTAATGATCATATATCTTCTCAGGCTCTTCATGACTATGACAGACTCTCAGCCTTTTTTTTTTTTTCCCCTAATAAACTTAACAGTTTTGAGGAGTACTGGACAGATATTTTGCTGAACATCCCTTAACTGTGATTTGTCTAATCTTCTTCTCATCAGATTGGGGTTAAATGTGTTTGAGAGGAAGACCATAGAGATAGAATGACATTTGCAAAACATGATGTCAAGGGTGTATGCTATCTACATGATTTATATTGTTGATGTTAACTTTGATCACCTGGTCAAGGTAGTATTAGTCAGATTTCTCCACCACACCTTTCAAGTAACTTTCAAGTAACTCCTCTTCTTCCCCCTTTTATTCTATATTCTTTGGAAGGAAGTCACTAAGCGTGGCTTATACTTTAAGAGTAGAAAGTTATGGTCCACCTGTTTGAGGGCAGAGTATCTGCACAAATTATTTGAACTTCCTATTAATTCAGTCGTTTATTTATATCAGAATGGACTCAAGGCTTTTTAAAATACTACTTCGAGTTATAGTGCCCCAAATCCTTGTTTATTTATTTTCTTGATCAAATTTTTCCAGCTTTGCCCACGGGGAGCTCTTTTATTTGGTTTCTCATCCCTTTAACATGCTCCTTCACTGTGGGGTGTGTATGTGCGTGTGCGTGTGTGTGTGTTTGTGTTTTTTGAAGCATTTCCTTAATTTCTGGGTCTATAAGATGTTCCCGGTTCATCTTGTATATTTCATATCCCAGTCCTAGAACCAATTATTTCCTTATGGAACCCTGGTTCCTTTTACTAGAGAATGGTATTAGACATCAGCATCCGGATGCTAGGTATGCTCATTGTTATTGCAGTTTCTTTGTTTCTCCAGTGAAAGGGAAAGGGACTATATGTGCATATACTAAACCAGAGATTTGCACATATACATGACTTTCTTTTTTTTTTTTTTTAAGATTTTATTTATTTGACAGAGAGAGATCACAAATAGGCAGAGAGAGAGGAAGAAGCAGGCTCCCCTCCGAGCAGAGAGCCTGATGTGGGGCTTGATCCCAGGACCCTGAGATCATGACTTGAGCCGAAGGCAGAGGCTTAACCCACTGAGTCACCCAGGCGCCCCTGCATGACTATTTCTATATGTAACTATTTGTATCTATATTAAGCCAAACATGAGTTCATAAAGCGGTCTCCAACTTCAATCTATTACCACATGGATCACTCTAGTCACCTCCCTTTGCTCCAACAGGGAGACACTGGACTCCTACCATCCCCCATCCATTTATTTAATTATTCAATTTCAGTACACATGTATAGCAGTACCCAAATTGTTAACATGTATCTTTATCAACAAGTTTTCCAGAGAGTCTGGAAGGCAACTTTATCATACAAGTGATATTATACAAGTTTTCCAGAGAGTCTGGAAGACATTTTTCTGGATGGCCATAGGCCTGGTATCATACAGCAGTTCTGTTACTAGGAGAGAACAGGAGAATCAATAAGGGAACACAATGGTCTCCACCATACAATGCATTGAAGTGACAGGTCACAAAAGAGAAAAATACAGCAGGCTTATGTTGAATTTTGGCTGAGTTTGTATGACAAAATCGATTGTTTTCTTCTACAGACTGCAACCTTTTGACCCAACGCTCATTTCCTTCCTTGGCCACAACACCAGTTCCATCTTCTTTCGGCTTCCACGGCCATCAGCCATCGCTAACAGATGTAAGAAGAGCAACCCTATTGAGCACATTATAAAGGGAGATGTAAAAGGGCACAGCAGGGACAATGGGATGGTGAGGGATGGATACATGGAAGTATCCCCTGGTTGTCCGGTGGCAAAGGCAGCAGAGTTTGCAAATGGGTGCTGACTGACCCTATGACAAGGAGAAAGAAATACAGGTGATGGAATGGCTTTTCCAAATGACGGTTAGTGAGGCCCCATCCACAACTTTGACTAAGCTGTGCCCCTTCACTGATCTATTATCAAGTCAGTTGTGGGGCACCTGGGTGGCTCAGCCCTTAAGCAACTGCTTTTGTTTTTTTTTTTTTTTTTTTTTTTTTTTTTTTAAAGATTTTATTTATTTATTTGACAGAGAGAAATTACAAGTACACTGAGAGGCAGGCAGAGAGAGAGAGAGAAGGAAGCAGGCTCCCTGCTGAGCAGAGAGCCCGATGCGGGACTCGATCCCAGGACCCTGAGATCATGACCTGAGCCGAAGGCAGCGGCTTAACCCACTGAGCCACCCAGGCGCCCGAAGCAACTGCTTTTGACTCAGATCGTGATCCTGGTGTCCTGAGATCAAGTCCCATGTTGGGCTCCCTGCTCTGCTAGGAGTCTGCTTCTTCCTCTCCCACTCCCCCTGCTTGTGTGCCCTCTCTCTCGTTGACTCCCTCTTGTCAAATAAATAAATAAAATATTTTTTAAAAAATCAGTTGTTAATGTGCTATTTTCATCCAGTGGCAGTTGGCAGAGAACAAACCCTTCCATACCCACTCTCCAAACGTGACTTGATATCTAGGCACTGTTATGCCAACATATGGGAAAGAACAAGCAACTCTACACAAGGAAATCTGAAGTTTTCCCTATCACATGTGAAGATTCAGAGATTAAGATTCTTGAAAAAAGAAAATGACGCATAGGAATGGGGCTTTGGAGGTTTGATCATCTGGGTTTGAATCCTAGCTCTGCCACAGAGTAGCTGTGCAACCCTAAGTAAATCATTTGCTGCCGTTTATATTAAAATGATAATAAAATATTAAATATAATTCCTTAAAATGATATCAAAATGGTGTATTTTAATAATATTTAAAATGATGTGTGACAAACCCTGTAGAATTTTTTAGCACAAAGAGAGAAACTTAATGCATGCAAATTTACAAATCCTTTAGGAAGTCGAGGGATCCCAGGATGGAATGCAGAATGAGACAAAACCGTCTCACACTTGTATGAAACAACCTCACACCCAGGGTGGGAGGTGAGGGGAAAAAGCATCAACCTAAGTAACTCTGGAAATGTATGGAGTGTGGCAGGCTACAGGCAAAAGAAAGTGCATGTTCACACTCTGCTCTAGATGGAAGCGAAATGCGAAACTTCCTGTAGTGCCCTTCTCCTCTCTTTTTTCCTTTCCTACTGGGTAGAATAGTCCTCGTGGCCCAGGGGGAACATCCGTCTTGGACATGAGGTGGAAGACAAGCGTTGAGGAGGGACAAGAAGAAAGAAGAAGCGTATCTTTTTTTCATGATTATGGAGTCACCATGCCAGCTGAATTTATGTAGAATGAAAAAGAAACTTCCGCCTTGTTTAACACACTCTTTTTTTTTTTTTTTAAGATCTTTTTTATTTATTTGAGAGACAGAGAGCATGAGCAGCGGGATGCCAGGGAGAGAGGGAGAAACAGGCTCCCCAGTGAGCAAGGAGCCTGACGCAGGGCTTGATTCCAGAACCCTGGGATCATGACCTCAGCCAAAGACAGACACTTAACCGACTGAGTCACCCAGGCGCTCCTGTCCAATTCATTCTTAATTTGAATTTTCTGTCACAGATGAATCTAATCCCAACTAATATAGATTTTACTTGTACTTTTTCCTCCCTGCCTTTTAACATTTCACCAATTCTTGGATCCCTAAAAAAAAACGAGGATGCGTAACTTTTCAGGGTATAACTCCCTTGTAAGCCATTCTGCAGTATCAGTAAGCGCCTGTCCCAGCCAATGAAAGGGATGCCTAAAGTGGACTCTTGCTCCCAAAAAGTCTGTGCCCTTGCATGGAATAATAACAATCGTCAGAAGCATAATTTGTATTAACTCATCATCCTCACAAAAGAGTTATTTAAATGGCCGAACAGTATACATTGAGCTCTTGTTTCCTTTATATCAAATGTACATACTTCCTGAATTGGGGGAGAAATGCCAAGAAATGTCACCTTTAAAAAAGAAAGGTTAGGCAGTAAGAGTCTAAGATCTCTCTCTCCCCTCTTTCCCTTGGACTTTGATGTTCCACTGGATTTGGGAACTATAAACCTGTTCAAAGAAAGATGGATCAGAAAAGGAAGATGGCAGTTAGCAGTTTGCTCGGTGTCCATTTCAGAATGGTTACCTAGCAACAGCTAGAGCCAGTGCTAAAAGGAGTAGTGCCAGTGACTTAGAGTGGAAAACTTCGCTGAGTTACAGACTTGCTCCACTAAACATTGTGTCTACATGGTTTTCAAAACAAGAAACAGCTTTTGGGGTAACATGGGCTGGTGCACAACGGACCATCTCACCTTCTGACAGGGTGAATGTGCTTTCTGTGTTTATAGGAAACCACTCATGGTGTGAATAACATCTGACAGCATTTGAAGCCAAAACAAAATCTCTTTAAAGTTCCTAGATGCCAGGAATGGCAGCTCTGTGAAGACATAGATTAAAAATAAATCAATAAAATTTTAAAAGTCCACTTTTAAGTAAGAAAATTGGGTTTCCTTAAACTTATAGAATAAGGTTGAAGAGTTTAAACAGTATTAAATTAGAAGTTTTTTGTTACATATTCTAAGAACACTGTAACCTAGCCTCTCAAGTTTTCACCTATTTATGTTCAGTTCCAGGAAACTAAGACAAATACCTATAAAAAGAGAAATGCAGGCTATAGGTCAGGGCTGGTGGTATTTGATAATTATATTCTATCATTAAGCTGCACCTTTATTTCCTTTGTGTTAAGCCCCTCTCCTTGTTTATACCTATTTTCTATCTATATTTCAAAAATCATAAAAATAATTCATCTGTATGATTACTCTGTGGCATCTTTGGGGTTCTAACCTCTCAAAAGGAAAGCCTTTCAATAGAGTTTAAATTCACATCACACATGTATATGGGCTAGAAATGAAATTTCTATTAAAAATAAAATTTGGGGGTTACCTGGGTGGCTCAGTGGGTTAAAGCCTCTGCCTTCGGCTTAGGTCATGATCCCAGGGTTCTGGGAATAAACCCCGCATTGGGCTCTCTGCTCAGCGGGGAGCCTGCTTCCTCCTCTCTCTCTGCCTGCTTCTCTGCCTACTTGTGATCTCTGTCTGTCAAATAAATAAATCTTAAAAAATAAAATAAAATAAAATTTGGGGTACCTGTGTAGCATAGTTTGTTAAGAGTCTGACTCTTGGTTTTGGCTCAGGTCATGATCTCAAGATCGTGGGATCAAGCCTCACACAGGGTTCCATGCTCAGCGTGGAAGCCTGTTTAAGATTCTTTCTCCTTGGGGCACCTGGGTGGCTCAGTCGCTAAACATCTGCCTTTGGCCCAGGGTCCTAGGATCCAGCCCCGCATCGGGCTCCCTGCTCAGTGGGAAGCCTGCTTCTCCCTCTCCCACTCCCTCTGCTTGTGTTCCCTCTCTCGCTGTCTCTCTCTATCAAATTAATAAATAAAATCTTTAAAAAAAAAAAAAAAAGATTCTTTCCCTCCCACTCCCTCTGCTCCTCCCCCGGCTCACACATGCTCATTCCCTCCCTCCCTCTCTCTCTCAAATAAATAAATCAATAAAATCTTTTAAAATATTTAAAATAATTCACAGGGACTCAGATATTTGTACACCAATGTTCATAGCAGCATTATTCATAATAACCAAAAGCTGGAACAACTGAAGTGTCCATTAGAAGATGATGGCCAAACAAATGTGCTATATATAAAAAATAGAATAGCATTCAGCCTTAAAGAGGGATGAAATTCTGATGCATGCTCCAACAGGGATAAACCTTAAAGACCTTATACTAAGTAAAATAAACCACAAACACAGAAGGACAAATATTGTATGATTTCACTTATGTGAAATACCTTGTACTGTGTCATCTCGGTTCCCTGACTACTGGGTATGTTCAGCCAATGGAAAGACTAGTGACCCCACATCTCCAGAATCCCAAAGAGATAACTACTTCCCAGAAGAAATATGGTGTCTTTTTCTGGGTTCTTCCAAAAGCACATCTTGAAAAAGGACTTGAATGCAAGTAATTTATTTGGAAGGTGATCCCAAGAAATAGTGGCATGGAAGAGAGAGGGAGAAACATGGAAGAGAAGAAAACAGACAGAAGGGTGTACCATCAAGCAAGTCACCCTTACGGACAATTGAGGTTTAATCTGTTGGGAGAACTCTTAGCAACGGTGAAGTGTATGCACTTGAGCAGTCCCACTTGAGATGTGGGGAGTTAGTCTTTATCACCAATTCCTAGCTGTCATTGACAGAAGACTGGTCCAGGGACACTGTACGTGAGGATGCAAAGGCGTGCGGTTTTAGGAGGAACACTATCTATTAGGTCAGGAAGACTAGAGAGGAGCAAGGAAAGGTCAAAAGAGTTGAAAAGAGGCACAGCGTTGCTGTAGGTACTGAACCCCGCCCCGCTGATTTCTCCCAAGATGTTGCTGGAAGGACTGCTGGTCTTCATGGAGGGCTAGGGGTTGAAACCAGAAAGCTTCAGAGAAAGAAGGGAAGACAATACATGTGGACAATTCTTTCAAAAAGGTTGATTCTGAAGGGGAGGAGAAAAAGAAGGCCCCAACCAAAAAGTTATGGAGTTAGAGCAATGCTTTTCAAACTGGGATTGCTGGGAGTACTCTTGGTCCCTAAGATCTGAGAGTATTAACCCCCACACACCATATCCGCTGGATGCCCGATTATAAATGAAAACTGTTTGAGGATTTCAGTTCCTCTGGTGATACCTGCGTTCACAACCAAGTTGCAGCCAGTCAGGAACCCTTCAAAGATACGTTTTGAACAGAAAGTATTCGTGCCTGATGAGAGAAGGGATGATGTCCGTGGCAGTGAACATCTGTTTCTGTGTGGACAAGGAGGGTCATGATCCAGTCTTTTTTTTTTTTTTTTTTAAAGATGTTTATTTATTTATTTATTTATTTGACCGCAGAGATCACAAGTAGGCAGAGAGGCAGGCAGAGAGAGAGGAGAAAGCAGGCTCCCTGCTGAGCAGGAAGCCCGAAGCAGGGCTCGATCCCAGGACGCCGGGATCATGACCCGAGCCAAAGGCAGTGGCCTTAACCCACTGAGCCACCCAGGCGCCCCATGATCCAGCCTTAGGCTGCTTATTCCAGCTTTGGAGATGTTTGAATCAGAATGAATGTTCCCAATGGAGAATGCTTATATTCTAGAAAAGACTGTGAGGACAAAGAGAAACAGTGCGAACAAAATATTGGGGATGAGATACTTGTCATATTAAAGAAGCAGCACAGACTGAAAGCTTAGCACATATTATCTATCAAATCGCTCTGGCTGCTACAGGGCACCTCTCTTCAAAAGCACCTCTGAGAACTTTGAAACATGAAGGACTTGAGGCCTTAATTTTCAGAGAGGAATCCCTTTAGTGGGTATATAAGTAAATGCTTCAAGCCAGACTGAGTGGGGAAAGGCTCCCATGAGGCCACAGCAGTGTTGAAATAGTGGGCTTATGGGACTCCTGGGTGACTGTTCTCGAAGTGTCTGACTCCTGATCTCAGCTCAGGTCTTGATCGTGGGGTTATGAGTTCAAGTCCCGTGTGGGGCTCCATGCTGGGTTTGGAGCCTACTTAAAATGAAAGAAAGAAAGAAAGAAATAGAAGGAATAATAGGCAAGCAGATGTGAAAGAGAATTTTCCTGTCTGCACATGGGAATGTGGGACATAAATATGGTTTGTGTATATTTGCAAAAAGCAGAAACCCTATGTCAGAGGTAATCTCAAGATTTTGATGTTTCATAAAGAAGCTGAAGAACATAGCTTCAATGATTAGGATAAATAATCCTGGAAGTATTCAGTGTTTAAAGAGAACAACTATTGGCAACTTGTTAAAGTCTTTCCAGTCTTGATCTATGTACGTATAGTTTTTAAGCCATTGTGCTCGTTGGGTTGAATATTTCATGAGTGACCTCAGACAAACCACTTCAGTTTCATTCAGCAAATGGACGGGATCGCTTCTATTTCACAAGGTTATTGTGAAGAATAAATGAGGTAATGTAACAGTAACACAATTTGTAAACTCTGAAGTATAAAGTTATGGGATATAATGCTCACATGTGATTGCCTCTTATATGCTTTCCCGGGTATCAGTTTTAATGACCACATACTATTCTCACTGAATTACTGTCATAGTTTATTTAACCGTTGTCCAGTTGTTACTCATTCTTGCTTCCTCGCCGTCGTAAATAAAGTTGATTATAAACATATCTGCATGATTAACATTTTTCCCTTCTGAAATATTTCCTTAGGATGAATTCCTGGAAGCAGAATAACTGGATCCAAGTAGTTGGAACATTCTTCTTTAAATGATGTACATCTTCTTAGTCCAGAAAAAAAAAACACAAAACTTCAAAACCAAAAAACAAGTTAATTATGATGCACCGCGATTCAGATGAATTAAAAAACTAAATCTAATCCTGGCGACGATAACAACTCAGCACATATAAAACCACATCAGCATAATTTTCAAATAATTAAATTTCCTCCGATCCTGGAACATGACTTCCAGTCGCTACAAATCCTTTGTGGAATGTGGCAGGATAAGAATGAAATGCCAAGACTGTGACCTGGGAACCTTCTTGTCCAGTTTTAGCAGCCTCTGTTTACAAGAGACCTCATTTTTTGAGGATAAATTTCTTCCCATCAAGAATTCAGGCACCTTTTTTTTTTTTAATTCCAGTTCTACTTTTTTTTTTTTTTTTCCCCAGATTCAGAGCAAAATAATTTTGGTAAAGGATGATTTGCTACACAGATTTTAGGTTAAAGTTAGGGAGCTGAATTCTGTGCCGTACATATATAAAATATGAAAATATATACTTCAGGTTCTGTTCCAATTTTCTGGAAATATTATCTTAATATTTATAAAGTATATGCAGATTCCTAGACTCCTGAATATAAATGCTTTTACTCTCTATTATCCAATGCCATTTTTGAAGGCTTAAATGCTTAGATTGGCAAGAGTTCTCTCTGCCTAAAAGACTCTTTTTTGAATTGAAATTCTGCTTTCCTCTGGGCCCTTTCTTTAGGGAGGGCTGTAAGAGTCATAGGAGAAATAAATATCTATGAAACTAATATAGTTCAGTAAAAACTTTCCCTATGAGATGTTGCAAGGGAATACTACATCATTAATTAAGGGGCCAATGTGATTGATCATTACATGGTTAGCTCTACGGGGCTCATTTTGTTTCTCTAGATATTTCTTTTTTTTTTTTTAAATGACTTGAGAGGGACTTGTCTGCTATCAGACAAGTCCTGGCCAAGAGTTAGAATTGATTTATGGTTTCAGATTTGCCACTAACTACCTGTATGACCAGATCTAAGTTACTTACCCTGTTTGAGCTTTAGTTTCTTCAATTCAGAAGTTCAATCTAACGAACATTTTGTGGCTCTGTATGGAGCAAAGGCCTTTCCTCACCGGACGCAGTAATCTTTTGGGGGCCAACTGACCAAGAAAAGGCTTCTAAATCTTGTGTTACTTCTAGGGCACTGCATTTGTGTGTGGGTGGGTATGGGTGGAGGAGTGGGTAAGAAGAGAGATTTCCACTTCTCTCCCCATCAGCAGTTGAAAACAGATTGAAAAAAAAAAAACAAAAAAAAAAAAAACCACAACGCTCTCCTGTGTTTGGGCAAACAGGAATCAGGCCACCCTGACCTCGTGGTCCCACAGAGACTGCCAGGAAGCCTGCAAAGTCCGTCCAGGGCTGCTGAGACAGCACATTTGGCAGAGCAGAGAGGAAGCTGCCAGGAGGAGGGCAGCTGTAAAGGGGCGAGGTAAAGCTGTAAAGGGGCGAGGGGGTGCCGAGTTAACACCTGCCTTATGGTCAGTATTAGCGCTTTCAGAAATCCCTTGATGAGCCAGTAGAATGACTCAGGGAGGGGAAGAATCCCATTAACTTAAGTGAACTTCGCTTCCCCTTCATTGAGACTTAAAAACAATTAACTGCAATACTTCCACTTGTTGTTAAGGCATTAAGATTCCTTTCAGATTCCAGCAGTTACTTAGGTCTTCCTTCGGTATTTCTCCAGACTGGCTGTTGAATCTGAGACCCAGGCTGGTGCATCAACTCCTACCAAGCACTGCTGTGAGAGCTGCGTGAGTGAAAGCCAGCGCCAGGTCTCCCCAGCCTCAGAGCCACTGGGCCTTCCCTTCCCACCCCTCCTCCTCTGCCACTCACCGACCCAGCCCCAGCCCGGGGGCCCAGTCAACCCTCTAAGCAGCTTGGCTAGTCTGGTCAGCACACCTCCACTAAAGTCCCTCGTGCTTTCGTCCATCCCTAAAACCTCTCTGACCCTGCCTGCTGCTCTCAGTGTATATCCTGCTGCTTTTCCCCACTACCCTTAGCTCCTGGAAGATGATTTGCCGTGGGCGGCAGTTACGCTTCCCTGGCTCTCTCTGTCTAGAAGGTTCTTGCCCTGTCTGTCGTCATGGTAAACGCGTGCACCTGCCATCCTTCAAGAATCAGCTACAATGTCTCTTCCGGGCTCTGTACTTCTTCCTCCTCAGAGCTGCCTAGCACTCAAGAAAATAATATACCCAGGACACTGGGTTCCTTGGGGTCATGCATTTTATTTTTATTTATTTATTTATTTATTTATTTCAAGCCCAGAATCTGGCAAAGGAGTGTTCAATAAATCCTGAACACATACTTAGACCTGTGTTTCAATAACCTCATATTCAGTTCCTGTTTAGAACATGGTGGGGGAAGAGGGCTTTAAATGAAAAAGAAAAACAAAAAAACAAAAAAAAAAAACAAAAAACCCAACAAACAAAAAAAGTGTTGTAAACTGACAGGGAGGAATTTATAGTAAACCATGTTTGTAAAATGGGACCAGATGATCCAGAATTCCTTTCAGTCTCAAAATCTTATCTAAGGAAATTCCCTCAACATCCCACCCAACACCCTATTCCATGAATTTCTCTTGTACTTTCTATCAACTGTGGACCCATTTAGGTTAACAAGTTATTGTTTAAAATCTTTGACTTGCTAGGGAGGCTAAGTGCCATTTACTCTAAATAAAAATCCTCTTACAGAGAGCAGTGGAGAAGCGCACTTTGAATGGGAAGGCTCCTGTCTGGTAACCGAGCCACAGCTCCAATGCTAATTAGTGCTCCTTGAGCATTAAACCACTCTTGGCCCCAATTCCTGGCCCAGGCAAAGCCAGCCTCTGTAGTGTAAAGAGCCTGGGCATCCTTGCCAGACAAAGCTAGTTTTCAATCCTGGCTCTGTCACATCCTGGCTCTATGATTTGGGATAAGTTGTTAAACTACCCAAGCTTCTATTTTCTCACTCATAAAATAGTGATAACAGCAGTAGAGTCCTCAGGAATTGGTAAGAGGATTAAATGAAATGATGGGGTGAAGGCTGTTGGACAGCAGGTACACAGAAGTAGTAACTATTCTATGTGTGCGCATACCTCCTGGGCCCCTTCCACTTCATGGGAGTGGGCGTGGATTGGAGGGTTACTGGTTCTGGCTCTGAACTGGAGATGGTGTGGGCTGGGTGGGGGATTGTGGGCATGGGACAGGAGCTGGGGGAATCCTTGGTCAGGTATGGCACAACACGGAATCCTGAGCTGTGATTGGCGAGGTCTGCCATTTTCCAAGAGCTCCAGGACAACCATGATCCACAGCCTGCCAAAGGGGATGCTGGCTGATATGATTCGGGAGGCTCCACTCCCTCTTCCAATGGAAGAGGAAACTCTTTTCCATTCCCAGCTCACTGAACTAGGAAAGGCCGCTGCATTTTATAGAGCTGTAAAACACAGAAACTTTTGTTTCGGACCTGAAATAAAATGCCAGAATCAGTTTTGTACCTGTACATTATCTTTCTTCGTTTTGGAGGTGAAGCCCATGGAGGGTTATCTCTACATTATCTCTTAACGTGGGGAATTCTGAACAGCTACCCCTGAGCCCCATCTCAGACACATTGAATCAAGATCTCTGAAATGGGCATGGAGAAGCGACATTAAATCAAGTTCTCCAGGTGATCCTGATGCTCTTTGAACCCTTGCTTCTTTGGAAGCAGGCCCTGGGAAGCACCATTGGCATTACTCGGAAACTTTTAAGAAATGCAGAACTTCAGGCCCTGCCAGACCTACTGAATCTACATTTTAAAAAAAGGGGGGGGGGTGCTAAAATACTCATAGCACAAAATTTACCATCTTCACTTTTTTTTTTTTAACCATCTTCACTATTTTTAACTGTGCCTTTCAGTAGTGTTAAATGCCTTCAAGTTGTTATGCAACCTATCTCCAAAACTCTTTTTTCTTCTTGCAAAACTAAAACACTACACCTATTAAAACAACATCTCCCTGTTTCCCTCTGGCAACCACCC
Source organism: Mustela nigripes (assembly GCF_022355385.1). Classification (NCBI taxonomy): domain Eukaryota; kingdom Metazoa; phylum Chordata; class Mammalia; order Carnivora; family Mustelidae; genus Mustela; species Mustela nigripes. The sequence continues at coordinate 17,800,940 of NC_081574.1, read as the reverse complement.
AGAATCTGCATTTTCACAGGATCTTCACATGATTCATATGCCCATTAAAGTCTGAGCAGCACAGCCCTACATAGGAGAAGCATAGGTAATAAAATCAGGAGCCACAGTGAGTTTACTGAAACAACCAGGCCCCTTACTTGGGCCCCTTACTTGGGCAAGGCAATGGGAAGCAGCCTGCAGAGCCATGACCAATCCTGCTAGACAATTCTGGTGCGTGCTTAAGCTTGAGGACCACCGCTCTAGAGAAACGAGATGTGCCCCCACCCCCATACAAGAAACATCTGAGAGCTTTAAAAAACCATGACTGAGACCCAGCCCAAATCCATTCACTCTAGTCCTTAGAGGCAGGGGCTAGGCATGTGCATTCTTAAAATCTAGTGATCCTGATAACGTGGTTTCAGAGCCACTGATCTGGAGGGATGAGAGAAATGACTAGATGAAAGTGGACTCCGTGTGTGGCCATTAGAGGGGAATAATGGTGTCAGGGAAGGCATCATGACTATGCCTCCATTTTCTATCTGCCCAGCTACGCTGATGTGAGTGATTGCTCTGGGGAGCTTAAAAAAAAAAAAAAGAAAAGAAAAGAAAAGAAAACCAAAAGCTGTTTTCGTGAAAAGAAATAGCTATCTTATTAGAAGTTCTAACACTTGAATGCAAAAATCCCAGCCACCTCCTTTCCCATTACCTGTCATTATTTCCTATCACCGTGCTCGGTTTAATTTTCTTAATAGCATTTGCCGCAATTAGCAATTATCATGCTTATTGTCTGCCTCCTCTCACTAAACCAACAGCGCCTTCTCTGTAAGAGCCAGGTTCATAGCTCATGCTCCCCTCTCCTTCTTACAGAGGCCCTTGATAAATACTCGAGCTAATGAAACACATATACCAACCAACCCTGCTAGATCACCAGATCACTTCCAAATCTGTGGCCCTAGACCAACGGAGCATGATCTAGAAAGAGGGGAGCCGTCTTCGGACAGTGAAGGAGGCTGCTGAACTGTCAGGACTAAGGGGATCATGGTGGAGGAGGGAGATGAGTCTGTCTAGCGCTGTCAAGGTCAGCAGTGTTGAGTTTTCCCCAGTGGAAAAGGCCAGGGAAGGCAGCAGTGCAGACTGATTCACAGGGTAGAATGTTTAGATGGGTAGTAGGGACTTAGAGCTAGTGAAAGCCGAATATATCAATGGGACCTCGTCCAGAAGCTCCCAGCTGGTGAGGCTGGGATTGCAATGCAGTCACACCACCCTTCATGGACAATTCTGTACTGAAACGGGCATAGATTTTGGGACAGACCTGCATTCAAATTCTGCTCCCCGCTCCTGGCTGCCTGTTCAACCCTGGGAAGGTATTTATCAGAATTTCACCTTCCTTATCTGAAAATGGGATAGCAGGATTTATCCTGTAGTTTATAGGAAGCACTTGGTAACGCGCCTGACCCATAGCAGCATTCAATAAATATTAGCTCCCCAAACTGCCATCTGGATTTCCTTACCCATTCTTCTTGAAACCCTTTCTTCCTTTAGTTACACGCTTACTGCCCATCACTAAAACCATAGGCAGTCAGTTATAACACTTCTGTTCTGTGCCACTGGTTGTGAAAAAAAAAAAATCACACGCTGACTTGTGGATGGTCTTCTTTCATTATATCGAGAATTCTTGTATATAGTGAATACATGAAAATTTGAAGGATCTATTTAACTTATTCCCAAGGCCAAATGGAAATGACTTTGGGGGGCAAGAACCTTCTGTTCTCTCTATCCCCCGGCACTGAATTCTGCAGTCAGACACACAGAGCTGATATGCATTTTTCAGATATCAGTACACAAAATGGTTCAGACAGGGAAGAGTGGTTGCTTCTTGAAGATTCTGCATCCTTCTTCCAAGCACCCTCTCCATAAATATAGCCCATCTGTGCACTGCTGATACTATGAATCCATTTAAGCTCTTATGGTATGCTATACTGATCGAAACAGGTTTTACTCTTTTCTTCATCATTTTATGTGCTTTAACTTTAAATAGAATTCAAAATATCATGAAAAGAGAGTGCATCCTTGCATCATCATGATGTTATTTCTATTAACAAATGGCAGAGAATATAAATTTCTTCCTCCAGTCGAATCTCTCCTTTCTCTTCAGTAACAGTTGGTACATTGAAGTCCAGTTAAAAAAAAATGATAATTTCTAGTCTCATTTGTAGTTGACTGTGTCAGGTGACTGATAGTTACCATAGAGATGTACTTCTGAGGGAATCTCCTTATAAATAAAGTGTTAATGTGTTTATTTGTCCTCATCTGTTGCCAGCCTGGAATGCAGATGAGATGGCTGGAGCAGCAGTTACTTTTTTAGACCATTAGTACAGGGGCCACACCTTAGAGACAGTAGACCTGACAGCCAGAAGGAGACTAAGTCCTTCATGAATTTGGAGCACTTTGCTACACCAACCCCAAACTGCCTACTTATAAAATCCCTTTGCAAGAGAAAGTGGCCATTGTTATATGCTAGATATAAACTGTTACATTAGCTGAACCTAATTTTTAAAAACATTTTTAGGGGGAGGGGCAGAGGAAGAGGGAGAGAATCTTAAGCAGGCCCCATGTTTAGCATGTGAGCCTGACGCAAGGCTTGATTTCACAAACCTGAGATCATGACCTGAGCTGAAATCAAGGGTCAGATGCTAAACCAACTGAGTCACCCAGGTGCCCATAACTGAACCCAATTTGAACTGATATAAGATATAATTAAATTATACTCACTCCTTCCTTCTTTCCTTCCTTTTTTTTCTTTCTTTTTTTCTTTCTCTCTTTCGAGATTTATTTATTTTAAAGAGAGAGAGAGCATGAGTGGAGGGGCAGAGGGACAGGGAGAGAGAATCTCAAGCAGACGCCATACTGAGCCCAGAGCCCCATGCAGGCTCGATGTCAGGACATTGAAACCAAGCTTGATGCTTGACCATCTACACCACCCAGGTGCCCCAAATTATGTTTCTCTCATATTCAATTCACATGCATGAGATTTAATCACAGATAAGTAATGCACTGATTCCATTATTATCAAATAATTTATTGCCTACTAATTTTACTGGACTGCTGACTAAATGTTGTATTTTGATTTATAGTGAAGAATAAAAGAAAGGTTAAGATGCTTAAGAAAGAGTAGCTGAGGGGCACCTAGGGGGCTCAGTGGGTTAAAGCCTTCACATTCGACTCAGGTCAAGATCTCAGGGTCCTGGGATCGAGCCCTGCATTGGGCTCTCTGCTCGGTGGGAGCCTACTTCCTCCTCTCTCTGTGCCTGCCTCTGTACCTACTTGTGATCTCTGTCAAATAAGTAAATAAAACCTTTAAAAAAAAATAGCTGATCGAAAGTCAATTTTAGATAGTAGTCAATAGCCCTAAGCTTCTCTGGGCACCAAAGATTACTCCTAAGGAAAAGCTAGGCAAAAAAGCACCATAATCTATTTAAGATAAAAGCATCACTATTGGTTTTATAGATTTTATGAGCTATTTTTATTTGTCTTAAGTTTTAAACAGCACATTTATTGTGCTAGACAATTTTCATCACTAGTAAGAAATAAAGTCTCGTCCTAGAAACACATTTTTTCGTCTTTGCTTATTGTTGGAAAATTAGCAGAGTAGGAGAGAAACAGAGCATGGTAACTAAGGGAATATAACGTAAAGGGAAAGAACTGAAAGATCATGACCCTAGTCAGTAGGAAGAGTGGGAAGAGTAGAACTTGGAGGAAGATAATGGTAGAGTGTGTCCTATCGGCTGGCTGGCATAAAAGTCTACTACTTGAATAATGGATTTCTGTTTACAAAGCCCATGAACTATCTCAGTCAGAGAAAATGTGTAGAAATGCAGGAGTTAAAGGATGGCTATAAAGGACTAGTAGGTTCTCTTGGATAATAGCAAATTATAGAGTCTCCGCCCTCCAACAGTCCAAAACAACCATGGTTGGCCATATTTGTCGTATATAAATATTAGGGAATTATTCAGGTTTTGCACCTCATGCTTATGTTGTTTTGGAGAACATGTTTACAAAAAATACAAAATTAATTTCAGGGTCTTGAAAGAGATTTGTGTAAGCGAGAGCTCCTGAGCCATAAACTTTGTTAGCTTCACTGTAAATCCAACTCTGGTCATTATTTATATTTTTAAAAACAATATAAACAGGGACTGTAATTTACAGACTCTTCTGTAAACTTGTTTCCACTCAACTGCGTAACTTGGGTACCCTTCCCTGTCAATACATATGATCCTAGTTCACCTTGTAAAATAACTTTGTGGTTGTCCCAATATCCATTATATTCTTACTGAAAGATATTTAAATCATTTCCACACTTTGAATGGGGGACGCTTTACAGAGCAGAGCCCAGAGTATGATAAGCCCTAAAGGAATGTTTGTCGAATTGGTGCATTGTTCTGAGCTGTATAGTCTCCCAATTTGACAGAGTTAAAAGATGGTGATCTCTACTTTGAAGATAGCCCTGGCTGGAGTTGTGCCAGAGAGAACAAAGCCTCACTCTTTGGTTCCTCCCCGGTCCTTCTCCTGTAGAGTCTTCTTCCCTCCCACTTCCCCCAGCTGTCAACACCCGGCCTAGCTCTTAGTGAAGGATGGCAAACCTCACTAAACAGGTTTGGCCAGAGCACAAGTTGGTCTTTCAGGAATGTGCTCTAGGTTTCAAAGCACTTTTTAACTTAAGAGGGGGAAGTTTCCTGGACATTCATTCTCTGAATCAAGGACGGCAAAGTCCCAAACCTAAAACTTGAAAGACGGCTGGCAATCTGAAGGTCTTGAGTACACTAAGCTGTGGTGAATTTGAAAAACAAAGAATATTAAAAGTGAATAGAAATTTCACAAGATCAAGGAGCATGGGGCTCTAGAAATAAGGTTCTGTTTCTATCCGTACGTGGTAGAATGGATAGTGAATATGTTGCGTTTAGAGGGGTTCAAATGCATAATTAGTTCATTTGTTTTTAGAGACGTTCTCTAGAAATAATAAGCAGACTGAAAGTACCAGCAGAAGAAAACACAGGTTTAAAAATCTATCAACCCCAAATAATGTGTAGAGTTTTGGTGGTGTTAGTGCAAAAAAATTGGTAAGCCCATTTCCTTGAATAAATCCCTATGCGATTCATGAAAGATATTGGCATGGCATATTTTCCACCATCGCTTTCTCTTATTTCCAGCCATGTGGGAATCACCCTTCCCTATGGAGTCACACAGATTTCTTTCTTTTTTTTTTTTTTTAAGACTTTATTCATTTGACCAACAGAGATCACAATTAGGCAGAGGCAGGCAGAGAGGAGGGGGAAGCAGGCTCCCTGCTGAGCAGAGAGCCTGATGTGGGGCTCAATCCCAGGACCCTGGGATCATGACCTGAGTCGAAGGCAGAGGCTTTAACCCACTGAGCCACCCAGGTGCCCCCCAAGCACAGATTTGGTCCTCAGGTCACACATCTCTCCCATAGCTTTCTCTAGATCCTTGAACTCTCTGGGCATCTCCTTTTGATATTCCCAGTTTTCCTGGAGCTAGGACCCTTGGTGGGCATTGGTGGAAGCACCAACTTATTCTCATTTCCTAATAGTACTTACATTGTCTTTCTGATATTTCCTACTTCCTGTGAAGTCCTGAAATTTCAGGAAAGTGGACCTGACTCACAGCTCAAGAGGTGGGCTCAGGTGGGCTGAAGGCCACCAGCCCGTGGCAATCCTTAGGTCAGTTCATCTGCTCAGGGATGTGCCTGTGACTCAGCAAGCCAAGCAAGGTGAATCTCAGTCTTCTGCTTGTAAGACAGGGGCTGAGCTGCTCTGTTTCTCATTGGATACGAACTACAGAACATTTAGCTCCCACTGCAGCCGGCAAGAACTAGTTAAACATTCACCATTTTTTCTGGCCATACAGCGCAATAACATTTCCTAGCTCCCTTCCAGTCATGTGTGGCCACATGACGGAGTTCTAGCCAATGGAATGTGGCCAAGTTGACATCTCATTTTTCAAGCCTGATCTTCCATTTTCTTTTCCAAAGTTCTCACTGAGTGGAGAACCATAAGGGAAGGCGCCTGCGTAAGCGCTTGGAGGACAGCTTCTCAGGACGATTGCTTGCTGAGGAACCCTGGACTGAACACTTGCACGGAGAAATGAATTTATACTGAGTTAAGTCACCAGAATTCTGAAGTTATAAAAGACAGTGTTGACCTTCCTTGATTGGTTCACCTCCTTACTTCTATTCTAATTCTTCTGTTTTATTATCCCATAAATCCTTCTTGTTGAGTAAACATGTTTAGGTTGGGTTTTTTTGTTACTACTTAGAACATGGGAGCTGACACAGATCCTGATTTGCACCCCATCTTATGATGGCCCTGTGGCTTTTTGGTTGTGCTGTTGTTTATTTTATTCAGTTTAATCTCTGGCATTCAATGTTACCCAGCGTAAGGACAGTGGATCCTGTTTGGTTAATAGCTTAGCTAGCAATCATGGTTAGATGCTCTGCCTATTTTCTTCATTCATTCGTGACTAAAATAAGTCTTTTTATTTATTTATTTTTTTTGCTGCAATTTTCTCTCTACTTAGGGATTGGAGATCATCACCACTGGTTCTCTGCTGCTCCTGGTTAATTACTTAATGCTTCCTAATCACTTGCTAAAGAACCTAGCAGCCGGATAGTTTAAAGAATAGCAGAAGGTAAGACAAAAATGTAAATTTGGACAGGAGCATCTCATCCTTACTTGCACAGGGCTTATATTTCCTTATGACCAGATCAAAGTATCCACATTCCCTGGTTCCTACAAATTTTCACAAGGACCTAGAATGTGTGATGTATGATATGCTGTATTCTAACAATGAAGTGAGCTACAGAAAAGGAAATGTTAGTAAGAAAATCATAAGAAAGAGAAAATACATCTACAGTATATACTGTATTTATCGAAAATGAATCTGTATGTCAGTGGACACGCACAGTTCAGACCTTTGTGTTTAAGGGTCAGCTACACACAGGATGGTGAAAGCTATAGGCTCAGGGTTTAGAAGGGGCAACAAAGCATGTCTTTGAATTGCTTATTTGTATTAGGATATAAGTTCCTTGAGTGTAGGAACCTAATCTGTCTTGTTCACTGATGTATCTTCAGTGCCTAATACAGTGTTTGGTACCTAAGCAGTACTAAATAAATGTGTGTAGAATAGAATGAACACCTGGCAATAATGCCATTAGATACAGATGTGATATAAATCACTTTGGTGGTGGGGCACCTGGGTGGCTCAGTGGGTTAAAGCCTCTGCCTTCCACTCAGGTCATAATCCCAGGGTCCTGGGATTGAGCCCCGCGTCGGGCTCTCTGCTTCGCAGGGAGCCTGCTTCCTCCTCTCTCTCTGCCTGCCTCTCTGCCTACTTGTGATCTCTGTCTGTCCAATAAATAAATAAATCTTAAAAAAAAAAAAAATCACTTTGGTGGCTGTGTGGGAGCTGTGAGGAAAACCAGTCATGAGGCTCATGTGATATTCCAGGTAGGGAATGAGACCTCAGTATGGCAAATGAGAGCAGGATAGGGCAGAGGGAACATATTCAAGAAATGTTTATAAGGTAAAATCAGCAGGACTTGGTAGTTGTATGGAGGAGATGAAAGATGGACTAGGGTTACTCTTAGTGATAAAGAATACAGAGCAGAAGCGGGCTGGGTGGAGAGGATAAAACAGAAGACACCCACGTGGCTAGGAATCGGCTTTTAATAAGATCTTTTTCCCACGGCCATTTCGTTAATCACCCTTGACCCTCTCTGGGGACCACCTAGTCAGGAAAAGTTCAAGTCATATCCATACTGTCATATTAATTTGAGCCACATTTGTATGATTTTGAAATTACATAAGTTAGAATGAAATTCTAAGTTAGAATACATATGTGTATACCTATGCGTACAATACATATGTATACATTTTAAATAATACATGTTATTTCAAAATGTATATTAGACCTTCTCGCTGTATCTTCCAGGTCTTTTCTCTCTGCTTTATATTTTTCATTTTTTTGGCTCCCTGAAATTCTTGTTAAGTACATGTATATGTACATGTGTGTTTGTGTGTGTGTGTATATAATTGCAATAATATTGAAATTATAATCTAGGAAAGTGGTTTTATTTCAGAGAAGATAATATTTCCTTCACCACTAAAGGAGATAAACTTTTTCTTTTATTAAATCTATTGCTTGTCATTAAACTATAACATGAGATTATTTTTATTTAAATACATAATTTGGATGTATTCTTAATCTGGCACATAAATGAGTTCTTATTTATTAAATCAATTTATTTTAGTTATTAAATTAGTTTATTTTATTGAATTAATTTATTAATTTAATTTATTAAATTAAATTATTTATTAAATTGATAATTTGATTTACAAATGATACATTTCTCTTTATTCCATTTTAGTTTTTAGTAGTCGTGAGTTATAGTCTCTGTGAATGATCAAAATAAGGGATGCGGCATCTTTTAATTTTTTTTAAAGATTTATTTATTTGAGAGAGAGGGAGAGCAAGCAAGAGAATGTGAGAGCATGAGGGGCAAGAGGGGGAGAGGGAGAAGTAGACTCCTTGCTGAGCAGGGAGCCCAACACGGGGCTCCATCCCAGGACCCCCAGGATCATGACCTGAGCTGAAGGCAGCCGTTTAACCTCCTGAACCATCCAGGCACCTCGTATCTTTTGATTCTTGACTTCTAAGTAATATTATATGTGGTTAAAACTTAACTTTGCCAGTCATCTGTTCATATTGTTGTTAATTTTTATATCACATAAATATGATAGACAAATGTAGGAATAAAAGTAAATGACAAAATGACGATCTGAGTCTCCCCATCCTACTTAAGAAATACCAATTAGATTCCAAAGTAATTTTTGAATGTAAAATAATACATATTTGTTGCAGATATTTCAGAACAGATAGGAAAGGATTAGGAAGAAGAAAATTCATCTATGATATTATTACCCAACAGCAACCAACATACTACTTTTATATGCTTCCATCAAATATTTTTCTGCAGAAAATCATATTATAGAAACAACTTTGTATCTTGCCTTTTATTCTTAATATTGGATCATAGGTATTTTCTTCTATTACTACTGTTGTAGACATCTATTTAAATAGCTGCAAAATATCCCGTTGTATGACTGAGTCTAAACTTCCTATTTTTTCATGAATTTTCTAGTTTTTTTTTTTCCTTTTTAAGATTTTATTTATTTGTTTGAGAGAGCAGGAGAGAGAGAGAGAGAGAGAGAGAGAGAGCACAAGCAGGGGGAAGGGCAGACAGAGGGAGAAGCAGGCTTCTCACTAAGCAGGGAGTCCAGTGGGCTGGATCTCAGGACCCTGGGATCATGACCTGAGCTGAAGGCAGACGTTGAAGGGACTGAGCCACCCAAGTGCCTCTAACTCATAACTTTTAAACTGTCTCCTAAACTGTTCCCTAAACTGTTGGACTTATAAATTACTTTCAATTTTTCATTATTATAAACATATTCTGACGCATATCTTTTGCATAAAGACTCATATTGTGTTGCTGTGTATTTTATGTATACTGTGCATTTTACCTTCTCTTAAATGCATGTCCCGGAAGTGAAATCACCAGACCAAAGGAAAATGAGAACTTTGAAATTCTCAGTACATGCTACCAAACTGCTTTCTCAAAAGGCCCTAGCAAGTAGTAATTTTGAGAGCACACCTTCACAACATGCTTGTAAACACAGAACTCATTTTTTTTTCTATTTCAAAGCACATAGATGAGAAAGTTTCAATGGGACCATTTTAGCCACATGATTCTTTCAACTTGATTCTTAGTACTACTGATGGTAATATAAACCAAACTGATTCAAGTCACATGCATCTGTGCATAATTTTGTAGGTGATTTTATAAAATACAAAACTTCAGAATCGCAAAATGCAATTGTGTGTTAGATCTTCCCTCTGTCTCTTGTGCAGATTGCATCTCAGAGGTACGGGTGTAAGACTTGACGGGCAGCCGTTTCCTGTTAGCGTCTTGAAAATATCACACTGCTGCTCTCTGGCTACTGCTCTGGCTGCTCAGAAATCAAGTCAAGGTCCAAGCTACACTTGCTACAAAGGTAATCTGACGTTTCCTCTGGCCATTCTCCTTCTCCCTAATCACCACTCTGTCTTTAGTTTTCTTCAGTTTCACTCTGCCCTATCTAGGCATGGATTTTTAAATTATCCTTCTTGGTATTAACAGGATTAGTGAGTCTGGAAACAGTGTCTTTCACTAGCTGTGGAAAAATCCAAATCATTATTTCTTCAAATATTGCATCTCTCTTCTTCTCTCTTTCCTCTCCTTTTAGGATTTTGATCCAACATATGGTCGCTAGATGCTTGATAATATTAAGGGATTATTATACATTTTTAGGTGTAATAATGATGTTGTGGTTATTTTGTTTCAAGAGTCCTTATGGTTAAAAGACATAATTATTTTTTTGATGAAAAATTTTATATTGAGGTATAGCCAGCTGAATTCAGTTTTGATGACCCCAATTTTGTTGGCAACATCTGAAGCATCATAGTCAGGAGCCAGTCCAGCATACATGACTTCTCTCCATGGAGTTTGATGAGAGTGTTGACCTTGGCCTTGTCAATGTCATCTAGCTTCTTCAAAGCCTTTGATCCCGTGCTTGTTAGCTTTGAGGTCCACAATGAACACAAATGTGCTGTCTTCTAGTTTCGTCATGGCTGACTCAGTAGTGAGTTGGGGGGAACTTAATGATGGCATGGAAGTCAAGCTTGTTTCTTCTGGGGGTGCTTTTTCAAGGATATTTGGGCTGCCTTTGGAGACACAGTGTCTTGGGATTTTGGAAGGTAGGTGATGTGTTGATCTTTTTCTTTTTCTTTCTTTCTTTTTTTTAAAATTTTTGTGACTGTGGACACCGTTCAGCACCCTGCCTTGTCTTCAAGGCTTTGGCTTTTGCTTCGGCTTTGGAGGGGCAGGGGCTTTCTTTGCTTTCGGCGCCATCTTCAGGAAAGGGAAGGCGTACAATTTTTTTTTTTCCAACACTTTTTTTTTGTTTAAGTAGGCTTTGCACCTGGCATGGAGTTCAGTGCGGGGTGGGGGGGGGGGGTGCGACTTGAACTCAAAACCCTGAGATTGAGATCTGAGCTGAGCTCAAGAGCCAGAGGCTTAATCAATTGAATCACCCAGGCGCCCAAAGATATACGATTTTCAAATGTGTGTTGGATCTTCTGTCTCTTCCAGGTCTCTTTCTTCTGCTTTGTGTTGTCCGTACTTTTGACTTTCTGTTCTAAATTATTATTTTTTTAATTTATTTTTATTTGACAGATAGAGATCACAAGTAGGCAGAGAGGCAGGCAGAGAGAGAGGGAGGAGGAAGCAGGCTCCCCGCTGAGCAGAGAGCCTGATGCGGGACTCGATCCCAGGACTCTGGGACCATGACCTGAGATGAAAGCAGAGGCTTAACCCACTGAGCCACCCAGGCGCCCCTGTTCTAAATTCTTGATAATATATCCTGAGCTACTTTTAGTTCACTAATCTTCTGTTGTATCCAACCTACTGTCAAAGATGCTCACCTAGACATTTATGAATATGATTTATAATAAATACATAGATTTTATAATACATATAATATATACATACACATTCTGTTTGTTCCCTTAACCAATCCATGTTATTTTTACAGTCTCCTGCAAGTATTTTCAATTTTGCCATTTATTTATTTAAACTGAAGTGAAGTAGTTTTATAATGAGTTTTATAATAGCTTTAAAGGGATGCCTGAAGTCTGGGCAGCCCTTTCCCAATGTTATTTCTGCTGGTTCTCCCTTGCATAGTCTTGCTCTCTTGTGCACCTGGTTACCTGTAACTGCATGTTGGACCTTGATAACTGCGTGTGAGGTTTTCCTAACGTCTAGGCTGAGTATGTCTTCTCCTGCGAGTCTTTGAATTTGCTGTCATCAGATGTCATCAGCAGGACCACTGATGTGATGCTGGGGGTGACATGAGGTCCAGGTGCGGATGGCTGGGAAGAATTCTTGAGAGAGATGTCTTTGGTTCTAAAAGGGTAGTTTTATTAAAGCACAGGGCAGGACCCCTGGCCACAAAGAGCAGCGCTAGGATTATGAGGAGTGGCTGATTATATACTTTTTAGCTAGTGGGGGTTAGTGACAGCATAAATTTTTAAGGAATTTGGAAGCAAGCCTTCCAGAACCTTGAGGGGCTAGCTGCTGTTAAGGTAAGGGTATTCACTACTGTCTAGTATAACCTTAGTCATGAGACCCTTCAGATGTGTATCCATGGGCCATATGTTTGAAGGATGATTGCTAACATACATCTTGGCAGGGGTGGGGTGGGGTTTGAGATAAAGTAAGTTTTCAAAGTGATTTTCTTATATTAAAGAAGATTTACAAATCTGGATTGTCAGGCTAATGTTAAGCTAAGGTTGCTTTTTGCCTCCAGCAAAGCATTAACATTAAGGCCGTTGAGTTCCTTGAGGAAGGTCACTCTGCCTGTTTCAAGTACTTGTCATTGGGCTGCAAGTTGTAAGGAAATTTAATTTTATCTACGCTCCTTTTGCCTTTGTTCTCTTCACCATCTACTATTTGGGAACAACCTCAAATCACATTTAAGGTGTGCGGCTCCTTCAGACTATAGGTACCCAGAATGAAAATGCCTGTGAGGACGGATCTGCGGCCAATTTTCCATAAGACCTCTTTTTTCTTTCTCTTGTTTTCCCCTATTCTATTCAGCTCCAAGGTAACATTTTTTAGTCTCTTGTGGTTGTGAGGTGGAAGAGCATGTTTAATTCTGTTTAACTGTCTGGTGTTTTGGTGGGGTTTTTTTGTTTTTGTTTTTGTTTTTTAAGATTTTTAAAAAGTGATCTCTGCACCCAATGTGGGGCTTGAACTCACAACCCTGAGATCAATAGTCACATGCTCTACTGACTGAGCCTGCCAGGCACCTCTAACTCTGTTTAACTCTTACACTGAAGATGTTCGACTTTGCTATAGGGACAGTCTTCTAGAACTACACTGGACTTAGACTTCTGTCCCCCTTACTCACTGGGCAAATCAATTTAGCCAACTGGGTGTTGCCTTCAGTTCCCTCAGGGCATCTGAGCTTTGATGGCCCCTCCTTTCCCTTCCCCTTCCCACATTTTATATATTATCCTGAAAACAGCCTTTTAAAAATCTAGTCAGTCACCACTTGCCAATGCTTTTCAACTTCCCATTTTTAAAAAGGTGATCCAAATAATCCATTTCTAGAAACATATCTTCTGCTAGAAGTTTTTAATTTTGTAATTAACAAAAAGTTGAATAAGTCAGTTTCTTGTTTGTTTGTTTTGCTTTGAGAATCTGACAGTAAAAATGTAGGTGAGTAGCCACCTGACTTTGCTAAGGGATAAAATATTTGCTATTAATATTCAACAACATAAATAATTTCAATTGGCATCATTAGTCTATACACTATGTACAGGTCCAGTTACTGCTGTCTCCCTATCAGACACCTGATACCCAACTGACAAAGTGTTTTGACTAATCAAAGACACAGATGGTGACATCTACTAAGTACTCATATAACCTTAGGCTTCCATTTTCTCAGGTCTGAAATGAGAAGGTTGAACTCTGAACTCTGAAATGAGAAGGTCATTAGTCTAGCTTCTTTCAGAGCTAATAATCTGGGCTAATAATAGCTCTTTTCCCTGGGGAAGGAGGAGAAAGACAGGTTTATCCAGTTACTACTTTTTTCTCCCCTTTGTCCAAAAAAATAAAAAAGAGCTTGTACCAAATAAATAAAAAACATAACAGAGAAATACACTAACATTTCAGAATCAGAGCAAGGGAAAAGAGATGAACACACGAATTTATTCCTTAACGTCCTATAGCTGGGTCATGAAGTCTATGCAGAACTTTCTGGGGACCCAAGCAGAAAAAAAATCTTCAATGGTCACTAAACTCACATCTTTCCTAAGACAATAGCAAACCAAAGTAAAGCCTTCTCTACAAACTTGCTCTGAGAAAACCTTCTCCCGTGGGTCTTATATTAGTTTCCTCAGGCTTCCATAACAAGATTACTACAAACGGATTGGGGGGCAGGGAGCTTAGAACAATAAAAATGTGTTCCTCTTCAATTCAGGAGGACTGAGGCATGAAATCAAGGGCTTGGCAGAGATGGTTCTTTCTGGGGACTCTGAGGAGAATCAGTTGCATGCCTCTCTCCTAGCCTCTGGGAGCTGCCAGCAACCCTTGATCTTCCTTGCCTTGTAGCTGTATCACTCCAAATTCTGCCTTTCATCACATAGGCTTCTATTCCGTGTGTCTGTATTCCTGTACCCAAATTTCCTTCTCCTCTCTCGCTCTCTCTTTTTAAAAAAGATTTATTTATTTATTTATTTGACAGGGAGAGAGAGAGAAGAGATCACAAGTAGGCAGAGAGGCAGGCAGAGAGAGAGGGGGGGGAAGCAGGCTCCCCGCTGAGGGGAGAGCCCGATGTGGGGCTCTATCTCAGGACCCTGGGATCATGACCCGAGCCGAAGTCAGAGCTTTAACCCACTGAGCCACCCAGGCGCCCCATCTTTCTCCTCTCTTTTATAAAGATACTAGTTATTGGACTGAGGGCCCACCCTGATCCAGCATGACCTCGTCTTAACTTGACTCTATCTGCAAAGACCCTATTTTCGAGGAAGGTCGCAGTTGCATGTAGCAGGGAGTAGATCTTTAGCACATTCTTTTGGAGGACACAATTCAGCTCTATAGGTCTCTCACACCATCTGTCTGTCTTTCTGTCTCTTTCTCTCATACCCTGAGGGCTGTAGAGGAAGTATTTCCACCCCCCACCCCACCCCCCTGCGGCTGCTCCGCTCCAAGCACCCAGTCCCTCCCTCATCTCACTCCCCTGCAGCCCAGCAGCCCACGCTGACTTCCTGACTGCTGGGATGTCTGTCACATTCTGACAGATTGTTCTGGACTACATCGAGGAATATTAATCAATAACAGTCATTGGGTCAGTTCTCTGTACAAGAGAAAAAATACTGTGAATGCTAATGGACAGCCGGAGCTCCCTGGAACCAGATCATTCTGGCCGAGTCTAAGCAGGACTCTGGGGAAGGACCTAGCCATCTCCTTCCTCACTTTGGATTACTATTCAAGTAAATGGCCATGTTTGCTTCTCAGGTTTAGCTGAAGTAAGCAGTTAGGCAGTCTTTTGGTACAGAATCCAGGGGAACAAGTTATGACGATCAAGGGGGCTGGCCCGGTTTGGTTCTCTTCACAGTTCCCAGGCCAGTTTTGAGACCCCGTGGTTAAATGGGTTAGAGATAGAAGCTGTTCTAGAATGAACTGGGGAGCCTCCAAGGCACAGGCATTCTGCTTTGGAGCCCAGGATGTGGCTCAGAGCACCAGAGAGAGGGGTGCTTTCCCCATTTCTCTGTGGAACACAGCTCAGCTGTGGAACAGGGAGGACTGAAAGGGGAACGTGTGCCACTCAGGGTGTGAGGATGTGTAGCGTAGGCAATTAAGCAAGAAGGGAAGTAGCCTTTTTTTTTTCTTTTGTGGGAGACACTGGTAGCGGTGGCAGTGAAGATGGGATCCCTTCCTCAAAAACATCTGAGCAGAGGACTTATACAAGAAAACCAAAATGATGAGCGAGACTCAATTTGCTTCTGACTAAATGTGAGACAATGCTGGGGTGTCTCAGTAACAAATTTTTTTTTTTTTAAGATTTTGTTTATCTATTAGAGAGAGAGAGCACATGCACGCACAAGCAGGGGGAGCAGCAGCAGGAGAGGGAGAAGCAGACCTCTCTAACTGGGGCGCCTGATACGGGACTCGATCGCAGGACCCTAAGATCATGACCTGAGCCAAAGGCAGACACTTAACTGACTGAGCCACCCAGGGGCCCCAGAACTATCTATTTTTAAATTTTTTCAGTGTCATCTGTTTGTTACTATGTAAACCATACACAATATACAATTTAACATTTTTATCATTTTTAAGTATACGGTTCAGTGACGCTAAGTATGTTTATACTTTGGAACAGCCATCACCACCATTTATCTCCAGAACTTTTTCATCATCCTAAATTGAAACTCTGCACCCATTAGAACCATTAAACACTATCTCCCCATTCCTCTCTTTCCGCCAGCCCCTGCTAACCTCAACCCTACTTTCTGTCTCTACGGATCTGACTAGGTTAGGTACCTCATATAAGTGGAATTACACAGTATTTGTCCTTCTATGTTTGGCTTATCTCACCTAGCGTGATATCTTGAGGGTTCATCCATGTCATAACACATATCAGAATTTGCTTCCGTTTTAAAGCTGAATAATATTCCACCTGTAGGTACACACCACATTTTGTTTATCCAACCATCTGTCGACAACTAGGAGAATTTCAATAGTGGAGACTGAGGTTCACAGCCATGTAGGTTGGAACTAATAAGTTAACAGAGTTCAAACACCAATTCCAACAGGAACTTGCTTGCACCCATAGACCTTATCCTACCTGTGGACATTCAGATTCCTGAAATGTATAATTTTTTTCTTCTGGCATATATTTTAATTTACAGCTGAGGAAATGAAAGCCAGCCTGCCTAGAGCCCCCTGGACCTTGCTTTGCCTGTGCCCTGATGACTGGACACAGGCTTGGATTCTGCCAAGAATGAACCATAAACCCTCTTCCTTAAGCCACAGAAGGAAATATGGGACCAGCAGCATGGGGGTGGGGGCTGTCTTCCCACCCAGACAGAAGGAAACAGAAATGAATCTCTCCTTTCTACTATCTACAGGGTGGATGTCAAGAAATTCATTTTATCTCAAATAGGAAGTCTCCCTTCCTTTTTTGAAAATAGGTCCTATTCTAGATAGAAACCTCTCAGATTTGCTTGTTCATATTCTATTAATAGTTATACAGAATTCATAAATATATTACTGCTATTTTGCCCATCTGACGGATGGAATATTGACAGGATGTGATTTATGTGCTCGGAATGGCACAGCTGGAGGATTCTTTGGCTGTAATTACTTAGGGTTTTATTGCTCTCTGTGCAAATGGAAAGTGTGCAAATGTTAAAGCGCCAATTGTTCCCAATTACTTGAAATATTGTCTGTAAATATCTAACCCCTTTCTGCATTATTAGCCAAATTGAATGGAAAATTATCAGGTTAGTGTACAGTATCTTAAAGTGAACAACTGGGTCTTTAAAATTGCTCAGTAATTAAGTGGTTGAATCAGGATCATCAGAAATGATATCTGAATTCAGTTAGGATGGTATGTGCCACATCTCTGATGCCCAGCAGAATGTTAAATACCAAAATAAATAGATGAGGAGCCACATAGGAAATACAAATGACTTTTTATGAATAACAGCTTATTGTCATAACAAGGTATGCAAAGTGTACTTGACAGATACAAATAGCAAAAGAAAAAGCTCAAAGCAAAACTCTTTTTTACCAACTTTCTCTCTTGACCAAACAAAAAACAAACAAAACAAAACAAAACAAAACAAAAAAACCTAGGAAAAAGAAAATTTACAAATAAAACAAAATTAGAAGTTTTCTCTACCTACTAGTCTGTGCCCTTCCAATGGACCTCCCCCACCAAAAAAAATTAATGTGCATTTGTTTGTAGGAGCCCATTGGCCTGTTTAACTACGGGGAACAGTTTGATTTTGTTTCTACGACCTTGTGTGAATGCAGGAGTGCTAGAGTTCTTGAACCTGAAGATACTTCAAAGTAAGAAGTAGCAGCAAATCTTCAGGTCATTCATGCTTGTTAGACTGAATTGCTGGGATACTCTGAGCTCACTGCTAGACCAGTTGACTAGCTGTTCTCTTCAGATAGCCTGTACCAAGTAGGGGAAATCGTGATCGAGAGTCTCATCAATTCTCATGGCTGGAGAATGTCTTCTATAACAATGAACAGCCTGCATGTACTTATAAATAAGCTGTTCAGTGGCCAAGTTGTTTAATTATTATTCCAAAGCATACTCTAAATAGTGAAAACAACATTCAGCTAAGTGATTCATGGTGTTCAGCAACTTCTCGAAGAAAGAGCTCTCCCCAGGAAATGGTACCCTCTAACCTACCTGATTTTAGGAGTTTAGGACCCTAAGAAGACAATGTGATTATGTACTGAGTTGGCTTTACTCCTCTGTCACGCCACCACTTCCATACACTCTAATCTTTGTGGCACATGTAGGTTTAGGGATTTTACAGATAGAGGATGAGCCATCTCAGTATTTTCTCCCATTCTAGTTTCACATCTACTGGTCAGAAAATAGAACAAATGTGACCCTTTGCTAGTAACAGTGCCACATAACAGCAAAAAACAGATTATCCCTTATTTCTCCTATCTACACACATTTATCTGTACAATTTAGATAAATGAAATATTAACATTCCAGATGCATCAGGTGAAACCCATTATTTGTCTCTTACTATTAAATCCTTGGAAAGCTTGTATTTCTATTTTTTTTTTTTAAGATTTTTTGTTTATTTATTTGACAGACAGAGATCACAAGTAGCCAGAGAGACCAGGCAGGGAGAGAGGAGGAAGCAGGCTCCCTGCTGAGCCGAGAGCCCGAAGCAGGGCTCGATCCCAGGACCCTGAGATCATGACCTGAGCTGAAGGTAGAGGCTTAACCCACTCAGCGACCAGGCGCCCCAGTTTGTATTTCTTGATGCCCATTGTTTGGCTTCTTTCCACTCATTTCTACTTTTCTATTTGGCTGATACTGAAGAGCCTACTGA
The DNA here is from genome assembly GCF_022355385.1 of Mustela nigripes. Classification (NCBI taxonomy): domain Eukaryota; kingdom Metazoa; phylum Chordata; class Mammalia; order Carnivora; family Mustelidae; genus Mustela; species Mustela nigripes. Next base: position 17,782,196 of record NC_081574.1, on the reverse strand, counting down.
AATAGACTTAAAAGAACCAAGTGAAATTTCAGTTATAGCACTCTCTCCTGACCTATGGTTTTGCTCATATACCAAGCTTCAAAAGAGCAAAGCCCTCTCTGTTAAGGGGTCTGTCAATGGAACCAATCAAAGTGCCAATGAGTGTCCTCATTCATTCACTTAACAGCACACACTGAGACGAGGTTCCTTTCCCAACATAGTCTAATAATACAGTGATATTCAAACCTGAGTAATTGAGACACTTCTTCTTCTTCTTCTTCTTCTTCTTCTTTTTTTTTTTTTAATTTTTTTAGATTTTTAGAGCATGCCTGTGGGGCAGGGAGCAGGACATGGAACATCAGACTCAATGTTGAGCAGGGAGCCCAATATGTGGCTCCATCCCAGGATCCTGGGATCATGACCTGAGCTGAAGCAGAAGCTTAACTAACTGAACAAGCCAGGCGCCCCTCAAGACATTTTGAAAAGAAAAGAAAAAAATCCTCCCAGAAGTTCAAAGATCCATTGTAAAATCACTAGTATTTTATTCTATTAAAAGATTTTCCAATTGTAAATGATCACAGCAAAGGCAAGGGCAAGAGGGAGTGCTTTTTGTGACGGGGACTTTTATAAGGAAATGATGAATATTTGGTTAACTTTTGAACCTCTATTATGGTTATTATTTCCCCTAACAGAATTTTAGGAACTTGTATTACTTCCTATTCTGATTTTCTAAAGAAGTTCAGATGTGCTTGGCAGAACACTGAGGGAAGAGCTTGGCAGATGTCTGAGGGAAGACCTATGCTTTTTTAAAAAAAACACCTTTATGAATGAATACTTGGGATAATTAAAGGGGAACCCTCCCCCACCTCAGGAGTTTATTCTGCTAGAACTATATGAGAAATGCTGAGTGGGACTTTGGTTACCATGGAAGAGATCAGTCATTTCCTGGGGTAGCAGTGTCGTTACCAAGAATCTAGTGAGAATAAGAGAATACAAATATTGGCTGATCTAAGAATTTTCAGTTGCAAGTTAGACAGATGACATCACCTTCCAAACTCTTGTGCTGCTCAGGAACCATACAATTTCTTGCACATTTGGTGTAGCTCTAGGGACCAGGGAACTGAGCGCAGAGGGAGAGGGAGAAACAGATTCCCAGCTGAACAGGGAGCCTGACTCGGGGCTCAATCTGATCCCAGAACCCTGGGATCATGATCTGAGTCAAAAGCAGTTGCTTGACCAACTGAGCCACCCAGGTGCCCCCAATATTATTCAGTGATTTAAAAAAAAAATCTATCAAGCCATGAAAAGGCATGGAGGAGATTTTGTATATTGCTAAATGAAAGAAACTGATCTGAAAAGACTATGTACTATGTAGTTCCAATTATATGACATTGCAGAAAAGGCAAAACTAGGGCCACAGTAAAAAGATCAATAGTTGCCAGGGGTTGGGGAAGAAGAGAAAGAGGTAGGGATGAACAGGGGGAGCACAGGGGATGTTTAGGGCTGTGCAATTATTCTATGTGATACTATAATGATTGTTACTTGATATGCAGTTGTCAAAACCCATAGAACAGTATAATACAAAGAGTGAACCCTAATGTAAACTCAGAGCTCCAGTTAATAATAATGTATCTATATTGATTGGTCAAGTGTAACAAATGTACTACCCTAATGCAAGATGTTAATAATCTGGAAACTGTTGGGAGGGAAGAGGGAGCACATGGGAATTCTTTGTACTTTCTGCTCATTTTTTTTTCTGCAAAACCATAGCTACAACTTTTAAGAACTTAATTTTAATAACTTAATTCTGTCTTCCAATATGTAATAATAAAAGCCCAGTAATAACATGATTAAAAAGTAGCGTTTCAAAACCAAGTCAGGGCTCTGATGCTCTGAGCCACGTTTTACAAGGGAAGACACAGGTATGCTTTTCTTTCCGATCTACTTCGCACAGCCAGTCTTGGGAGGCGTGCTCCCCCATGCTGTCCTGGCATGGGCATAGTTCGTTCTCCTCTGCCTGCATGGCCTAGGCAATTGCTCGCTTTGTGCTCCCTAGCCAGAGGGGTCTCACCAGGGTTCATGCAACACGGGTAGCTTCTACCCAGTTGGTGACCTCTGTGGCCACGCAATGGCACCCCACAGCGCCGGGTGCACCTGCCGCCCAGCCCTGCTCATCATCTATGAGCCAGGAGATGGCCAAGATGCTGAGTTAGCCACTGGGCAATCAGTGCCTCTCTACGAAGGGCGGTCTTGACTAACGAGATTTGAGAGCAGGGGGCACGAATGCTCCCAGAGCATGGTGGGCTGGACCGCTGGGAAGGAAGCCCTGCGCGGTGCTGGTTTGTTCTCCCCCACCTCTGGTCCAGCTCACAGTACAACAGACACACTTCCACACCACTCCGGACTTTCGGTCTGTCATCAGTAAAGCCTGGCTGGTGGTGCTTACAGCCTAAAAATAAACACCCACTTCCCTTGGGGGCATTGGGATTTATTCTATTTAAATTGCACAGATTGTTTTCATTCCTCCGTGTTTGAAGTCTTGAAGGCTGAAATCTGCTTCTCAGCGTTTTGCGTGTATTTGTTTTAGTGATGGACTCACCCCTGCAACACGGGCTGCTCCTATAGCAACGACAGCAAAACAAGATCAGGCTTCCACCAGTCAGGAAAGGAAACCTCCCAAGAAAGCCAGGCGCTGCAGTCAGGCATGGGTGGATCACTCTTCCAGGGCCTCCTCGGGAAGGGAGGGCCTGGTTAGCCGGCATTGAAGAAAAGGCAGTACGACAAAGATGTTTGCATGATGAAGTCCTGCACTACAAATTTAAAAGTATGTCCTTCTTTGGAGTTAGAACTGTTACAGAGTTAACGGCTCTTTCAAACAGTTACATAAAGGGAAAGTATCATACCTTAGCTCACATTCATACAATTGTATGCATCATTCTTGGTATTTTATATATAAAGAGACAGACACATTATGCATGTCCAATACATACTATATATTGCATTTATGGTTATATTTAATACGGAGCATATGATTTAATTATATTTATTTTGAAACTTGGTACTTCCCAGTATATATTGTTTGGAAAACAAATTGCACATTTTATACCTTGAAGTTTATCTTAAGGTCTTATATTAAATACAGAGTTGAGGTTCAAGATTCCTCTAGATCCAGCCCCTAAAAAACAAGGCTTCATTGCTTTCGAAAGGAAGAGTTCTCAACCCTCTTAGACTCCATATTCATTTTTTATAACAAACATTTTGTAACACCTCCTTAAGTACTTTAAATTGCATTCATAGTTAATATCATTTACCTATCACATAATTTTTTAAAAATGAAGACAATACTCTAAAATATAAAGGAGAGGGCACCATGACTGCCTTCGGCTCAGGTCATGATCCTGGAGTCCCAGAATCAAGTCCTGCATTGGGCTCCCTGCTCAGCGGGGAGTCTGCTTCTCCCTCTGGCCTTCTCCCCTCTCATGCTCTCTCTCTCTCAAGTAAATAAATAAAATTCTTTAAAAAAAAATATGTATATATATGGGAGAAATAAAAGGAAAGTAATAATAATATAATACAAAGGAACAAAAGGAGAAGACAATGAAGGAGACATAAAGTCCCACATGAAGGTCACACCTACAAAGGAAGGCTAATGCAGATGTTTTCTATTGTCAAGGAAAAGATCCCAAATCTGTGACAGGATTTTCTGAAACGGCAAGTAACTCTTAGTAAAGTAAACCAAGTGAAATGATCTTCTCTCTTTTACATGGTAGTTGCATTCATGGACTTCAGTGTGTATTAAAACCACACAAAAGATATGGAGTGTGTCTGTGTAAAATGGAGTTGGGTTCTGGGCTCAGATAGTCAAAATACAGGGTGTTGGGTTGTTGGCTTTTCTTACACAAATATCTGATGGGATATTCAAAAGTTGACAGAATTGTCCCATGCCAGCAATGCTACCCAAATATTGTGGTAAGTAATCCTCCCTCCCACGTGGATTTCCAAAGCACCCCCTGGGATAACTTCAAAACATTCTACCTTTTAAGCCACTGTTCTGAAAGGCAGACCTCTGACTCCAACAGGAACACAATGTGACTCCAACAGAACATAATGTATTTTATTCATGGACTTGAGATGGGAGTCAAAGAATAGAAGGCAAAGTTGCTGAAAATCAGACGGCCTTCAAATCACATGTAGTAACTTAATCACACTTCTGGTGGAGATTGAAATGACTAGTTTATTCATTAAAAAAAAAAAAAAAAAAAAAAGCTAGGTCTCTCCAAAAGCTTTTCTAAGCATTTTATAAATGCAGCTGGCCCCAAGGTCAGGTGATGCCTTTGAAGCTCAACCATGGGGAATAAAGCTGTAGTAAATATGGGACCAGAGACGAGCTGAATGAAACGGGGGGAAGGGGAGATGCACTATTCTCAGCTTCTCCATCTCCAAACAGCTGCCTTCTGCAGAAACCATGTCAGGATGCCTTGAGCACAGCATCCCTTCTGCAGGGCTAAGGGCCTTTTGCTTATCTGGAAATAACATAAATCACAGGCAGGTCCTATACGTCATATATCAAATAGCGAGTGGAGATGTGCAGAATAGGAAGACTGGATGGAGAGGAAGGAGGGAAGCCAAACTTTCTCAATTCTGGCTGCACACTGGGATCCCCTGGGAAGAGATTTGGGTGTTCATCATTGTGGACCTCTTTTTCAGTAAACGCTAGCAACAAATGTTATTGGTTTTATATCCTCATTTTGCACACTTATCCCCAATGAGATTATTTCTGAGAATTAACTACCATTCCAACAGCTTTCTCTTTCTGAATTCATGGCTTAGGATACTTGTAACCCATTTTGTTATAAAATCAAGAACCAGGGCACCTGGCTGGCTCGGGGGGTGGAGCATGTGACTCTTGATCTTGAGGTTGTAAGTTTCAGCTCCATGTTGGGTGTAGAGATTACTTATTAAAATCTAAATTTAAAAAAAAATTTAAAAACCTGAAAACCAGTGACTCTACATTTGTTTCATTATCTGCTACTCCATCCACTTAACCTCCCACTCATTGAAGCTAAAAGCTGTCCATGTAGTCCCATCCTCTTCTCTGTCTAGTTCACCTTTTTTTTTTTTAAGATTTTATTTATTTGGGAGAGAGAGAAAGAGAGAGCATGCACAGAGAGGGAGTGAGAGAAACAGATTCCTTGCTGAGCAGGGAGCCTGATGAGGGGCTCAATCCCACGCCCCCTAGATCATTACCCGAGTGGAAGGCAGATGCTCAGCCAACTAACTGAGCCATCCATACACCCCCTCTCTAGTTCACATTCTTTTAACCATGAGTTCAAATTTACCATCACATTTTCAATGCAATGGTGGTCTCCTTTCCTTTTTCCATCTGAATCCATGCGGTTAGCTTAACTTGTTCTACAGTGAATATCTACCCACAGCATTCTGACTTCAGTGGCTGGAAGTAGGACTACAGCATCAATTCTGCAAAATCATGAGGTAATTCTAATGTGCAGTCAGAGTGGAGAATATAAACCTGGCAAAGGGAAAGAAAAGAGTGAACATTGTCCCTCTTGCCAGTGTGGAGTTTTTACCAAGTAATTTAATATATATGGATGCTTTTACAAAGGAGGTTTGGGCCATGTAGTATGCTTCCTGAAATATTATCTAATGGTAGGACCTTGGGTTGGTTAATTTCTCTAAGACTCAAGGTCTTAAAAAGAAGGTTACAGCACTGCCTGATGTAGGTGTGATGGTTAAATGACAGATGTGTAAATAATACAGCACCATGTGGATAGAGAGTGCTCAATACATATTTCCTCATCATCCTAATATCTAATGGAATAAAATTTATTAGATTGAAGATTCATATACAACAGATTTACCTCCCTGGAGAAGTGGGCATTTCAAGATGTAAGCAAAAACAAAAACAAAAAATCTTTAAATCATTTCCTTTGCACATAGATGGAGGGAGATTTAATAGATTTTCAGCGTCCATAAATGAATCTGTTCCCAGTCTTCTTTGGCATTCTCAGCCTTGAACCTCTCATTTCTGTCCATTTATGCTCTGTAAATGCCAATCTCAGATGTGCATAGCCAGCGCTTTTTTCGCCCTAAGGGCTCCACAAAGTAGACTAGGACCTTCATGTATAATGCATAGCTTACTGGGTTGGTGTAGGAGATAAGATGATCTGTGGTATTGAGATCCAAAGAACTGGGTGGGAGAGCCAGGCTCCTAATCACTTCTGTCCTTTCTTAGACCAGGAAAAGAGAGAGAGAGAGAGAACTAGATGGATGACAGACAAACAGGTAGAGGGATTGGTGGGTCCGTAGAGAGGCAAAGGAGAAGGAGGGAGGGACAGGGAAAGTGTCGGGGAGAGGATTTTACTCGGAGCCTCTCAAGTGAGAGCTGGGCTAAGTGATGTGAAGGATTCATTCGGTCTGGACCAGAGACAAGTTCCAGCGGCTGCCTCTGACTGTGGGATGAGCAGCCTCTTGGACCTCCCTTTCCTCTAAGCCCAGTCCAAGTTGCAGTCTCCGGAGCAACCTGATATACCGAGGCAAATCTAAGGGGTAAAAAAGAGGAACGTCTTCCCTCCTGAGAGCTACATCAGAGTGCCTCTAATCCCCCCTCACTTGCATCCGCAAGCAGCTTCTTTGCAAGCAACAGAATGGCACCTGGCTCATTTGGGAAGGAAGCCCATTACTGGAAGGCTATTTCGGAAAGCCAGTACAATGATGAAACCACCGCTACTGTCGCCCATTGCGCAGTACTGAGGCAGGCGCGAGACTGTGCACCACCACAGGCATTACTGCCACCGCTTTTGGGGACTTGATGCTGCTCCCTCAGCTGCCACTAACCACTGATAGTTGGTTTCACCACCACCCTGCTTCTTGAAGTGCCCCAGATGGAAAGCTGGGTGGTGCAGTCAGTTAGGTGTCTGACTCCTGGTTTCAGCTTAGATCATGATCTCACCGTCATGATTTTGGGGTGGTGAGACTAAGCCCCATGTCAGGCTCTGTGCTTAGCTCAGAGTCTGCTTGAGATTCTCTCTCCATCTCCATTTGCCCTTCTGGCTCCTGCTCTCTATCTCTCTCAAATAAATAAATCAATCTTTAAAAAAAAAAAAAAGGGAGGTTACGCTTTAGTTAAATCCCAGCTCTACCCTTTATTGCTGTATGGCCTTAGGCAAGTCACTTAACTTCTCTGTGTCTTATTTCCACATCTGTAAAATGAGAACAACATATTTACCTCACTGGGTTGCTGGGAGAACTCAATGTAATAATTCATGGGTGACCAAGATGTTGGATAATTAAGATTCAGGTGATGTAATCAGAAAGAACTTTTATTTAGTTTCTCATTGTCTACTTAAAATTTAGTCAGTGGGAGGTCTCTCTCCAATGAAAAATCCAACAGTTCCCTAATGTTTCTGACTACCCTTGGATAATAAAAAGTTATACAACCCCATTAAGTTGCAAAACCCAATCTTGTTTTGATGCTTAGGAAGTCATGTTCTATATAATATGGAACATGCTATGTTCTGGTTTCCTCCAAGTTCCCCCTAGCTGGGGTCCTCTACCAAGAAGCCAGATACTGGGCACAAGTCTCCTCTACTTTTTTACCTTACCCCTCCAATCCTGCTCTCCTAATTTGATAACTAGGGTTTCTTATCAGCTGAAGTGGGAGGAAAGCTGAGGGGGTGGGCAGAAAAGTTCTTACTTAACTGATGTTTTTGGAAGATGATTTTCTGCTTTCTGGGCTTGGAAGATGTCAAAGGTGACTCCCCCGACCCCACCACCACCACCGGTGTTTCAGAGTGCCCCACCATGAAAATTCAGCTGCACTTCCCATGTTGAGGGAAATGTATTTTCTCCTTGTTGTTCCCCATCTTGGCTGGCGCGCGCATGCGTGCGTGTGTGTGTGTGTGTGTGTGTGTGTGTGTGTGTGTGTTTTCAGTTGTTCACTCCACACAGAAGCTCTGCTGGAGACCAATTATTCCTCCAGGCACTCCCTTAGCCAGAATTCCAGAAGGCTCTAAGCCAGCCTTCCCTCCCTTCTGGTCTACACGTGGACTCTTTGTCCTGACATTCTGGGGGTGCAAGCTGATTTTAATACAGCAGCAACTCTATTCTGTTAATCGTGCTCGAATCCACCCTCTCTCTTACCCTCTAGATGCTCCAGATACCAGTCAGACAACCATCCACTCTGCTTCCTCCTTGCATGGAACACGTAGGGAGCTCTGGATGTTCCCAGGGGAAAGAAACCCTTCCTGACTTGAGATGAGGAAGGCAGCATCCCCACCATACTCCTTTGATGCATATGGGAAAGGATCCAGAAAGTACCTCCCTCCAAATATGTTTTATTCAAAATTTGTTCTCTCAATTTCAACTCTTTTATATATTTGACTTGGGTGAAGTAGTCAAGAGTTGTATAACTAATTTTCAACTGAATCCTGGTTTGTTTATTTTTTTTAAAGATTTTATTCATTTATTTGACAGAGAGAGACATCACAAGTAGGCAGAGAGAGGGGAGAAGCAGGCTCCCTGCTGAGCAGAGCAGGAGGGGGTGGGGGTGGGCTGGGCTCGATATCAAGTCTCTGAGATCATGACCTTAGCTGAAGGCAGAGGCTTAACCCACTGAGCCCCAGGTGCCCTTGAATCCTGTTTTGAAAGCCCTTTAGGGTGGTCTGCCTTACAACTCACTTTGATATTTAATATCTATGGTCTTCATGCTTTAGTCAAAACTGGGAAATGTAAAAAACCCATTTTTATATCCTTTATGTGTTCATAATGAGCATTTGTAACCATGCTTAGTAAATATTAGCTATTACTACTATCCTGGATGGAACACAAGAGATGTGGGTAGTTTCAAATAAATAAGTAGAACCAGAACAAAAGAATTAATCATATCGTCTTTTTCTAACAAATAGCCTTGGATAATCAATTTGATATTGTGGAGTATCTTTTCCAGTTTATTTTCAGAGCAGAAGAAATTTTCTTCTATCTGGAATGAATTAACTACAGTTTAACTTAAGCAGAACAATGGATTCGTGACCTCTTAATTCTAGTCAGTGATGCTATGAAATTGAACCACACTAAGCAAAGGTGTGTGTGGTGGAAACTGTGGCCAGTATGGGATAAGCAAGTGTATAGGGCTATGGTATATCATGCAATGAAGATGATGGAAAGATTGGGATCCAGCTCCTTTGGCAATACAGTGATTATCATGTTGGCAAATGTAAGAAGGAAATTGGATGGTGCTGACCATACTCTTGGAATCATTCCCTCATGGTTAACTTTTCTAGAGAAAAGGCTTACTGCTTTTTTAAATGGAAATATTTTCGTAGATTGGGAAAGACATGATTTTTTTTTTTTTTTTGGTTATGTAACTACAGTTTCTTTTTTTTATATTTTCTTTCCCAAGGAATAATAAAAAGCTTACTGGATTTGGAATAGGGGATATAGTTCTAATTGGACCAGTCAGCTGCCAGCTATGAGAACCGGAGATAAATGTTCTCCAAATCTCTTGGCACTTATTTTCCTCCTCCATCAAGTGGGACCACAGACCTGCCCTAACTCACAGAGCTGGGATTTTTTTTTTTTTTTAAGATTTTATTTATTTATTTGACAGACAGAGATCACAAGTAGGCGGCAGGGGAGGGGGGAGCAGGCTCCCAGCCGAGCAGAGAGCCTGATGCATGCGGGGCTCAGGGTTCGATCCCAGAACCGTGGGATCATGACCTGAGCCAAAGGCAGAGGCTTTAACCCACTGAACCACCCAGGTGCCCCTCTCCCAGAGCTGTTTTGAAGGATCTGATTGGCAATATGTATAAAAATACGAACAGTACTATTTCATCGTTACTGAAAGTATTTGCTAAGTACATCAAAGGAACAAGTTTTCCTGTTGTGTTTGGATTGAGATCTACTAAATATAAATTTTATACTGAATAGGGTGAAATAGAAAGCAAGGCCTCAGAGAGCCTGGAGTTTTCGAACTAACAGAAGCACCTACATAAGAATATAATCAGTCAGTTGACATGTGCCTGGTGAGTTCATTTACCGTAGTAGGCAAATTCCAATTTCTTCAATCAATATAATCTACAGAACAAAAAATTAATTCAATATTTTTTATAATAATGTGGTCATCGCTTATTTTATGACTGAAAATCACATTTCCAGGAGATTGAAAGAGAGCTAAGTTTTTATTTTTTTTTTATTTTTTTTTTTTAAAGATTTTATTTATTTATTTGACAGAGAGAGAGATCACAAATAGGCAGAGAGACAGACAGAGAGAGAGATGAGGAGAAGCAGGCTCCCTGCTGAGCAGAGAGCCCGATGCGGGACTCGATCCCAGGCCCCTGGGATCATGACCTGAGCCGAAGGTAGAGGCTTAACCCACTGAGCCACCCAGGTGCCCCGAGAGCTAAGTTTTTAAAAGTTAAGTATCCATGGATTATCTTGAGAAAGTTTGTTTCTTTTCAATAAATACAAGTGATAGATCCTGCGTTAAGATATAAACTTAAATAGGACAGCTGAGTGAGGAGACAGTAGGGTTCATGGAAATTGAGAGAGCATGGTGGGGATACAGGAATAAGCACACAACTACATAGAGAATAATGGGAACTGGGTTTTTACTGTGGGAGTAAGAGATAACATATATGAGAGGAAGAGATGAACTCTGAGGTGCTGGGTTAAAACTGGTGGTGTTGGGCGCCTGGGTGGCTCAGTGGGTTAAGCTGCTGCCTTCAGCTCAGGTGGTGATCTCAGGGTCCTGGGATCGAGTCCTGCATCGGGCTCTCTGCTCAGCGGGGAGCCTGCTTCCCTCTCTCTCTGCCTGCCTCTCTGCCTATTTGTGATCTCTCTCTGTCAAATAAATAAATAAATAAAATCTTAAAAAAAAAAAAAACCTGGTAGTGTTGATGTGAACTCATAGTTTATATAGATAAAGATAGATAAACACAGAAATAGTTATATAGATTATGTGTATATCGTCTAGCTCTGTTCATGACGGGGCTCATACAGTGGAATCCCAGTAGAAATGAGTACATGGTTTCCAAATATTATTCTTCATTGAAATGAACCAGGACTCTAATTTAGAGAAATGGCTGATTCCAGGACCAGGGCAAGTAAATACACAGAGTACTTGAAACATTTTGTTGCACAGGAAGTTGGGAACAACAATGGAAACATGCCAAAAAGGACATAGAACTGGCTTAAAGGGAATCCTTTGGGCAAATGTGGGTCAATTTTGGCATTAAAAAGTTGCTAGGATAAATTACAACCCCTTGAATAAAATAGGAAGCCACGAGTTCCCACTGACGTCAATAAACAAATACATCGGTTTGGTACAGTCATGGAAAATAGTAACACAGTATGGGTGTTCCTCAAGAAATTAAAAATAGGATTACCAAATAACTAAGCAATCCCACTCCTGGTTATATATCCAAAAGAAAAGAAACCACTATTTTAAGACAAGATCTGAGTGTGTTCTAGTTGGGGTACGCATTTATGCATGTAGAAGTGCTGGAGCAGCTCATCTGAAGCTTGCACTCACTGGCTCAAACATTGACTGAAGATTAAAGAGGGGGCGAGGGTCCCAGGTGGCTCAGTTGGTTAAATATCTACTTTCATCTCAGGTCATGATCTGGGAGTCCCGAATTGAGCCACAAGTTGGACTCCCTACTCAGCAAGGACTCTGCTTCTCTGGGGAATCTAGGTGAAGTGGAAGATGCTTCTTTTGCTTGAGCTTATTTGTTTTGATCTCTATCTTTTATGTAACAGACTCTCATCAGATGTCTGGTAATTCTTTGTGGTCTAGTCAAAAGTAAGAGTGAGTATGTGAGTTTCACTAGAAGGAGATGTTGGTGGGGAGGCCACTGGGGAAACCCTGATGTCAGTATCTTTAAATATTGTCTTTTTCAAGGGCCAGATTCCTCCAGGAAAGAGTCAACTAATCTCCCAACTACAGGGTAAAGGTCTAACTGCTGCCTTCTGGGGACCAAGTTGGGGGAAAGCTCTCTTAATCCCCATCAATGAAAATAAGCATCCAGACTTCTGCCACCATGAAGGAGGGTCTAGAGCTCTAATTTCTTCTCAAACAACTCTAACCTTGGTCTTCCTGATATTAGGTCTTCTCTCCTTTTACCTGCAGTCCTAGACTTGTTGCCATAAATTAAAGGGCCTAGGAATTGTGCCCTTCGCGGATTTTGCTGTGTAAATATAGTTGGTTTCTCAGCTTTCTCATTGACAGCTTGGGATTTTGTTCAGTCACTTACCAGTGATCTATCCGTTCTTCAGCTTCCAAAATTGTTGCTATTATTTCCTCTCCTACTTGCTTAATCCTTGTAGGTTTAGGTCTTAAAACAAAACACTTCCTATTTTTAATGTTTGCTCAAGAGGGAAGAAAATTAAATTCACATGTTCAAGCCACCACTGGAACCTGGAAATTCCATGTGCCTACTCATTTTCTAAGGTTCAGTTCTTCTGTGAAACATTCTTCTCACTTATTTGCCCTTAGCAGAGCTAATCCTGTCCTTCATTACACTCAAATACTTTGTGTGGTACAAAACAAACTGGATCCTAATCCATTTACTTACGTATGCCTCTCTCCCCAGAGAAAGTATAAATTGTAAGAGGTTAGGACCCTGTTTTATCAACTGCACCTATCAAAACAACAAGCGCTCCAAAAATGTTTGCTATATTCAGGAATGTATAATTAGATTCCAGATAGGGTAGTAATGAGACTTTTAAAAAACTTAAACACTTATTCAGATGCATGTTCTACCAAACACATTTCAATTTCTCTTTTTTTGATGTCTTCCCAAACTAAAACTGGAAACTCTTAATATTGCCACAGCATACAAACCGGTTCATACACGATAGAGTAAATTTTGGTTTGACTGCCCTCTGGTGGCATTTCAAGAAACTAACTTCTTTTACAGCCTGTGAATCATCAAGAAAGTAGGAGGATGTTTGGTGCTATTGTTATTAACTCAATGGGATGCATGACTCTATTTTCTCAACTGAGCATACATGAATTTTGCAATCAGAGAAAAGCTATAATTTTCAAAATAATATGATGAGTTTATGATACAATATAAGGATATTAGGAAGTTAACAAAAGTATAAATATATGAGTTCTTAGAATATAATCTGTTTCTGTTGTTTACTATATTTTTATTATTTCTCAATCTGACTCAGTTGAATTATTATAACCCTCAAATGAATTATTTATAATTCAAATGGTAAACATTTGAAGTACTTCGTAATAGAAAATCCATTTTATTTTACGTACAAAACACCGAAACTGATTTTCTTCTGCTCAATTTCAAAATAAATCTGAAATCTTTAATATGCATGCTTAGGCATGTTTATTTCAACAAAGACATTTGGGACACCTGGGGTGGCTCAGTGAGTTGAGTGTCCAAATCTTGATTTCAGGTTAGGTTGTAGGCTCAGAGTCTTGAGATTGAGCCCCATGCTGGGCTCTACATTCAGCACACAGTCTGTTGGAGATGCCCTCTCCTTCTCCCTCTGCCCCTCCCATGCTCCCTCCCTCTCTCTTTCAAATAAATTAATCAATTAAAAAAATAAAGACATATAAAATGTGCAAAATAAACTTCCTTGTATGATCTGTTTAACAAAAGTGGCAAAATTTGTACATACCTCCCCTGTCACTGAGTTGTCGTGCAGGTCAGTGCTTGTCAGCAAGGATACATGTCCCCATTCTGTGGGTGGAACAGAAGACCCTATTTGCTTTGTACTCAAGATGAGACAGGACATGATTTATACCAGGTCACACAAATGCTTCTAAGTAATTACATGATACTATGCAAGAAGAAAAAGGACAAGGAATTAAACTATAAATTATATATATAAATGTGCATACATATATAAAGTATATGTATGTATGAAATTATATGTTGTTTATGTAATATTAAAGTAATTATAATTTGGGATACCTGGCTGGCTCAGTTGGTAGAACATGCAACTCTTGATCTAAGGTTCAAGCCCCATGTTGGGAGTAGAGATTACTTAAAAATAAAATCTTAAAAAAAATAATTATTTGTCTAATAAGTTATATAACTATATGCAATAATATATCTTACATCTAAATAACACAGGTAAATATAATTTATTTATATATACTATATACATGCATACATACATATTGAAACTGAATAAAATTATTTAAACTTTAAATTTTTTCTATAGCAAAGGAGTTCTGTCAAGCAAATATAAGGAAAGTGGGTATTATCAGATGGGAGTCACAGAAGATAAAGATAATAGAGACAACCCCCACCCCTCCCAGTCCTCCTAAGAGCAGAAACAGCACTTGCACAAGTTTAATCAATCTGGGCCCAGTTTTTCAGATCCTGCATGGTCAAAATTGGTCATTTTTATGGCCCAGTGACTCTATGTTTTCCATTCTTATTTTTCCAAATAAGCATTTTTATTTCAGTTATCCTGGTCTTGCTCTTACTGTTTTATACTGGAAATGGTCAGAGCAGATAACTTATCTTTTGGTTTTTAACTGGTTGAACCAAGTAGAGCCCCATCTGAGCCTGACGGACAGGACTGCACACCCCCCAGTCGCTGTAAGCATTGAGCCAGATGCACTAGCTGAATAGGATCTGGGGGTTGTCTCCACTGGAAAAAAGAGGAGCGCGCTTTATACGCAAAGAAGGGTGTGCATGGATATCTGTGTTCACCAGGATTGTGGCAGAGACTATCAACTGACCAAATATCTGACCTCCTCTTTTTCAACAACCAAGACAATATTTTTGCCAGCCTCTTCAGTGACTAGTGTGTGGTTATGTGATTAAGTTTCAACAGATGGCATCTAAGCATAAACAATATGCATGACTTCCTGTGTGACTTTAAAAGGAAATGCACACTCTCCCTCTCAATCTCCCCTTTTCCACTGGCTGGAAGGCACACAGAATACCAAGAACATGGGGATGAGGTCAACATACTCTGAATGATGGAGTAACAAGATAGAAGGACACTGGGCCCTTGACATCTTTGCATTATAGAGCAAAACTTGAACTTCATCGTCGTCGTCTTTTTTTTTTTTTTTAAGATTTTAGTTATTTATTTGAGAGAGAGAAAACATGAGTGTGTGGAGGGGAGGAGCAGTGGAACAGGGAGAAACAGACTCCCCATAAGCAGGGAGCCTGACATGGGGCTCAATCCCAAGACCCCAGGATCACGACCTGGGGCCAGAGGCAGGTACTCAACTGACTGAGCCACCCAGGCACCCCTTTGAACTTCTGAGAGAAATAAAATTTTATGTCATTTTAGCTACTGCTATTTAACTGCTATTTTTCCTTACACAGTCAAATCTTTATTCTAACAAACACGCCAAAGAAGGAAGCAGAGCTCATAAAGGGCAGAATCTAACAAAGTCTGGAAACTCATGGGAAACATTCTAGAGAAGTGAAATTTAATCTCTAACATAACGAATGAGAGAAATTAGCTGGAGAATCCCTGAGATGAGAATCAGCACAGAGGTACTGAAAGAAGTTAAGTATGGGAAGGACAGAGAAGATATTTCATGCTAAGCCTACAGAGATAACCAGGTCATTCTGTGCTTTGTAGCCATCTAAGGGAGGTGAAGAAGATGAAAAGTCAAAAGTAAATCCCTTGTTTCTGGTCAGAAAAACTGTGCAGATTGTAGAACCATTTATTGAGAAAAGAAATGACAGAGAAGTGGCAGGTTTTGGTTGGAAGATGATGAATTCACTTTTCGAAATGTTGAGTTTGATGTGTTTGTGAGTAGGCAATTAGTTACATGGATCTGGAGCTCAGAATTAAGGACTTGTGTAGAAATGTAAGTTTGGGAATCACTGGCAAGTGGACAGTAAATAAAGATAGAAGAATGCTAAGAACACTTAGGGTGAGGATCCATACTGAGAAAGTAATATGAGAGCAAAGAAAAGGGCCTAAGATCCAACCCTGACAGAATCCTGCTTTATTTTTTTAAGATTTTATTTATTTATTTGAAAGACAGAGAGAGAAAGAGAGAGAGTGAACAGGGGGAAGGGCAGAAGGAGAGAGAGAAGCAGACTTCCCACTGAGCAGGGAGCTCTATGTGGGGCTTGATCCCTCTGGGATCAAAACCTGAGCTGAAGGCACCTAACCCACTGCACCACCCAGGTGCCCCAGAATTCCTGCTTTAAATAACTGAATACAAGAGAGGGGACTGACCACGGAGATTGAGAAGGAATGGATGAAGCGAAAGGAAGGAACCAGGCAAGTGTGTTGTCATAGAGACAAAGCAAGAAACTGTTTCAGCAAATAAATAATGGACAACAATTTTCAATGCTGTTGAAAGCTCATGTAGGATGATCTCCCAAAAAAAGCCTGTTGGGTTTAATTTAACCACAGGGAGACAATGGGTGACCTCAAAGGAAAAGTAAAAGCCCTAGACTATAAAGGTGGAGTCCAAACTCTGGAAGATTATATAGAGAGTGGACAGTGTAGAAAAAGAGACACTTCTTTCGAGAGGTGTAGCTCCAAGAGGGGGGGTGGTTAAAGAGAAAGAGAGAGAGAGAGAGAGAGAGGGCAGCAGCTGTAGGACTTCTGAGTTTGAGGGAAGTGTTTGGTTTGGCTTGGTTTGGTTTCTAAGTTGGAAAATTTTGAGTTGAGTCCATTTAAATACAGAAGGGGAAGTTTCACCTGCAAGGAAAAGATGGAAAACACAGAAGAGAGCATGGATTATACAAAATTTAAACTTTCTGAGAATGTAGGAGAGGAGGGGAATTCAGACAACATGTACTCCTATTCACTCAGAAATTGAGGAAGGGAAGAATGGATGGATGGATTTTTCAGGGCTGGGACTAGGGTGAAGCAAATGAGACACTCAGCCACAAAATATAAGGAAGCACCAAAAACTCAATAATTAGGATAGACACTATTTCAGTGTAATAAATAAAAATTAATGCAAAAAAATCAATGATGAACAAAATATTAAAATGTTAAAGATAAGATCAGTTATGGGTAAGTGAAGATTTCAAGGAGGAAAGCTAAAGTTGTTTTCTTCAGAAGGTTTCTACTGTCTTTGTGAAGCAGGAGGTGAGTGTAAGCAGGAAGTAGGTTGGAGGTTGGAGGTGAGAGCAGAGGTTTACAGTAGGAGTTGTGAAGACGGAAGGCAAGATGAGGTGAGAAACATGCTAGGGTTGCCAGGGAGTACTAGCACTCAGATGATGGGGTGATCCTTAATTTACCGTAGCACGAATCTACCTGTTGTGTGACCTCTAAGGTATCTCTCAGAACTCAGAGCAAGTATGCAGAAGGTAGACAGATTTATCACCATGGGGTTTTTTTAGGGAAATGAATTTAAGATGTTGTAAAGAAGTTTAATTATGATAATGGACCACAGAACCTTAGGTGGTGAGGGAGAAAGTCAAAACATGAGAAGTAAGCTAAACCAGACATGAAATTATAGCTCCAAAATAGAATGTAAATGCCATTTGTTGTGGGCTGAATTGTGTATCCCCCAAATTCATATACTGAAGTCTTAACTGCTGTCTTCCAAAACGTAACTGTTTTAGAAGGCAGGGGTCTTTAAAGAAGTAATTAAGTTAAATTCATTAGGGTGGGCCCCAACCCAGTATATCTGGTGTGCTTACCAGAAGAGGAAATGTGGACATAGACATTTACAGAGAAAAGACCATGTGAAAACATATGGAGAAGATGGTGTCTACAAGCCAAGGAGAGAGGCCTCAGAAGAAACCAAGCGTGGCACACACCTTGATCTTGGACTTCCAGTCTTCGAAATTATAAGAAAATAAAGTGCTGGGGCGTCTGTGAGGCTCAGTGGGTTAAAGCCTCTGCCTTCAGCTCAGGTCATGATCCCAGAGTCCTGGGATTGAGCCCCGCATCAGGCTCTCTGTTTGGCTGGGAGCCTGCTTCCCGCAACACCCCCGCCCCGCCTGCCTCTCTGCCTACTTGTGATCTCTGTCTGTCAAATAAATAAATAAAATGTTTAAAAAAGAAAAACAGAAAAGAAAGTGCTGTTTTTTTAAGCTATCCAGTCTGGGATACTTTGCCATGGTATCCCTAGGAAACTAATACACTGTATATCTTAAAATTATAGAAATAATGAAGTAGTTTCATAACTCATTAGCTTCCTTCCTTTCCCATGAACCCCAGAAAAATTCTAGAATTAAGAAAAATGCATGGATCTGAGAAATGAACAATCACACTACAACAAAAGGAGAAATTCCTTGGGAGTCTGAAGGTAGTTTTGAAATGGTGTGGGAGGCACAGGTGTTTATTTGGGGGGGGGGTCATACTGGGGTAGCGGGCAACAGGGAGCAGCCATGGAAGGCTTAGACGACACCAGCAGGAACATCCTAAACCTGCCCATGTCTTACATCAGGCTAGAAGCATTAGGGCACCTGGCAGGGAAATAGACTTGATGAAAATAAGACACGCAGTCCAGCTCACTTGAGACATTGACTTCTTCACCCTTCTCTTGCACCCCAAGTCCCAGAGTTGATGGATTATGAACTGGGGAGTTGGTCTCTCAAAGATATTTCTTCCCAACAGATTAAAGGTAAAACTTTCAAAGAGTAGTTGCCCAGTGGAGTGGCAATAAATGGAAGTGATTAGCACTAATTTTTTGGTGATTAGAGCTCAGTAACTTTCTTCTTAAATTCACCTGGAGGGTCACACATGCCTCTTCCCCAATTTCACATTACTGGAAGTTCCCATGGGCACATGAGCTCACAAGCCCAAATAACTTGAAAAAGTTATTTTGGAGGAGCAAAGAGACCATAAAATGAAGATAAAACACTGAATCATAATTATTAGAACAGATGAACCAAAATTTAAAATATGCATGATGAGTATACTTAAGGAGGTAAAGGAAGATATTAGCAATATGAATAAGATATCATTTGAAAGTGGAAATATAAGTTATGAAAAAAGAGAAATTCTGAAGAGGGAGATAGTACAGTTCTGGCCTCGACAAGGTGGGGGTGCTGCCACAAAGACACTGGCAGGCATGACAGATGGCTTGGTATACAGGCTCCTGACTAAAATTTTCAAGGTTTTCTAAAAATCCACGAGCCACTAAAATTGTTCTTTTTGATTCTTCTACTGTTTTATTCAAGCTGCTGGCTAACCATATACCCCAAACATGTGTACCAATCACTCCTTCCAGAATGTCTCTGGCCTTGTCCCTCTCTCTAGTCTTTTAAGTTCAGTTTTTGTTGTTGTTTCTTAATAATAGTCTAATGACTGCCTTCCTCATATAACTAAATTCCTGAAGCAAATTAACTGAAGGTCCCCCCCCCCCCCACATTAATCTTTGACTAAATAGAATAATAGGAGGGAAAAAACAAAAATAGGAAAAATAGCAGGGTGGATGCAGATGGAAAATAAGTTAGAGATTTGTAAAATCAGATTGAGGAGCTTGCTGAGAAGGCAGAGCACAAATATACACATGGAAAGTGTAAAAAGAAAGATAACAGATATGGAGGCATGGTAGGTAGAAGCAGAATGCCAATATCCAGATATATTATGAGTCCCAGATAGGAGGGAGGAAATGGATAAGAAGATACATTTTCAGAAATAATGGAGGCTAGTTTTCCTAAATTAAGGAAAAATGAAAGTCTTCTGGTTGAAAGAAATCACAGAAAACAAAATAGACCAAAAAAAAAAAAAGAAAGAAAGAAAATTCTTACCTAGATTCACTGTGGAGAATTTTTTTTTTTTTTAAGTGCTCCAGTGAGTGGTGGGTGGCAGAGGAGCAGAGGAAGCTGGAGAGAGACTCCTAAGTGGGCTCTACACCCAGCATGGAGGCCAATTGGCGGGGGTGGGGAGGCTGGATCTCAGGAACTAAGCCAAAATCAAGAGTTGGAAGCATAACTGAATGAGCCACCCAAGTGCCCTCATTGTGGAGAAATTTAAGAACATCAATGGCAGGGAGCACCTGGGTGACGCAGTGGGTTAAGCCTCTGCCTTCAGCTCAGGTCATGATCTCAGGGTCCTGGGATCGAGCCCCACATCGGGCTCTCTGCTCAGCAGGGAGCCTGCTTTCCCCTCTCTCTCTGCCTCCTGCTCTGTCAACTTGTGACTTCTCTGTCAAATAAATAAATAAAATCTTAAAAAAAAAATAAGAACATCAATGACAAAAATAAAATATGTGTCATTTCCAGAGAAAGAATAGGTCATTTAAAAAAGAGCAAGAATCATGTTGATATTCAAGGCAACATTAGATGTAAGAAGAAAATAAAGTAGTATACTTAAAATATTGAAGGAAAAGACCTTGGAACCTGCAGAAAATATTAAACTTAATAGAGAAGATTTATTTATATGCAATTCCCATGAGATCAGCACTAGTGCCATTACTGTTAACAAATTATCAAGTCTCTGGCCAATGCCATAAGAAAGAAAAAGATAAAAGCGGTCCAAGTGTAGGACAAGTAAAGAAAGCTAAAACATTTTTTGCAGAAATAGTTATCTAGGGGTGCCTGGGTGGCTCAGTGGGTTAAGTCTCTGCCTTTGGCTCAGGTCATGATTTCTGGGTCCTGGGATCGAGCCCCGCATCAGGCTCTCTGCTCAGTGGAGAGCCTGCTTCCCCCTCACTCTCTGCCTGCCTCTCTGCCTACTTGTGATCTCTTTCTCTCTCTTTCTGTCTGTCAAATGAATAAATGAAATCTTAAAAAAAAAGAAAAATAGTCATCCAACGTAGAAAAAACAAATAGAATTTTGAAAAATTATCAAAATTCATAATAAAGTTTAGGAATTATAAAAAATTAGTAGTATTTTTTTCACCACAAATAGCCAACCTAAAGTAAAAAAAATTACACCATTCATAATACCAACAAAAATCATAATGTATCCAGGAATTAATTTAGCCAAGAATATAAAGACTTTTAAGGACAAAATAAAAACACTATAAAGACTTATAAAGTTACTTGAATAAATAGTTATCCTTTCGAATAGGATGACTTAATATGTCAGTTCTCCTCAAATTAATCTAGTGAATTCAATTTTATTAAAAAATTTTGCTGAATTTTTGAGGAGCAATAAACTTATCCTAAGATGTATGTAAAACATCAAAAATCCATAAATAGCTAAGACAATCTTGAAAAAAAAAGAGTAATTTCTTTTAGAAGATATTAAGACATAACAGACCCAAGCCATAAAAACAGCAGGGAAGGTATAAGAAAGCACAGGGAAAGGTATAAAAACAGATACCACCGATAGAACAGAGAAGGGTGCTCAAATACAAACCTAAACATAGAACAAAAAACACAACTTGTGGCACCAGGCAACGAGGAACAAATGACTTAGAAACAATGAATTCTGCAAAGTTCATGTATTTAGTTCAGCCTAGGACAATTTACAAACTCCACTATCTAACAGTATCTATACACAGATCTGTCACTGACAGTGGGTAATCCAGGAGCAGGTACATTTTTTTTTTTTTTTTGGTTGGGCTTAATAAGAGAATAGCCAACTCTAAAACCTCTCTTTTAGCTTCTGCAATACCTCGAACATTCAGGGAGGCTTTCTTCCGTAGCTCTCCAACTACAGCACATATCTTCTTAGGCTGAAAGCACTAGGATCACTGATGTTTCTACCTCAGTGTTATGTGAAAAGTAACAGCAAAGTCAACATTTAAAAACATCTGTGTCTCCTACATGCAATATCATATAATCAAAGAAAAGTATGGGACACTGTAGTATTTCTTGAACATTCCAGGCACATACTCAGCTCAGGGCCTTTTTACTTGTTACTTGCTCTGCCTGAAATTCTCTTAGTCAATATCCTCACAGTTCACTCCTTCATTCCTCACCTCCTGCAGGTCTTTGCTTAAAAAGCACATCATCAGGGAAACCTCCCATAACCACTCTATTTAAAATTGCAAGCACCAAAAATAAAAATAAAAATAAAATTGCAACCACCTCCTGCCCTCCACCCCAAGGACAACCCCATATCCCCTTACCTGCTTAATTTTTCTCCATAGACTAAACATTGTACTCATTTCTTTTATTGTCTAATTCCACTTCTTGAACATAAACTCCACTAGTGCATATATTTTTTTATTTTGTTCAATGCTCATTCCTGGCACATAAAAGGTGCTCAATAAATATTTGCCGAATAATTGAATGGTTATTGTATCTTATTCCCATATATACAGACAACTGTACTGAGGTATAAGCACCTCATTTGCAATGTAGATAAATTATTACTCCTTGATGAAAGTTCTTAACAGCTGACATACATATATCAAAAAGTTCAAGTGGAACAGTTTTAACTAGTGCTTATTAATGTTAATGTAATGTGGATCCTGACATGTTTACTGGGTTTTCTTCTCCTTTGAGAAAAAAGCATTTTCTAGGTGACAGAGAGATTAGTAAATTTCATCAATTTCTGCAGTTGTGTGTCAAAACTCAGTCATAATCTAAAGAGAAAATGAACAAATCTGGCAAAAGAGTATTGGTTTAGTTGTATCTTAGAAATCTTTATAATTTCTGAGTCTCTAACTTTAGCTTGTAAACACAAAGGTAGATCTGTAGTTATGAGGAAAAACATGCAGTCCACGAAGGAGGAAGCTGGTGATAGCAGAAATAAAACATTTGTAGTAGACTTCCAATAGTGTCCCTTTTTCTGTTAGGGAATTTTGTCTTCACCAAGGCCAGGTAACTTGAATTGATGCTATACTTCAACTATTTCTATAAGAATGCTGAATAACAAACCACCCCAGTGGCTTACAAAAAGCATTTATTTTTCTTCCTCACAGGTCTGCAAGTCGGCTGAGAGGACTCTTATTTCAGGATGTGGCTTTCCTAGGCTTGTTGAAAAAAGTCTTTGCTTCACCCTCCCGAATGTAGTATTCCAAGCTGACGGTTGGCTTTGTTTTTGCAATTTAAAGTTACCATTCATTACTTTTGGTTTTAGAGTTTCTAATGAGAAGTCTATAAAAATTCTTATTGTGCTATATACCTTTTCTTCTCTAGCTACTTCTAAGATTTTTCTTTTTATTACTGTTTTTACCAGTATGATTATGATGTGGCCTGCTGTTGTCTTTGTATTTATCAGCACCTGGCTCTGGGGGTGTGAGAGGGTCCCAAACAGATCAGGTTAGGCCACACACCACTAACAAAATCCAAAGGCAGAGAAACTAGACGTAGTAAAAGAAGGAAATTTATTTCAGTGAGGCCAACAGGGAGTCTTCCCAGAGTCTTGATGCCAGTGGACTAGCATCTCAAAGATGTCTTCCAAGTGCTGAAAATACTTCTAGGTTTATAAGGAAAATGTGGGACAAAGGTGGGCAGTGAAGGTCAAGTCAACCACTGTCTTGGAGTCAATCATGGGTGGGGTCTTGCTGGCTCCAGGCAGTCCTGCTTGAGGGGGTACTTTCAGTTCCCACCAGAGAATACTTTGCCCTCAGGGTTTTCTGCTTGAGTTAGGAGGTAAGCTGGCAAGAACTTACTTAGAAAGTTTGAGGACAAAAGGGAGGCAGTTGAAATCCTCTTTGAAAAATTATTATTTTTTTAATATTGTCCCATAGGTCACAGAGGCTCTGTTAATTTTTTTCCATTTTATTTTCTCTGTGTGTCATTTTGGATTGCTTCTCCTGCAGATCTTCATCACTTTTTCTTCTTCTTCTTTTTTTTTCACAGTGCTAAATGTGCTACCCACCCTCTCTAGAGATTTTTTAAAAATTTCAGACATTATCATTTTCATCTCCAGAAATTCTATTTGCTTTAAAAACAACAACAACAACAATTCTTTCTTCTCCCATCATTTCCCCCTTTAAATCTTTGAGCATATTGGGTGCATTTATAATAGATGGTTAAAGTCTTTGTCAGTGCCACCATTTGTGTCATTTCTGGGTATGTTTCTATTGTCTGATTTATTTCGATTTATCTTCCTCCTTATTTGGGATGTCTACTAACTTTTAACTGGTGGATGCCTGATATTTTCAACGTAATGTTGTTGAGTCCTGAGTTTTGTTGTAGTCTCTCAGAATTAGCCTCTGCTCTGGTAGGCAGTCGGGTGAGTTACTGAGCAGTTTGATCCTTTGGGGGCTTGAAGGGTCTACAACAGCTTTTCCTCCAGACCCCAGGGTCTAAGGCTAGTTTACCTCACAACGAAGGCACGACACTTCTGGGGTCTCTACACACGTTTTCAACAGTTTCTTCACTCTGGCTGCGGGGCACTCAAACGAGTCCTAGTGCTGGGTGAGCTTTGAGAATTGCTGGGCTGACTGCTCCTCCTAACTGCGCTTTCTGGGCCTTGCGGAGTGGCACATGACCTACCCGCGGATTCTTAGTCAGCTGAAGATTCCAGGGTATTCCTCGCTAGATTCTGAAGCTCTTTCTCCATGAGCTCTGCCTCATACACTCCAACCAGCTTGGCCTCCCCCAATTCCCTCAACTCCGGTCCTTGTCTTTTCAACTCAGTTAAGGCTTCTGTCTGTCTTCCTAGGGAAATCCAAGGTTTTTTCGGAGTTCCCCTTCCGGACACCTAACTGGAAATTGCCTTTGGGCAGAAAGCCATATAAGGTTCATCTTGTTTGCTTTTCTCTCAGGTCCAGCAGTCCAGAACTTCCTATAGCCCAATGTCTGAGAACAGCTGTTTTAATATATTTTGCTCAAATATATGTTTTTTTTTTTTTTTTTTTTTTTTTTTTTTTTTTACTAAGTCCAGTCCCATCTTCTTTTGCCAGGTGCGGACCTCTTAAACTCCTCACGGAAAATGTAAAATTGTTGTCGAGATGTTTTTTTTTGCCACGGTTAAAGTTCACCTCTCTCCACGGCACGCCTCGTTTTTGTCCTTAGGAAATACGGCGATGAGATCGTGTACTCCGGCGGGATCTTCCAGTGACCAGTCTAGGCTCTGGCGAAATGGCCAAAGACACCCGCGGGCTCGCCTCGCCGCGCCGCGCCACCAACACCCATACTGTCCCGCGCGCGCCTCCCTCACTTTCTTCCTCCCTCCCGCGTCGGCCGACGCGCGAGCGTTCCCCGCGCGCCTGCTCACTGCGCCTGCGCGGCGTATGGACGCCACACGCTCCCGGAAGTGGGAGGTGTCCGCTCGAGTTTGTGTGGCCGCCGCCGCGGGAACGCGAGCCCGGTAATTTTTCAACGGAGAAAGGCGAGGCTTTCGGGCTTGGCCGAGTGAGAGTGAGTGAGCGAGTGCCGGGCTCCAGCCCCTCTCTTTTTACGTGACAGCCGGCATGGAGCATGAGCGGAGCAAACAGCCTAGCAGCGAGGCCGTGGCTCCCGCGCGGCTGGAGTCGCCCCGGTCGGAGTGTGGGGAGGAGCCGCGGCATCCGAATCCCGAGGTGAGTCCGCCCGCGCCCGGCAGTCGGTGTCCGGCCCTTCCATATGCCCGCGTCCCTGTCTTCGAGGGTGTCCCGCAGCAACCTCAGCCTGCGTGCCCTTCCACCCCAGCCCCGGCAGCTTTCCCTGTCCCCGCCTCCGGTACCATGGTTGTCACTGAGCCCCCTCTCGCCGGCATTACCCTCGGGATGTGAGGAAATAGTCAAGAAGAGAAGTGTGTGAACTGGTTTTTTTTTTTTTTTTTTTTTTTTTTTTTTTTTTTTTATAAGTTCTGCTGGGAATTCTGCTCTGATATTCTGTGCGCGCTGTCGCTGTGGTCATTCTCTCCAGCCCTTAGAGGTAATTGATAGGTTATGATTTTAAAAAGCGCACCCTGTGCTCTAGGTATGTCATTTCTTAAGACCTGAAGCCCTTGGCCTCCCAGACTTCACGGAAGGTGGTTGTCCCTGTTAGTTGGAGATTTTGCCCATTTGCTACAATTTCATATCGACCTATCGTGTGACTTATTTTCCATAATGATTTTGACAGATCATTGGTAGATCTTAGTGACAGAGCAAAATTGTGAAGACGGCCTTCAAACTTATTTATTCGTCCTATTGGACAGAGATAATAAGTTATTGTTTGACCAGCGCTGCAGATTGTAAATAATACTAAAATTGGTTATTTCATTTCAGGAATGTATTTTGAGCACTTCCTAGAATGGGTACTTGCAGGAGGTGTCCTTGTTCTCGCTCTTGGATCTGGTTAAGGTCTTCATATAGCGGCTAGAATGATCTTAATAACATAAATCTGACTGGGTTTCTTCCCTTCCTAAGTTTTCAGTTTGCTGTCCTGCAAGACCTGGCTCCGGCCGCCAGTGCTGAATTCATCTCACACAGTTCTTCCCTTTTGCTCCCAGAGCTCTTGGCTTCATTGTTTGTTTGTTTGTTTGTTTGTTTTTTTATGGTGGATGGTCTTTTTCATTAAGGATCTTTGTATTTTCCCATTGCCCTGCATGCGCTTCTTTGGGATCTTTGCATAGTTACTGCATTCTCTTTAAGATACTACTTTCAAAGAGACCTTCCAGGCCCCTTCTCTCTAAAGAAACACTTTTCCACCCACCTCCCTCTTCAATCTGAGATCTTCATCATGTAAGTTGCTTTAGAAATATTGACTGTACTTCATTATATTTGAAAGTCTTAAAACTTTGAGATATAGCGACTTAAAACTTAGATCTATCTTCCAAATTGGTTTTAGTGACTCCTATTTGTTGAAAACCTATTGTTGGATACCATTAATAAATGGTGATACAGTTTTTTTTTTCAATCTCAGAGCATTTTGTTGGAACTCAGCTAAGTACATTTTCATTATCCCTAATATCCATTGTTTTTGTAAACTAATAGTGGTTGCATTTTTTATATTTTTAAGCAAGTAGGTTCCAATTTCATCAGAACTCTTCTTTTGGAAGAATTTTAATCAAGTTAAATTATACTTCTAAGGTCTTTTTTTGTGTGTGTAGTTGCAGAAGTTTTTTTGTTTGTTTTGTGGGTAATGCAGTTTTGGGCAATAAAATAATGAAAACATTCCCCAAATAACTATTTTAAAAATGTTCTTGCCACAGAGAAAAGTTTCTTTTTATCTTGTTATTAAAACATATTTTATTTCATGTTGAAATAACAAGTTGTGTTTGTTAAAAGGAATCTTCTGAATTTCAAACTATTAATCCCTTTCTCATCACAGAAAATGACAGCAATTTTGGAATACCTGCCTTTAAATGAAAATATGTCACTTGAAGTCGAAAAACATTTTTAAGTACTTAAGACAAGATAGTAAGCCTCTTTTTGGTATAAAAGATTTTTATAATCATTTTCCATAATGTAAATATCTTCTTATTTGGGATAATATAAATTATACAGCCATTTACTTGAATACAGGAAAATTGCAGAATGCCACAACACCGAAAGTGAATATTCCTCCCCATACTATGGAATCTGTCCACCCTTTCCTCATTGTATGTCCAGGACTTTATGTGAAGTGTTTCAGGTGGACATAAACATTGGGGAGTATCAATCTATATATTATTTAGTATCAATCTATGTATTATCAATCTATGTATTACTTAGTATATCAATCCATGCATTATTTAGTATCAGTCTATTATTTAGTAAACTAATTATGCATTTTAGTAGATTAATAATACAGATGAGATTTTTAATATTTTCTTTCTGCTCCTTAGTGGATTGACTTCAGCACCTTTGGAAACCATTAGTGTAGAGCTTAAATTTGGGAGAAGGCACTGATCACTGAGAACTGGACCCCGATGCCCTGAGCTTCACTGAAAGAGCCAGAGTTGGTGAAAGAGCCAGAGTTGGATCTGGGAGAGGAAGCAGATCTTCTGTTATGGAAACCATGATTTATAGCAAATTTATAAGAGGTCTTAGTGTTCTTTGTAGGTAATTTTTGTAGCTATAATCTTAGATAAGAATTAAGCAGGCGAATCAGAGAGAGAGGACTTAGCCAAAGAGTAAATTTGCTTAAATTGACTGAGCCTTCTGTTTTGGTAGACAAACTGTTAACTCGCTGTTGACCTAAATTTTAACCTGACTGAAGATGAAGTTTAAAATTTAATGTAAATTTAAAGACACAAGATAAATTATCTTGATTAGATTCTAGTGATAAAGTAGCTAGGTATTATAAATTTAACATATTATCAAAAGCTAGTTATTTCCTCAGCTTTAGTCAAAGATCAGTGTAATAAAGCTTTTTAAAGAATTTGTCAACAAGGAACTTCAATATAGTTACTCTTGTTTATGGACAATTCGGATATTGGGATTGCTGATATCTTCCTCTGACGAGATAGAAGTAATTCTTGAGTATCTAGCATAATACCAAGCATTGCATTTCTAGTAAATGTGTGTTATACTAAATTGAGAACTTTGAGTGGGAAGTAGTTCCTGACCATTAGGATTAGTGCTAAGTCAGGATCTTTGGCCTGACCATGGCTATCCCTTCTTAATCTGTCATTAAAGTTCATGTGGGGACAATGTGGTAAATTATAACTAAGTTAACAAATTTTAAAATAGATTAATGGTAAGTTCCAAAGTCTTTTTGAAATTCTGAAATATACCTAATATTTGTGACATTGCATTTGGAAAATAATTAACTTATAAATGGAACTCTGTTACTTAACATATTAATAATTTGGTACTACCTGTGGAGTGATTATAGGTATGTTTTTTTATACAAAGATTTTGATTTAAGGAAAGAGGGAGGATTTATGATACAGTAACTGTAGTTCTTCTGAATAATTGGTACAATGTGAGTTTTAGAAATTGTGTGTTTTGAAACCGAATATATTTCCTCCTTTGCTTTGGGTTCTAGGAAGTTTTGAGCTAGATTTCTATCTAGCCCATTTTGTTTTTATATTGGGCAATTTCTGTTAAGTTAGTGAAATGAAGTCAGGTTAAAAATTTCTGTGGGGGCACCTGTGTGGTTCAGTCTCTTCAGTGTCAGACTCTTGATTTTGGCTCAGGTCATGATCTTAGGGTTGTGGAATCAAGCCCTGCATCAAGCTCTGTGCTCAGTGGAGGACTTTGCTTGATATTCTCTCTCTCCCTCTGCCCCTACCCTTCTCACACATGCTCATTCATGCTCCCTCTCTCTCAAATAAAATCTTTTTAAAAAAATTCTCAGGAAGTCACTGACTTACACATGCATAATGCTGTAAAAGGTCATTTAAAAATTTGTTTGTAAATTGTAGATTGTCATTTGTGAAAAGGTCTGTTCTATAGTCTATGATACGGTAATAAAATTTCCATTAATTGCACAGTGGGTATGGTGTTGGGAGCTGATATATATAATCTCATTTAATCCTTATAATAACGTTGTTTATTTTAAAACAGTTTTTAAAGATTTTATTTCTTTATTAGAGAGAGAGCTTACGGGGGGGAGGGGCAGAGGAAGAGGGACAAGCAGACTCCTGCTGAGCAGGACACAGGGGAGCTGAAGTCAGATGCTTAGCCGACTGAGCTACCCAGGTACCCCTATAATAACCTTGTTTAAATGCTGTTTACCATTACCAAATGCCAAGTGTCACTTGGAATAGTATTATTATTATTATTCTTTATTTTATGGATAAGGAAACTGAAGATCAGAGGCTAATAAGTAACTATCCAAGGTCTTGCTGCTAGTAAATGGTCAGCTAGGGCTCTGTTTTGAAGTGCTCCCAATACCAGTGCTATTTTTACTTAGCTTCATTTCCTTTAAGATATCTCCTGACTTAGAACAGCAGGGTAAATTGTATTGGAAACACGTCTTTCTTCTTTCTGTGTACTTTTCATTGCACATGTAGCATGAGTAGGCCTAAGGAGTTTGAATCTTTAAGTTGTTTGTATTAATTATGTGCTGTACCTTTTTTTTTTTCTTTTTTTGGTAGAAAAAGCAACGATGTAGATTCGATGGCCAAGAAACAAAAGAGTCTATGTTCATTACCTCCAGTGCAAGTGATTTCAGTGACCCAGTTTACAAAGAGATTGCTATTACAAATGGATGCATTAATAGAATGAGTAAGGAAGAACTCAGAGCTAAACTTTCAGAATTCAAGCTTGAAACCAGGTAATTAAAAGTAACTTTTTAAAAATTTAAAAGTAGTACATGTTCACTGTAGAAAATCTTGAGAACACTGAAAAACTAACAGTCATCTATAATCCTCCCATAAAGAGATCGTCATTATTAACAATTCAGATAACAGCTGTAATTTTTATTCTTAAAGTATATTTATGTGCAACTCTGATTACTTCTGACAGTCTCTTAGGTGATAGACTAAGATTGCTGAGTTGAAGTCTGAATATTTTGACAATCTACCAATAATGTGTAGGAGTAGCTATCTTATTACTACATATATTTTAAATCTTTTTAGTTACTCATTTGATTGATGGTTAATTACATCTCATTAATGCGATTGGAGATGTATGTGTGTGTGTGTGTGTGTATTATTTTGTGTTATTTTTATAAAGAGGGTTTCTTTGAAACTAGGTAATTAAAAAAAATCACTTACCAGGAAATATTTTTTTCTGTTTTAGTTTCTGAAAGTATGCAGAATGATAGTATATCTATGTTTAACTGTATATTAAAAGAGAAAGTAATGTAGCTTAGCAAATTCTGTGTGTGTGTGTGTGTTCAGTGAGATGTATACATACTCAGTTTTTTTTTTTAGATTTATTTATTTATTTAACAGAGAGAGAGATATCACAAGTAGGCAGAAAGGCAGAGAGAGAGAGGGGGGAAACAGGCTCCCTGCTGACCAGAGAGCCCAATGTGGGGCTCGATCCCAGCACCCTGAGAACTGACCTGAGCTGAGGCAGAGACTTAACCCACTGAGCCACCCAGATGCCCCCTATACTCAGTTTTTAGTAATTTTTTGCAAATTGAATCACTTTATTTCAACTTGGGGCATGAGGTAAGAATGAGCTTTGGAATCCAGAAAAGCATGCTTATTTTTGATGGACAATTCAGTTGTCAGGCATTGATTAAAAAAATTGACTGCATGTAGTAAATGTTATTTTTTATTGCATGCAATAAAAGTTATTGTTTCTGGGTCCCCCTGTATCCTTTTTCTCTTTTAGGCAAGATTCCTCTTCTTTGCTTTGAAATAGAGCTTCACTACTTTTCAAAAGAACACACATGTACTTTTTTCCCTTTTAGATTGTCTACATATAACTTGTGAAGAGAGATTTTACTTCATTTCCCCCTGACTCTATGATGAAGATATAGTTTGTGAAAATTTTCTGAGCAAAATTTTTGTCGTTTCCAGAAGTGAAGATCACTTGCTTACTTGTGACCTTGCATGGCAGTTAGAGATCTAATTATATGTTTGTACATTTATTCAACTAGCATTTACTGATTTCTAAGCACTGCACTGGGCATTAAAGTTATAAAAGTAAAATGGATATGTACGTTCCCCACTTTGGAAAGCAGACAGTCTTTTGGGAACACGCACAGACAATCACAGGACAGTGTGACCAGTGCTGTGTTGGAGGTCTGGCCAAGCACAGCATGCAAATAAAGAAGAGAGTCTGTCTTAGGAATTCAGGAGTGATGATTAAATTGATAGGCCATACAGAAAAGGAATGGAGGGTAATTGAGGCAGAAGGAACTCAAAACTAATTTCTGTAGGTATGTTTTCTGCTAAATAATCTTGCTTTTTCATCAGCTGTTGTATGACCAAAGTTACAAAACAAGAAAGTGTATCACATATTAGACAGTGGCTCATGCAGTGTTTTGTCTGCAGTGTTCAATGTACTGTGGGGAGTGGGAGCATCTGAAGATGATACAGAAATGATAGGATGTAGGCAAATTGTGAAGGAACTATATGCCGAAGTCTGTTTAACGTATAAGCACAAGGGAGCCACTCAGGGTATTATAGCAGGAAAGTGGCGTTTTTGGATAGTTCTCAAAGCGGGGTAAAGAATGAAAAGGAGGGTTGTGGCGTTAGAAGCATTTGACAGAGTCTAGGGAAGGGAGCTCATGGGAGCCACACCAGAGACAATTCAGGAGAAGCAGATTCTGAATTCTTTTCTGAGTTAGAATTGGCAAAAGTGGTGATTATTTGGATGTGGATGGCAAAGGAGGTATTAAAGGCGACAAGTCTCTCCCTGGAGCACCTGGTTATTGTTCCTGTTGCCATTAGGTTTGCGGGCACCCCTTAAAGTAAGTGCAGCTTCTCCAAGAAAGAAAGAGAAATTAAGACGAAGGAATCCAGAGCTGCCCCATGACACAGAGGTCACTCACAGTACCTTAATATGAAGGGGCTTAAGGGATTTCCCTCCTAGATTTTGGTAATTTAGAAAATCTCAAGCAAATAAACATATTAAACCATTTTGCCTTAAAGCACTTGGTTGTCAGTATTCTCATGAATAGGATTCCTTTTCATTGGTAGTTTAGAAAGGAAAATAAAAGCTTAAAATTTTTTTTAATAGTCACTAATCAGTGATGTGACCAAAATTCCCGAGTTGTTGCTATGTACTAATTGCAATTTAGATCTGCTTATTTTTACTGCCATTTTGTATATATGAGCTGTTAATATAAGGGCGCTAACAAGTAACACTGAAACAAGTCAGCACCGGTCATGGCTTTTAATTTTTAGTACATATAGTTTGAAGAACATGACCGCAATTACCAACCATTGTTATCTATTTAGAGCAACCCTTTCTCCACCCACCAATTGTGAGACATATATTTTAAAAATACCTATAATTTCCTGAATTAAATTCTACTCATGGTACATGAAGAAACCTACTTCCAGTTAAGAACCTACAAGGTATGACAAAGTTCTTCTAGAAGTGGTTTATACTAGGATATCTTCTAAATGAGTTTTCCTAGTTAAGTAGCTAATAGACATTCAACTTTACATACTAGGCTCATAGAGCTTTCATATTCATATGAATATCTTAGTTGTTTAACCTATAAAAGCCAAAAGAAAGGTATGAGACAACATAAATGTTCCATATACCTGAATGTTCTTATTCTGAAATATGTGTTTTGGCCCATAGAATAGTTCAACATTAATTTCAGTTTTTGCAATGTGTATATCATCTTGGTGTATAAGGCAATGCGGCTTTGTAGGTGGTGTATGCTAACAAGGCTTATGGTTTGAAATACTAGAATAGGAGAAAGCTCTTATGTACTACAAAAATGAAAAGTTACTTGGGAAGGAAAATACTGATGCTGTATTACTTTTGATTTTAATTCTTTGCTAATTTAGCCTTAAGTCTTGCTTTCTTTACATTTATTTTACCTAATGTTTGCTAAATTGTGCTGCAACTGCCAGTGTTCCACACAGTGCCAGCAGATAAGACTTCAGATTCATGATTGTAAAATTCACCTGAGAGTTCATTTTCTTCTTCTTTCCTTAGAGGAGTAAAGGATGTGCTAAAGAAAAGGCTGAAAAACTATTACAAGAAGCAGAAGCTCATGTTGAAAGAGGGCAGTTGTGCTGACAGCTACTACGACTACATTTGTATCATTGATTTCGAAGCCACTTGTGAAGAGGGCAACCCACCTGAATTTATACATGAAATAATTGAATTTCCTGTGGTTTTACTGAATACCCATACCTTAGAAATAGTAAGTGAATTGTTGTATTTCAGTTTTATTCTTAGCAGCAACTCTCCTGGGGTTCTCAGTAGAGCAGGCATTTCATTTGCTATTTTAAAGCTAGAATGAGAATTCTAAAGTGGGCTGTTTGCTCTTGTGTACTTTGTATCAGCTTGATTGATAGAAAAGCTGTAATGAAATAATTTCAGAGGCTACTTCTCTCCTTTTCTAATAGCTAAAATTATAGTGTTTTTTTTCCCCGTTTGCTTGGAACACATTCTTGGCTGGCCGTCAGAATCTCCTAGGGAGTGGGGGGAAATGCCTGGCCCTCATTCCAGAGGTTCTGATTTAGTTGTCCTGTGGTGGAACCCCTCATATCAGCATGTTTTTAAACTTCTTAGTTGACATGCAGTCTGGGTTGAGAACCGGTGCTATAGATGACTGTATGCTGTGATCTCTAAAAATGGCAAATTACGGAAATCACCTTTCAACTTAGAACTGGCCATCTTTCTAGTGAGAAGTCTAGGGTGCGATGACACTCCTAAACCTTGGCCTCAAGACCTATAATGTATGTGCTTTACGTACTTGCTGTCACTGCAGTGTTAGTTCAGGAAGTCAGCAGGAATTCCCCAGATACTACTCTTTGCCATGTAAAATCTGAGCAATGTTGTATTAGCATCTCATCCATCCAGAAGTTACTTCTGTGCTGTTCCCCAGTTGGCACCACCACGTTGGGAGCAAGTATAAAAAGGCTTATGTATTAAAATGCATAGATCTTTTTCGTAGTGTTGTTCAGAGCCTCTTAGTTATAATCAGACTATTAATTTAATTTTCTTGTCCAAAGAAGATTAAAGTCAATAAATTAAAAGGAAAAATGACAGCTGTGAAGGTAATAATCTTGTATAACTCAACCAGATTTCACTTTCTCTTTCTTACTCAAGGACATTGCTCTTGCAATTCTTTTCTCTCATTTAGACAGTAATGATTTATTGCTTTCTACTGTATTGTTCCCATCACATACAGACCTGTTACTTTTCACACCATGAAAAGCTTTCACTCTATGTTACTTCCCTGCCAGCTACCCTATTCATTTGTTCTTTGAAAAAGGTACCTACTTCTGTTTCCTCTCATTCTCTCTCAGATCCAGTCTTCAATCCCATCACTCCATTAAAATCACTCATTAGTGTCATCTTGGATCTCTCCCTAAGTCCTGGTGTAAGAGACCACTCTTTCCTTGAAACATTTTTTGCAAGTGACTATCAGTACACCTCATTCTCTTGATTTGTCTCCAGTGTTACTCAGTTCAAAACCGAGGAATCATCCTTGACTTCTGTTTCTCTCCCATCATATGTCCAGACCAACAGCAACTCCCGTTTGCTCTGCCTTCAGAATACAGACAGACTCCAGCCACTTAACTGCAGTGCTGTGACTGTAGTCTGAGCCCCCATAATTTCTTGTCTGGATTTACTGCATTCACCCTCAAACTGGTCTCAGTTTCCTTCCATGCCTCCTACAGCCAATTCTCAACATAGTGGCTAGAGTGATCCTAAAAAAAGTAAAATCATTTCCTCTCTCTGCTTAAAACCTTTAGTGGCTTTCCATTTAACTCAG
Source organism: Mustela nigripes (assembly GCF_022355385.1). NCBI lineage: Eukaryota > Metazoa > Chordata > Mammalia > Carnivora > Mustelidae > Mustela > Mustela nigripes. Next base: position 17,747,229 of record NC_081574.1, on the reverse strand, counting down.
TAAAAGCCATTTCCCTTAACATGAGCTATCTTCTCCTTACCTCTGATCATGCCATATTGACCTGCTTGCTATTTCTCAGAAATGCCAGGCCTGTTCTACCCCCTCACCTTCCAGGGCTTTAGTTCTAATTCCTTTCCTCCAGAGGTCTTGCTGCTAGTTCTTCCCTCCCTCTCTTCTTTCCAGGCCTTTCTTAGTTCTCACCTTCTGCATAAAGGTGATGACCTATTTAATAGTGTAGCTGAACCCGCCCCCCCATTTTTCTGATCCCATTTACCTGTTCTACTTTAATGTTTAATAACCCTTATCACCTGTTAATTTACTATGTAATTTACTTAAGTTATTGCTAAATATTTGGTCCACAAGTGCATAGTTCTTCTCTATATCATTCTGATAAAAGGGTTAAATACTGACTAAAGTTTTATTAATAGTGTGTTTAATATTACCTGCCTGTATTGGTAAGGGAAGTTGCAGCATCTTTTTGAAAGGTTTTCATTAAAAATCATAAAAATATTGATACTTAAAAAGATAAAGCTTCCATTTATCTATGAAATTCAATTAAGTAAAATTTTTCCTTCTGCAGCGTGTTTGGTAAATAAAGAGCATCTGACTTTTGAAGTTCAAACATTCTTTGTTCTTTAATTTTGCTCTTTTATAATAATAATCTTTATAACTCATTGGCTTCATACACTTGTGTGAAGAAACAATTTATTATTGGGAAATAAAACATTTACTTCTCTTAATTTTTTAAATTTTCTGTCACAAAAAATATTCTTTGACTTTTTCTCTGCATCTACCTGGTATTAATGATTGCTGCCTTTAGGCTTTGAAATTGTCATTAAGTTTTAACAAGTGACTTAGCATGTTCTAGTTTAGGGAGGCAGTATTAGGTTAGAGGAAAATTCGCACTTTGAGATCTGAGCTTGGTGATAATACTGGCCTACGAGTTCATAGAGTTGTCGTGGTTGTAAGATGGGAAGGCAAGCGTGAAGGCTTCTCGAAGAGGTTAAAGTTGCTACAGAAATATAATATTATCATTCTTTAAACTACTCCATCTCATGTTTAATTTTGACTATTCAGTATTCAGTTTATTAGAATCAATATAAAAATAAGGAGTAGTCAAGAGAAAATGAGAGAGTAGTAATCTAGAGCTAATTTTCTATAACCAAAGATTGGCATGTCCTCAAAGAATTTATTATTATTTAAAAAGCTGTAACTTGAAGTTGAGGTTGCATTATTAAGCTTTACGATTTCAAATATTATGAGCAAAATTATCAACATTTTGCTCCTCAAGAAAATATTTAACCTTTGGTTTGAAGACTTGCTTTTAGACACTTGCCTTATCTTAAAAATTTTTTTGAGATATATTTATTTTAGATAGAGAGAGCACCCATGTGCACACACAAGTTGGGGAGGGGCAGGAGGAGAGGATCTCCAGCAGGCTCCATGCTCAGTGTAGAGCCTGATATGGGGCTCAGTCCCACGACCCATGCGACCATGACCTGAGCTGAAATGACAAGTCAGTTGCTTAACAACTGAGCCACCCAGGCACCCCATCTTAATTTTTTTTTATTTTTTGAAGATTTATTTATTTGAGAGAGAGAGAATGTGTGTGCGCATGTGAGTGGGGAGAGGGGCAGAGGGAGAGAATCTCTAGCAAACTCTTCTCTGAGAACAGAGCCCCACTTGGGGCTGGATCTCATGACGCGTGAAATCACGAACTGAGATGAAACCAAGAGTTGGATGCTTAACGACTGAGCCAGCCAGGTGCCACTCTTAAAATTTTTTTAAACTATGAAGTAATTAAAATTAAAGTGCTTTGGGACCAGAGAATTATCCCTAAAATGTTAAAATTCTAGAAAGGGCTATACCATGAGCACCTATGAAATTATAGTCTTCTGTAGCTTAATGTTTCATGTATTTTGTGTCCTGTTTCTGAAGTCATAGAAAATACTTTAACTTGTTCTCCTTGTTCTTCCCTTGTAGGAAGATACATTCCAGCAGTATGTGAGACCAGAGATTAACACACAACTTTCTGATTTCTGCATCAACCTAACTGGAATTACTCAGGTTCTAATTCTATGTTCCTTTTTCTAGAGTTTGAAAGAAGTTCTGAAATTAGATTTTATTTCATAGTTTAAAAAATCATTATTATTGTAAACAAATTAATATGGTACTTTCCTTACTTGGTAAAGATTTTTCAGATTATACTGTTAAAAAAGTAGAAAAGCAAATTTTATACCCGGTAAAATCTTTCTCAGCCTTTCCTCTTAAGGACTTGTAGTGATGAAACTAAAGGTTGTATTTATTTAGATCATTAGTAAACCAAGTGTTACCTTGATGGATTTGGAGAGGAAGTTTGGAAATGTATCTCTTTATAACCTGACTGGATACATAGTTTAATGTTTTCTTTTAAGTCTCTGACTTTTTATTGTATTCTAATTGGTCTTTGTTCATTAATTTGGTTCCTTTATTCATTTACTCATTCACTCAACAAGTATTTCAGTGCCTACTACAGTAGTTGCCAGGGTACTGGGGATACAGAGGTGGTCAAGTCAATCTCCTTGGCTCACTCAACAATTTATAATCAGGAGGACAGACACACTAAACCAGTGGTGACAATATGGTTAGGAAGACTGACAAGTTAGTGTTTTATCTGGGTATTATGGGTATCTGATGGCAGAGGAAATAGAGAGCTGGCTAGTGTCAGACTTCTCAAGTTAGTGAACTTGGGCTGAATCATGATAGGTCAGTGGGCAGGAAAGCATAGTGAGGCATTTCGGGTGTACACTACCGATCGCTCTGCTGTGTACGGGCTGGTAAGAAAGTGGTTGAAAATAAAATGGTAGGCAGAGGGAGGCCATACCATGAAGAGTCCATGTGTCTTATCCTGAAAGCCTTGGGGGATGTTTGGAGGATTTTAAGTATGGAAGTGATGGATCAAGTTAGGAAGATCAGTCTGTCAGAGGTATGTCATCTGCTGTGGAAAGATCTGAGCTTTGAGATAGGGAGACCATGTTAGTGGGCCATGGCTTTTAGCAGGGAGATTTCCCTTTTTTCCACTCTGGAGAAATAGTAAGCCACTGGATTGAGATCTTAAAAAACAAAAAGAAAGAAAGAAAAGAAACACCGGGGATGACCTCAGATCTTAATTTTGGGAGGATTATGTACTTCACTTGAAAGCGTCCCTAATGCCTGGCTGGGAACAAGTTTTTATTATTTTAAAAATGAAATGTTAGGTGGACCTCAGCTAAGGAAATCATGTAGTGTTTAAAATATCATAGATAAGACTTTCTCTTCGTTTTCCTTTCGACGTTTCTGTTTGGGTATTTGCAGGACTACATGTAGCTACTCTTATTTTTATAAATTTTACTTTTATATCCTCAGGATCAGGTAGACAGAGCTGACACCTTCCCTCAGGTACTAAAAAAAGTAATTGACTGGATGAAATTGAAGGAATTAGGAACAAAGTATAAATATTGCATATTGACAGATGGGTGAGTATTTAGGAAAATTATCTTTTTTATCTACTTTTTTTTAAAAGATGAAAGATGTTCATATCCATTTAACTTTTAGAATAACCACAAAAAAATTTTTTCTGATAATTCTGGGGTCTCCCACAAGAGACTGTATTTTTCCTTTCACATTCTTATTTCCACTTCAGCTTTGTGTTGTTTTTTTTTTCTACTTAAGCTTTGCATCCTAAGGATCAAAAAAAAGAGGAGGGAAAGAATGATAATAGTTTAATCCAGAACTAGAGTCCTAGGGAAAAGTAAATATTACTATTTAAAACTAAAATGACTTTACTAAAGTCAGTTTTTATCGTGACACTTCCTTGCTCAAAGAAGTCCAAACTCTTCAGTCTGGCTTTCAGCGTTCTCTCAGCTAACCCACCCACTTGGGTAGCCTGATCCACCTGCCATTCTTGTCCACTCTGTGCATGCTGGCCATGAATCACGTGGTGTATCCTTTCTCTGTGCACATACTTATGCTCTCCTCTCTACTGGAAGGCTCTCTTCCTTTCCTACTACTGTGTTATTATTCAAAGCCCTTCTTTTGTTTTACTCCACATACTACAACTCACACTAATCATCTTTTTTTTTTTTTTTGATGTCTTATAGTCTGTATATCTGAGCCATTTGTGCTGCCATCTAAGTATTCTGATATCTAAACTTTATGTAAGACTTGTTTGCAGGGAGATTAAAAATCCTTTCAGAGTAAGAGCTTCTGCTATTTGATTGTCTTCCCTAACGCTTCCTATAGTCTGGACTCAGAACGTGTGCTCAGAAACATTCGTTCGATGGAAAGCTTAGAGGAACGATCGGGAGGATTGAAACAAGGATTACAGGCACTGTGCCAGGGCAACTCCTATACCAGGATGCTATTAAGATTGGAGAAGGAAGTCCCGATCAACTTCTCTTTCAAACTGGACAGATTTATACACTAAAACTGAGATGTCACTTAAATCTCTTATATCACTGCAGTTTAGTGACCCTTACATAGGAAAAAAGCATTGAGTGTAGTCACATTATAATTGTGTTTAAAAATAGAAATCTGGGAACACTGTTGGAGGACCTCTTTGGAAATCTGTTGATTTTAAATGTGAATGAGCTATGTTCCTGGTCAGGTATATAGGTGTTTCTGTCATAACACAGTATGTGTGATTCTATAAATTATTTATGTGTGATTCCTCACATTCTGGGACATAGCTCATACCTCCAGAAATAATTTGGATAGCTCAGAGTTCAGAGAAGTTACCTCAGAGGATATTATAAATGCACAGAAGCAGTAGGATCCTGGGAACAAGCACTCGTTTTTAAATTTTTTTAAAAATATACCTGAAAGTACTCTCAGCACTGTAGCAGCTGAATTGAGAACTTTTTTCTTTCCTGCTAAGGTTATAATTTGTACGGCTGTTGTGTCACCTCCCTTCCCTAGGAAAAAACCATGTATGAACCAACATGATTTCCATATTATACAATCAGTATTTTCCTACTTAACTATGTAAGTTGATTAGTGTTATAGAAACATAATGCTGTAACAGAGCAAATTGTATTCTCACCATTTAATACCAGCTGCTTTCGTCTTTCAAATATTTTGTTCATTTGTTTTTTGTTTTATTCTGTTTCAAAGCATACCCTCAAAAAACTTCCCAATACAATATATCTAGCATTAAAAGTAAGCTTAGCAGTGTTATTTTAGGATTGTGAAAAAATAATTAACAAGATAGAGGTCTGCCCAAGTAATCAGAACCATGCAAGTGATCATGATTAGCCTAGTAAGATTTGTTTATGAAAAAAAGTTTGATATAACTGACTTCTACTTTCCTTTGTTGTTTATTTTTGAATTAGTATTTTGGAAGTAGGTTAATTTTGTAAGCTTGTTGATGTGTGTGAATATCAGAGAGGTGACATGTAAATAAAAAACAATTAGAATGACTTAAAACAGTAGAACAGTAGAGCATTTATTTTATCATTTTTCTACCCCTGTTTTTGATTTTACAAGTTCGTGGGATATGAGTAAGTTCCTGAACATTCAGTGCCGGCTAAGCAGGCTCAAATATCCTCCTTTTGCTAAAAAGTGGATCAATATTCGAAAGTCATATGGAAACTTTTACAAGGTAAAATTTCTCTATATTATTGATTGTACTGCTCTTAATGATAAATTTATTACATTTTGCTTTTATGGTAAGTTGTGATTTACTAGGTGCTCTTCACAGGAAAAGGCCATATACTTTAGTTCTAAGTTTTTATAATCCAAACACCAGGATGATTATATGAATTTAGGAAGTTGAGTTATTTTTCTTTTAATCCGTTACCATTATTTGAATAGGTTAACTGTAAGTACATGATCTTTAAGAGAGGCTTGAAATTGTGGGGGTATTCAGTATGTGAATTGTTTGTGGAACAAATGCTCCCCACTGAACTTTAATTTTATCAAAGTTAATACATAAGTGTAGTGTAAATTTTTAAAGTAGTACTACAAAGCTTATGAAAAATGGCCTTCATCCACTATGGCCTTCCCCAGTACTGGTCCTTATTCTCCTTACCCTCCTGAGGCAGACACTTTGAACTTTTGTAGCTATTTCTTCCAGTATTTACCTTCATACTTCTAAATGATATGTTTATCCTATTTCTTGAATTTTCAGTTTGAGTTATATATGGAGTCCTACAATGGAAGATGATATTTAGTTCTGTATGAAAGCCATCATACCTGCATGTCCTCTCCTCTGCGTGTCTTCTTAATTAGTTACATTATCTTTATAAGCAAATCATTATCAGTGCTTACGTTCTTGTAGCAATGGAGAGTGTTCACCACTTCTCCCAAGATTTTTATAAGCGCCTTCAGTTGTTTTCTTGTCCTGTTACTTTCCATTCAATCTGGAAATCATTCTCCGTATTCAAAACACTCAGTGGTCTGTTTCCTTTCTTTGTCCTTTCTTTCTTTTTCTTTTTTTTTTTTCCTTCCTTCCTTCCTTCCTTTTTTCCTTTTCCTTTTTCCTTGGAGGCTACCTTCCTATAGCTTTTAATTCTGTTCTAATCTGAACTACTTGTTCTTCAGGCTTCTTCTAAAGTCATCCTAAGAGATTCTTTCCTTACTTCTCTGTCATGTTTTAGACTTTGTGTCATCTTCTTTTACACCCTCATCTTGGTGAAGCAAATCCTAAAGTAATTTCATGAGAAAAGGTACTGTCCCTTAAAAACATTTTTTGTAATTTTCCCATTTTTTTTAAAGCTGAGAAATAAACATTCAGAAAAGTGGAGTTTGATTGTTTTAAAGTGAAATCCCTTGTAAGTTCCACTCTCTTAATTCCTTTCCTTTCTCCCAGAGCCCTCCCCCCCCCCCCCCCCCCCCCCCCACATATAGTTCACACTTCCATGGAAATCATTTTCTTGTTTTTCCTTAAAGCTTTAATATTTATGTGTCTATCTTATACTATGTAGTTTAATTTTGCTTCTTTTTGAACATGGTATAATTAACATTGTATTGGCTATATTGTTCATTTTTCTTTTTTTTCTCAAGATTATGTTTGAGATTTGTTGATGTTGTGTATGTAGCTACGCTTAGTTTATTTTATTGCTGTGGAGAATTTCATTGTGTGAATACATAGTAGTTTATTTATCTGTCCTGCTTTGGCCATTTTGGGGACTTTTAGGTACAGTATTGCTATAAACATTCCTGCACATGTCTTCTGGCTCCTTTGTGCACTCATTGCTCCAGGGTATAAACCTACTAGTAGAATTGTTTATTCATAGGATATGTGCATCATTGCGTTAGGTAATGCAAAAATAGTTTTCTGATTTGTATTCTCCCTAGAAGAGTGGATGAACTTAAAATTGCTCCACATCTTTGCCAGCATCTGGTATTGCCAGACATTTTAAATGTTTATATATCTGGTGAATGTGGGATGCCATCTCATTAAGGGTCTAATTTGCATTTGCCTAACTACTCATGACTTGGAGCCTGAGCTTGTTTTCTTATGGTTCCTAGTCATTCGAATTTATTTTGTGAAGTCCCTGTTTAAGTCTTCCCATTTTAAAAAATTGGGTGGCCTGTCCTTTTGTAATTGTAGATTATAATTTGTGATTGTTTATAGATATTTATCTTGGATAATAGTCTTTTGATTATATTTGGTAAATTTTTTTTCCTTTTTTGTGAATTTATCTTTTCACTTATTTTGTGATCTTTTTAAAAAAAATCTGTTATGGATAATTACAAATATATGCAAAAGTTGACAGGTGTAATAAGCCCTCATGACCCAGTTTTAACAAGCCAGTTTTAATAGGTATAAGCTCATGGCCAGCCTTGTTTCATCTGCTCTCTACCCACTTTTCCCTTTCCTTACTCTTTTGAAGCCCATCTCAAATGTTACTTCCTTTTTTTTTTTTAAGATTTTATTTATGTGACAGACAGAGATGACAAGTGGGCAGAGAGGCAGGCGGAAAGAGAGGGGAAAGCAGGCTCCCCACCTAGCAGAGAGTCTGCCCGACTCAGGGCTTGATCCCGGGACCCTGAGATCATGACCTGAGCCGAAGGCAGAGGCCAACCCACTGAGCCACCCAGGCGCCCCTCAAATGTTATTTCCTTCGATCTGTAAACATTTCATTATGTAGCTCCAAAAAACAACCGTTTTTAAAAACATAACCATCACTTAGAAAATAATCAACCATAATTCCTTAATATCATCAAGTGGTTATAGCTGCTTTCTTTTTAAATTTAATTTAATTAGTTAATTTTAAAAATTGACGTGTAGTTGACATTTATTAGTTTCAGGCGTACAACATAGTGATTGGACAATTCTGTTACATTATGCCGTGCTCACCACAATGTGTTACCGTTTCCTAGCATATATTGTTACAGTTACTATTGACTGTATCCCTGTGCTGTACTTTTTATTCCCGTGCCTTTTTTTATAACTGGGGTTTATACCTCTTAATTCCCTTCACCTCTTTTTTTTCCCTTTTACCTTTTGTGATTTGAATCCGGATCCAAATAAGGTCCACACATTTAAAGTTGGTTGACATGTATCTTTTAAGTTTTTTAATCTCTAAATTTGTTTTCCACCTCCTTTTTTTCTCTAGCAATTTAATATTATTATTTTTTTAAGAAATGGAGCCATTTTGGGATGCCTGGGTGGCTGGGTCGGTTAGGTGTCTGCCTTTGGTTCAGGTTCTGATCCCAAGGTCCTGTGATCAAGTCCCACAAAGGTGGGGAGGGGGGTCATCGCTCAGCAGGGAGCATGCTTCTTCCTCTGCCTGACACTTCCCCTGCACGTTTGCTCTCTCTCTTTCTCTGTCTGACAAATAAATAAAATCTTTAAAAGAAAGAAAGAAAGAAATGGAGCCATTTTTCCATTTTCTCAGTCTGGATTTTGCTAATTGTATCCTGTGATATTAATTCAGATGCCTCTACTTTCTTTCTTTCTTTCTTTCTTTCTTTAAAGATTTTATTTATTTATTTGACAGAGACACAACGAGAGTGGGAACACAAGCAGGGGAGTGGGAGAGGGAGAGGCAGGCTTCCTGCCAAGCAGGAAGCCCAATGTGGGGCTCAGTCCCAGGACCCTGAGATCATGACCTGAGCCAAAGGCAGATGCTTTAAGACTAAGCCATGCAGGTGCCCCATATCCTCTGTGTTTCATGTAAATTGTAGGGGCTCAGTCATCTTTAGGTTTGCTTTTTTTTTTTTTACTATACCTCCCAGACAACAATGCATTCTTACATTAGAGTGTCTTTCTCAAACCTTTAACTCTATTTATTTCAAGGATAATTACTAACAATTAATAAAGCCATAAAATAATTTTTAAGTCTGCATAAAAACATCCACAGCTCACAATACATCACAATACATGGAGTGTTCAGAAAGTTGTAGATATATAGTAAGACAATAACATTGTCAAGTGCTCTTTTGAATATAGTATTTTTTTTTGGTGGATCTATTTATGTTGATGAATTTATTAGGCTGCTCTTTTCTTTTTTCTTTTTTAAAGATTATATTTATTTATTTGCCTGAGAGAGAGAGAGAGTGAGCAAGAGTGCACAAGCAAAGGGAGTGGCAGGCAGAGGGAGAAGCAGGGTCTCTCTGCTCAGAAGGGATAGGATGCTCTTTCTATATGATTTTCCTGTATTCATGATGGTTATCAACTTTAATGCCAGTTAGTGGAAGTTGAGGAAATGTAACCTTTTTCTTTTTAAAATGTTGCCTTCTTTTGTTTTGTTTTGTTTTCCTGATTTAAGTAGGCCTAAAAGTCTTAACACAATTTTTTTCTGTATAGGATGCTACCAGTATATAGTCTTCAGTATGTACAAAGTATTCTTTCTCCTTTTCAAAACTATAGAAATGACTTTTTACCCACTCTTTCTTGGGAGTGGAGATAGATCATTAAATTTGAAATTATCTCTATCCTTTTCATAAGTTTAAGAAACTTACAGGGCAAGCATAATACTTTTCTCTTTAATAGCTGGCCTAAACTTACAGTGGATTTGATTTTTCTGTAAGTAAGCTGAAACAATATGAATAAAAATACAGGTTACAGATGCAATTTTATACCAGATTTTAGGAAATAAACTTACTTATCTATGGCATGATCATACTCAAATGTAGCTTCAGCATTTACAAAATTATACAAACATGTTTATTTCTTTAGTAGTTCTGTATATGCATTAAAATGTCATTTTTGAAGTATAAGTAAAGAATGAAATATGCTTTGGGAAGGTGAAAGCTATGTTTGTTTTTGTTATTTGTTTTTGTCTTTTTATTTTCCTGTACAAATACTCAGTTCTGGGTTGGATTTGAGGTAAGGTCTCAATGGATTTCGTTTTCCACTGAAAACAGACAACTTCTGCCTATGCTCTTCATCTTGTTAAATAAGAGGCTTATTTATACATACAAAAGGTTGAAAGCTATGGAAAAATGTTCTTTGCTTTTCTGTGAGTGACTAGACCCTCTTCTTTTGCAGAAATTGCAGCTATTCTAAAGGCAGATGAGTAAATCTCATCTCTACAGTATGATCAGACTCTACATTACAAAGCTCTTTTCAGAGTCAGGTTCTGTGGCCGAGCAGATTTTGAGAAAGTTTATTTATTTATTATTATTATTTTTAACCTAGCTGTACTCTGTGTTCAATGGGAAGAAAAATACTAATTTTCTACAGTTTTTCCAGATGGCTTTCAGTAGGTCTTGAGACTTGCAAATAACTTTCTCACTGCCAAGCCCAAGCAAAAGTGTGAACATTTCAGATTATTATTTTTATCATTATTTTTTGCAATGTGATTTTTCCAAAGACTTAATTTTCTTCAAAATCCAAGAATCTTGTCACTGGAAGTTAAATGTTTTCTACAGGGTCTTCTAGAGATTTCTTCAATTGGTTTATGTAATGAAAATGTCTAGGCTAGTTTTTGTAGCCCACTCAGCAAATTTTGGCCTACTGTTTTCCTACCATTCACTTTTCAAGTCAGGCATCTTGCCGGGAACTTTTCCTTGCCAGGCCAGAGGAAGTGTGAAGTTTATGTGTTCTTTATCCAGGTTTTCACACAGCTATTAAATTTTAGACATGATTGAGTGAATTGGTCTTTGTTTAACAGAGTTAATCACTTTGCTGGCACTGTCCAGGACTTTTCATGTTAACTCTGATTCATTTTGTGGTAAAATATGCATAACAAATTTACCATTTAGCCATTAAGTACACAGTTCAGTGTCAAAAAGAACGTTCATACTGTCATGGAACCATCACCGCCATTCGTTTCCAGGGCTTTTTCATCTTCCAAACCTGAAACTATACCTTTTAAAAAGTGACTCTCTGTTCCCCCTTCCTTTGGCCCCTGGTAACCACCATTCTGCTTTCTGTCTCTGAATTGTACCATTCTAGGTATCTCATGTAACTGGAATCATACAGTATATTGTCCTTTTGTTCCTGGCATATTTCACTTAGCATAGTGTCTTCAAGATTCAGACATGTGGTAGCATGTGTCAGAATTTCCTTCCTTTGTAAAGCTAAATAATAATTCCATTGTTTGAGAAGCTCCTTCCTTTTGAAGGTGGAATAATATTTCATTAGATTTATATCCCATTTTGTTTATCCCTTCATCTTCTGTAGACACGTGGGTTCTTCCACCTTTCGGCTGTTGTAAATAATGCTCCAGTGAATGTGGGTGTGCAAATAACTGAGTCCCTGCTTTCAGTTCTTTGGGTACATACCCAGAAGTGGAATTGGATCATATGGTAGTTCTGTGTTTAATTTTTTGAGGAACTTCCATGTCACAGCTGCAGCACCATTTTACATTCTCACCAGCAATGCACAAGGTTCCAGTTTCTCTGCATCCTTGCCAACACTTAGTTTCCATTTTCTTGCCCTTTTTTTTTTTTTTTTTAAATAATAGCCATTTAATGGGTTTGGAGTGGTATCTCATTATGGTATAAATTTATACTTCCAGAATAATGAGTAATGTTGAGGAGCTTTTTGTGAACTTATTGGCTAGTTGTACATATCTGGAGATATGTCTGTTCAAGTTTTTTGACCAGTCTGAAATCAAGTAGTTTTTTTTTTTTTTTAAACTATTATCGTTGAGTTTTAGGAATCCTTTTTTTTAAAGATTTTATTTGAGAGAGCAAGCATGAGCACTGGCAGTGTAGAGGGAGAGGGAGAAAAAGACTGCCCACCAAGCACTGAACCTAAGGCCAGGACTCAATCCCAGGACCCTTGGCGTCCTGAGCTGAAGGCAGATGCTTAACCAACTGAGCTATTCAGGCACCCAGGAATTCTTTATATATTCTGGATATTAATCGTTTTTCAGATCTATGACTTCCAAATATTTTCTTCCATTCTGTTGGCTGCTTTTCTCTGTTGATAGTGTGCCCTTTGAGATACAAAAGTTTTAAATTTTCATGAAGTCCAGTTTATCTGGTTTTTCTTTTGTTGCCTCTGCTTTTGGTGTTATATCCAAGAAACCATTGCCAAATCCAGTGTCATGAAACTTCTCCTGTAGGTTTTCTTCTAAGACTTTTATAGTTTGGACTTAGGTTTAGGTTTTGATCCATTTTGAGTTAATGCTTTATTAGTGATTGTTTTGAATTTGTAGATTATGTTAGATTGATAGCTGAACAATATTAAATCTTTCAATTTATGAACACAGATGTCTTCCCATTTATTTATACTGTCTTTAATTTCTTTCAGCAACATTTTTTAGTTTCTGATGTACAAGTCTTTCACATCTTTGGTTAAATTTTTTTTTTGGAGGGGGTTTACTGAAATGGAATTGTTTTCTTAATTTCCTTTTTGGATTCTACATTGTTAGTTTATAGAAATGCACCTGATTTTTCTGTGTTGATTTTGTATCCTGTGACTTTGCTGTCTTTGCTTATTAGTTCTGACAATTTTTTGGTGGAATCTTCAGGACTTTCTGCATATGAGATTATGATAGCTGCCAACAAAGATCACTTTACTTCTTCCTTTCCGATTCAGATCTTTTATTTTTTTTTCATGCCTACTTGTTCTGGTTACAATTTCTGATGTTATTTTGAATGGAAGTGGTAAAAGTGAGCATCCCTATTTTGTTCCTGATCCTAGAGGAAAAGCTTTCAGCCTTCTTACCATTGAATATGATGTTCACTCTAAATTTTTTTAAAAATGGACTTTATTATTTTGAGGTAGTTTTTTTCTATTCCTTGTTTGTTGAGTATCTTATCATGAAAAAATGTTTAATCTTGTCAAATGGCTTTCTGCATCATTTGAGGTGATCATGTGTTTCTTCCTTCATTCTGTTAATATGGTTTGTTACATTGATTATTCTTTGTATGTCGAACCATCCTTACTTTCCAAGAATAGATCGCACTTGGTCGTGGTGTATAATTCATCTAATATGCTGCTGAATTTGGTTTGCTAGTATTGTTGAGGATTTTTATGCCAATATTTTTAAGGGATAATGGTCTCAAGTTTTCTTGTAGTATCTTTGACCTCGATATCAGGATAATGCCAAGCTTATCAAATGATTTAGGAAATGTTTCTTCGTCTTCAGTTTTTTGCAAGAGTTTGAGAAGGATTAGTGTTAAGACTTATTTAAATGTTTTTGTAGAATTCACCATCGAAGCCATCAAGTTCTGGGCTTCTGTTTGTTGGGAGGTTTTTGATTACCAGTTCAGTCCTCTTTACTTACTGTAGGTCTGTTCAGGTTTTGTTTTCTTCAGCATTCAGTCTTGGTAGGTTGTGTGTGTCTAGGAATAGTCCAATTGACCTAAGTTGTCCAACATGTTGGAAAAGTACATTTTTCTAGGTGATACTTAATGAAAGGACCAGAATGCATTATGGTATTACAGTTTAGGATAATTATTAATTTTTATCATGGTGCTTTTATATCATTTGCTTTGTGATTCCCCCAATAACCCAGTGAATAAAGAGTATAACTGTTAGTCTTATTTTACAGATGAAGAAACCAAGACCCTAAGGTGTATAGGTGACATATAGCTATACAAACTACAGAATGTAAAACTTAACATGTACAGTTGATAGAATAGTGGTTCTCGAAAGTGGAGGGGCATATTGGAATTTGGGGAGTGAGATTTTTACATTTACCAAATTGGAGCCGGTGTTTAAATAGGTTGAAGAACACCACATGATAATTTCTTTCATGCTGGATCTTCATTATCTTTAGTCATAGAAAGGCTGTAGTTTGGTTTTTGGTGTATCTGTCTAAGGAATCTGTCAATACATTATACACCATATGTGTATATGTATTATGTATATGTATATGTATTATACACTGTAATACATTATAGTAAAATACCATGGAAAAGAATGTTTGGATTAAAATGGTAGAGCTTTGGGGTGCTTGGGTGGCTCACTTCGCTGAGTGTCTGACTCTTGATCTTGGTTCAGGTCTTGATCTCAGGGTTGTGAGTTCAAGCACCGTGTTAGGCTCCACACTGGGCGGGGAACCTACTTTAAAAAAAAATGGTAGAGCTTCAACTTAGATATCCAGAACAGTACATTTCCTTTCATAAATGTGATTTGTCAAATTACAGACCTGCAAACCCTTTAGATGTCTTCAGGATTCTACCGATTTATATGTATTTTCATTTATAACTTGAGAATTTTTTTAAAGTTCTGAAGGTTTAAATTATTTATTTGCTTCATTTGACCAAGAGTACTTGCCCTTCACCTAACTTTAGCTGTTACCATTAATTTTTATTTTCTTATTTTTCACAATGGCTTACAGAAAACTAAAGAATTATTTACTAAGTTGTTTATTTTCCAGGTTCCTAGAAGCCAAACCAAATTGACAATAATGCTTGAAAAGCTAGGAATGGATTATGATGGGCGGCCTCACAGTGGTCTTGACGACTCTAAGAACATTGCCCGAATAGTAGTTAGAATGCTTCAAGATGGATGTGAACTCCGGATTAATGAGAAAATGCACGCAGGACAGCTAATGAGTGTGTCTTCTTCGTTACCAATAGAGGGCACTCCAGCTCCACAAATGCCACATTCTAGAAAATAACAGCATTTTTGCCCTTTGCCCACAGATCATTCACTCTAACTGGAGTTGCTACAAAGAGGTAGCAGGTGAATACTCATTGAATTAGTCCTGTGGTGCAATATTTAAGCATCTTAAACATTTACAGTCTTACTACAGTTATATATAAATGTGTGTGAACAGATTCTGTGGGGAGGGCATATTGAATTTTTTGTCACCAGCACTTTTGATATGAGCAGTATTTGTTACACAGTAACAGTTCCTGCTTAGAATTGACTTTTTTAATTTAAGGTGTCCAAGACGTGTTCCTTTTGGTTTTAAAATGCAAAGGCTTACTGGCGCTCTCCTTGAATGTAATATCTTACTGATGTTAAGATATATAATGTATTTCTACATTAACATCATTAGATCAAGTCATTTCTTACAGTGCAGGAAAGATTGGAAAGCCTTATCTAGGCTTTGGGTTTTAAGACTATCACAGTCCTTTTGACTTTTGAATTCTGTATGTGAAGTTCAGCTGTGCATGGTGAATTTCATAAAGTACTTGGTACACATATCTGCCTACATTTCTTTTCAATTTGTAGTTGGAAGACTTGTGGTAGATTATAGGGTCTTGTTAAGAAGTCAGTTACTGATGAGGTTAATGGAAAGTCAGAAGAAAATACCATTTAAAGGAATATAAGGGCTGTAGCTCAGACTTTATCATACATAAACATATCACTGGGGTTCTTTGGACTTTATTTTTTGATTCCCCTCCCTCTTGTGACATACATCTACCCTAATTCTTAAATCTAAGAGACCGTGCTTTGATATAGACTAAGAATAGGGTTGCCACTTAATTTTGCATTTGTATTCAACATTATGAGTAAGGTTAATAAAGTCAAATAATGCTTTTAAACATCTAATGTTTTTATTAAAGGTTGATTTTACATAGTGAGTGACCACTAAATCTTGATAGTTAATTCTTAACTAATTTAAAAAACATAAGTGGGTTTATGGAGTTGAAAAAGCAAAACTCTTACCTAGATGCTAAAAATATTTTCTGAATTGAATTTCCCCCTATAGCTTTCATGAACAATTTGCCTCTTCTCTTTTTCTTTCTATTAGTAGTTGTGATGCTACTTTATTTTAATGATTTACATATTAACTAAATGACTTTTATAGAGGCTTCCAACCTTGGTGCATAGGAAAAAAGGAGGCATTTTTCTTGGTCTGGGAATTCTCTCCCCAGTGCTGTAAAAAGAATGAATTTTGCCTTTGAGCGGTAGTTGTAGAATAAGAATAAAGACTAACAAGTGGATAACAGAAGGCACAAGGCATGTGATGCCCTTACACAAACTGATATGGATTATAGTAAAACAAGGAAATCTAGATGTTTTATATTTATGCAGTAAACTTTGGGGGTGAAATGGATGTGTGCTGAGATTTTTGTGAATCCTAAATAGTACCATAAAATATACTGTAAAGTATTGCTGTTAAGTTTCAAAGAATTTCCCTCAAATCCTTACTGAGTTGCTGGGCTCAGGCAGAGCTGTAGAGAACAGCAAATCACTGTTGAGATGTGGATGCCAGGAAGTCCACTAGCACTCTTTTTAGGCGATTTTTTTCCACGTAGCCACCTTAACCTTAGAAATCAAATTCATGCCCCAGCAAAACCATTAATTATCTGTTGCCAGCTTCTGTAGTTGCTACTTAACAGCTGAAATTTCAGTTGAGAAATCTGAAAATGGCAAGGAAATATTGCTTCTCGTGTAACAACACATAATCAGACTTAAATCAGACTTCTAATTTTTGCACCAATTTGTCCTTTTTATGAAATAACCCAAGTACCAACACCCAAGTACCTAAGTCCTCCTGTATTTCTTTTTAAGATCTTCAGCCTTACAAGCTGTCAACGTCCTTTTGGCTGTCAGGTATTTCATTTGGTGATGTTTTACTGTTCTCATTTTTTAAAAAACTACCGAGGAATAATTGACAAATGTAAGTGTACATATTTAAATTATTTAAAGTGTAAATGTGATGATTTGAAGTATATTGTGGAATGATTATCAAGATCACACCACTTCATATAGTCAACTTTTTTTTTTTGGTGGTGAGAATGCTTAAGGTCTACTCTAGGCAACTTTCAAGTTTATAATACCCTGTTATTAACCACAGTCAACACGGCTGTACATTACATCTTCAGAACTTATTCTTCTTATTACTGAAAATTTGTACCCTTTGCAACCACCTGTTTTTGTCCATCAACCTTAGTTCACTTAGCTCTCCAGTTTCATTCACACTGTTGCAAATGGTAGTATTTCCTTTTTCTTCATGGCTGAGTAATAATCCATTGTATATGTACTATTTGTTTTAAGACATTTTTTGAGTTCTCTTGATTTTTTTTGTGATCCATTGGTTCCTCAGAAGTGTTTTGTTTAATTTCCACATATTTGTGAGCTTTTCCAGCTTTCCTCCTGTCACTGATTTGTAGTTTTATACCATTGTGGTCAGAAAAATAATTGATATAATTTCAGTCTTCTTTAATTTTTTGAGACTTATTTCATGAGCTTATATATGATCTCTCCTGGAGAGTGTTCCATGTGTGCTTGAGAAGAACATGTATTGTGATGCTGTTGGTTGAAATATACTGTATATGTCTGTTAGGTTCGTTTGGTCTAAAGTATCACTCAAATCTGTTATTTCCTTGTTAATTTTCTATCTGGATGATCTGTCCATTGTTAAATGTGGAGTACTGAAATCCTCTACCATTATTGCATTGCTGTCTATTTTTGTCTTCAGATCTGTTAATAATCGTTTAATATATTTAGGTGCTCAATACTGGGTACATAAATGATTGTTATATCCTCTTGATGAATTGGCCTTCATTATTATATAATCATCTTTTTTACCTCTTGTTTACAGCTTTTGAGTTAAAGTATATTTTGTCCAGTGTAAGTATAGTTATTCTGTTCTGTTTTGTTTTCCATTTGCATAGAATATCTTTTTCTATCCCTTTACTTTTAGCTTATGAGTGCCCTGAAAGCTTAAGTAAGTCTCTTAATGGCAGCATATAGTTAGGTCTTGTTTTTATATCCAGTTAGCCACTCTTTCTTTTAATTGAAAAATTTAAACCATTTACCTTTAGTGTAATTATTGATAGATATGGACTCAGTATCTCCATTTTGTTAATTGCTTTCTGATTGTTTTGTAGTTCCTTTTTTCCTTTCTTCCTTTCTGTCTTTGTGTGTTGATGGTTGTTTATAGTGGTGTGCTTTCTTTTTATCATTTGTGTGTCTATTATAGGCTTTTGCTTTGTGATTACCATGAGGCTTTCATAATATACCTCACAGTTACAACAACAGTTTTGTATAAGCAAGCAGCAACTGAACTCAAAAGTTAAACATTTCTTAGCATTTCTTCTAAGGCAGATCTAGTGGTAACACATGCCCCCAGTTTTTGTTAGTCTGGGAAAGTCTGTATCTCTCCTTCATTTCTAAAGTATTCTTGGTTGACAGGTGACAGTTTTTTCTTTGAGTACTTAGAATATATCATCCAACATTCTCCTGGCCTGTAAGGTTTTTGCTAAAAAGTATACTGGTATCAGACTTTTTTCTTTTGCTGCTTTCAAAATTCTCTTTTTATTTGATTTTTGAGATTTTTTTTTTTTATTACAGTGTGTCTCAGTAAAAATTTCTTTGGGTTGTATCTCTTTGGGGATCTTTGAGTTTCATGTACCTGGGTGCATGGGTGACCATATCTCCTCAGATTTGGGAGACTTTCAGCATCATTTCTTTAAATCAATATTCTATCTCTTTCTCTTTCCTTCTGGGACTCCCATAAAGCAAGTATTGTTTCAGTTGATATCCCATAGTTCAAGTAAGCATTTTTTACTCTTTTTTTTTTTAAATGTGTTTATACGAATGATAGTTTTTTTAAGGTTTTATTTATGTGAGAGTTGGGGGTGGAACAGAGGGAGAAAGAGAATCTCAAGCAGAGTCCCCACTGAGCGTGGAGCCCAACGCAAGGCTTGATCCTAGGATCCTGGCATCACCACCTGAGCCAAGAATAGTCGGCTGCTTAACTGCCTGAGCCACCCGGATGCCCCTATAAATGCTATTTTTTAAAAGTGGGGGCACCATTTAAACCTGGTGAGGAAGGCATTAACAGTGGTACTTGCTGAGTTGTGAAGCTAAATTAGTGGCTGAACCAAAGACATTCTACTGTTTGGTAGGAATCAAATCCAGGTCCCCTTTTCTAAGTTTTAGGGCCTATAAGAACAAAAAAGTTCCAGTCCTTCAGTCCTGTGGGCCCAGAGCACGGGCATCCAGGGGTTGCTGGGTGTGGGTTGCAAAGAGAAGGGCAACCTGCACACTCTTGAGATTGAGGGTACTCCCGCTTCTCCAAAGTCCTTGGTGCCCAGCTCTAGCAAAGGAGGTGGGGGCGGGACAGTGAGACCCAAATGGGAGAATCCCCAGTGCAGCAGCTTCTGCACCTTGTCCCTACCTAGCACGGTATGCACACCAGTCTGCACACCAAAGGGTTCTGCACTCCCACCACATTCTGCTCTGTAGCCCAGACCAGCAGGCCCTTGTCCTGAGCTCAGGGACCTGGAAGGGAGGACATCTGGCCCAAGGTGGTCTGAGGAGGGCAGAGCACTCTGCTCTGGGGTACCCACCTGGGTGCAGGGTCGCTGAGACAGCTGGTCTCTGGTGGGCAGTGCCAGCTCCACTGCAGGAGGAGGTGTAGGTTGCCTAAGCCATGAACTCCAAACATCTTTTGTCTCCCCAGCAACGCTGGTCCTTGCTGACCTTCCACCCTGTGGGCGAGCCTGCCGTCCAGCCCATAGGCTCTTTCACTCGCTGCTGGGCTGAGTCTGTGCTGTCCTCTCTCCACTCTTTTTCTGCTAATGTTTTTATTCTCTGGATAATATCAAGAGACCTGTCTTCCAGTTTTCATTTTTTTCCTTCTATCTTACTGAGCCTACTGTCGAAGTTCTCTATTGCATTTTTAATTTTATTCATTGTGTAGTAGTCTCCCCTTTGTCCAGAGGGTGTATTCTAAGAGCTCCAGTGAATACCTGAAACCACAGATAGTACTGAACCCTATATATACTGTTTTTTTCTTATGTACACTTACTATCACTTACTATGATGAAGTTTAATTTCTAAGTTAGGCACAGTAAGAGATTAGCAACAGTCATTCATAATGAAGTAGAAGGAGTATAACAGAGCACTCTAATAAGTTGTATGAATGTGGTCTCTCTCAAAATACTGTACTCATACTGCTTCTTATGATGATGTGAGGTGATACAATGCCTAAATGATATGAAGCGAGATGAATGACGTAAGCACTGTGACGTAGTCATAGCCACTGTTGGCTTTCTGACAGTAGGTCAGAAGGAGGATCATCTGATTTGGGTGATCCTGAATCATTGAGCCATGACAGTGTCAGTGGTTGGATGTCAGGAGCAGATGATGTCCATGGTTGGGGATCCTCCATAGTTCAAGGTTTTTTCTTCTGAGATCTTTTGGAAGAGCATTATAATCAGAAATGGTTGTCTTTGTAACTCATCAGAGTATTGCTCAGAGGTAGTAATCCTTCGGTGATCCTATGGTTGACTTGAATGCTGCATTCCATCTGAGGATTGTATTCCATAATTCTATCCTTTAATGTTTGTGCAGTTCGATATACCTCAGCAAATTTTGGGAATGTCTACATTGCTGGTTCTGCTTCAGTTTCTTCTTCATCTTCCTCTTCTATACATGATTCCAGAAGTTCTTCTAATTCCTCATTTGTTAACCCCCCTTGGTGGCCTTCAACATATTCTTCCACTTCATCAGGAGTATTGGCAGTTCCTCTCTCTGTGTGAATGATTCTCTTAACTTCTTCATCAACCCCTGGGAAGCCTTTAAAATGTCCATGACTTCACTTGCTATGTTCTAGGAGGCATATACAGGTTCTGGTTTTAATTCATCCACTGCAGCTTTGATGAATGTTACTACATCAGTAGTAGTGCATGATTTCCAGCCCTGCATCGTGTTCAGATTAGGGTCTGCACCAACTGATGATTGAATGCAATCAAATATGAGGCAGGTGTGTGCAGCTTTCACAAAGCAAATGACGCCCTGGCCATGGGGCCTGAAGCTGTGAGATACTTGGAGGTTATAATTCAACTTCAACATTTTCATTTTCATAGCAAACAGATTCAGGATGGCCAGGTACTGGCACTGTTATTAATAGCACTTTAAATTCCAGCTTTTCCTTTTCCAAGTATTTTTTCTCTTTCAGGATGAAGCACTAGTGGAACCATTCCAGAAAAAAGATGGCTGTTACCCATGCTTTCTGATTATGTTGCCAGAACATGGGCAGAAAATTTTTGTTTTTGTTTTTGAGAGTGCATGTGTTCCTTGCTCTGTACCCTCGGCCTGGGTGTATCATATGCCTTGTATAAGTGTACTTGGTGGATACAGAGTTAACCTGCCCTCCTAAGTTTTATGCCCTGGTACCCCTCTTGCACTTTTAAGAAGGTACGTTCTTTTGGGCATCTTCTTCCAGAAGAACCTGATTTCACTGCAGTTGAAGACTTTCTTTGGGTGGCTCCTTTTTCTTTTTTTGGTGGGGGGTAGAGGGCAAAGGAGAGAGAGAATCCTAAGCAGGTTCCACGTACAGTGTGGAGCCTGATGTGGGCCCAATCTCATGATCCTGAGATCATGACCTGAGCCAAAATCAAGAGGTGGATGCTTCACTGACTGAGCCACCCATGAGCCCCAACTATCCTTTCTCTTTAATCAACTACTTCAACTCTGCCAAAAATGTAGCAGCTGCCTCTTCAATGGTAGTCTCAGCCTTTCTAGTAATTTTTATATTTTTTAGTCCAAACCTATTCTTGAATCCGTAATAACCATCTGTTACTTGCAGTAAAAGGCTTGGTGTCACTTGTTTTAAGAGATCCCGGATCATTGGCGGGGCCAGGCTCCCGCTGTTCTTTCTACAGAGGTCCTGGGGGGGCAGTGGTGGTGAGGGCTCCTGGGATCCTCAGAGGCAGAGGCTGCTGGGGTCCTCCAGGTCTCCTGAAGCCTTCTACAGGCTTAGTGCTTTCTGGTGCAATATGCCTCCGTCAGCCAAAACCTGCTTTCTGTTCGTGTCCTCCACCCATGAACTTGATGCCTTTTCCATCTTAACTGAGGACTTGTCACACACCGTGGCTGCAACATCTGCAGTTTCAGGTGCAACCGCAAAACTAACACAAATTTCTTGTTCCTTCTTCGCTACTGTACGGATGGAAGATTCACTCGTACCGTAGATCTTAGCAACTTCAGCATATTCTTTTTTCTCAAGTTGAAAACTTTCCCCTTTTCACTTAGGGAAGCACTTTATGGCTTTTCTTTGGCTTCTCTGAATTGCTACTGTCACTAGTTTTGCCCTTTGGGACCTTAATAAGGAAAATAAGCACTACTCAGTGACTAATGGGCAGGTAAGGTGTACCATGTGGCTACGCTGGACAGAGGGATGATTCACACCCCAGACAGGACAGAGCAGGACAGCTCACGATTTCATCACACTGTTCAGAACAGGGCACAGTTTAAAACTTGGGAATTTTTTATTTCTGGAATTTTCCATTTCATATTTTTGGACTTTAGGTAACCGCAGATAATTGAAACTGTGGGAGCAAAACCATGGATAATGGGGGACTACTGTATTCTTCAGCTCCAGAATTTGTTTGGTTCTTCTTTATGATTCCCATCTCTTTGTCAAACTGTTGTTCATATGTTGCTTTCGTGAGTACATTGAGTTACCTACTTGTGTTCTCTTGAATCTTGCTGAGCTTCCTTAAAATGATTATTTTGAATTCTTTTTTAGGTAACTCACAGATCTGTATTTTGGGGGGCTCAGTAACAGGAAAGTTTTCGTGTTCCTTTGGTGGTGTCATGTTTTCATGTTTTTTCATGTTTCTGATAGCTTTGCATCGAGGTCTATACATTTTGAGGGAGCATTAACCTCTTCTAGCCTTTGTTTTTTTTTGGCCAGTTTTGGTGGGAAAGACTTTTACCTGAAGGTCCGATGAGCACCTAGCTGGCTGGGATGCAGTATCTTTCGTTCCTGGGGAAACACAGTGGCTTACCCTCCATGCAGCCCTGTTAGCTGAAGTTAGTGTTTGTATGGACTTGAGGAGGTCTTCTGTGGCCAAGACTGCAGAAGGTCCCGTGGGTGGCGAGGGTTGTTGGGATCCTCATAGGCAAAGTCTACTGGGGTCTTTCAGTTCTCCTTTTTTGCCCGTGGGAGAAGTTTCTAGCTGAGGGGCTACCTCCTGGCACTTGGCCTGGCATACTGGCCCTCAGAGCAGTAGTGAGGTGGGGTCCCGGGGTCACATGTGTGTGGAACCACCACAGGTGTCTGATGTGTAGATACGGGCTGCTGCATGAAACCAGACTGAATCTCTGTGGCTCCTCTCAGTGACTCAGGTGGGGTGGTCATGGGGAGATAGAGCAGCACAGGCTCGGGGACGACAGGGTGCAGAGGTGGTTTGGGCCCAAGGGATAGCGTGCAGCCACAGCACAGTGTGGGGATGGGCTCTGATCCTCCCTCTGGTCCTGGGGAGCAGTCTCAGAAGAGCAGCAGCACAGTCCTGTGGAGGCCCACCAAAGCCACGTGTCAGGACCCGGGGGGAAGGTTGCAGATGAGTGGGAGCTCGGTGGCGACAATAATGTTAGAGCCGTGAGTTGGGACCTGCGGGGCCGGGTCTCAGTAGTGGCAACCTGCCCCCGGGGATGGCAGTGAGAAGAGTGCCGTGGGACTTTGAGGGCAGGGCTCAGAGCAGCAACAGGTGTCCCGGTAATGGTGGGACAAAGTTGTGACCCTCGAGATGGGGTTTGCTCTGGTCCTATATGTGGCGGGTCACTGTGGCATCCCGATCTCTGAGAATGGGGCGTAGCTGCAGCTGGGGCATCTGGGGACAGGTCTCACTGCAGCCACCACACCAGCCCCGAGGAGGAGATGCAGCCGCTGGAATCCGCATTGGTCAAGACTGTGGGGTCCTCAGTAGCCAAGGCTGCAAGTGTCCACAGCAGTGAGGCTCGCTGGGGTTCCCCTCTCCTTCATGTGGGGTGAAGTCTCTGGAATCCCTCCCGGCACCCCGCCATTCTGGAGAGGGAGAGGAGCTGCAGCTGAATGCGTCCTGTGCCTCTCCAGGCGGCTTCCCTTGGTGTTTCAGCTCTGCGGGGGTTTTGCTGCTGTTTGGCGGTCCAGAGTTTTCCCTGTTTCAGGGAAATAGAGCTTCCCTATTTTTGTCATTTTGTAGTTGTTTATCATTTTTGTTGTTTTTTGTGGAGTGGATGAGCCTGGGGCTGCTTCTGGCCCTCCCGGCTTGCAGATACCACCGCTTCCTAACCAGTTGTAATTGCTGTCCGGGCAGTCTCCGCTCTCCTCTCCAGTGTGATACTCCTCGACCAAACGGACTTTGTGTTTGGATTTTGCTGAGACTAATCCTGCCTGTTCTGATGAGATGATCTTAAACACCAGGAGTACTGTTCTCCACTGTTTGCGTTTTGTTGTGTTCTGTTGTCTTTGAGGTATTCAGTTTTGCTAATTCTTGCAAGGAAAATGTTGAAGAGGTGCGTGCCATTTCGTATCCCCCCAAATCAGCAATATTAGTAGTAGTTTATTCTTGTCATTTTATTATTAATAACATTGTTTTAATATATACTGTCATAATATTAATATTTATTAATAATTATTATTTACAAACAACCCTGTGTTTTTTCCTTAATTGTTAGCTATGTTAATTTCTTCACTTTCTGATTTCCACTTGTTAGGACATATTGCCGTACTGGTTTCTGCTATATTATTTCAGATTCACAGTCTTTAGAACCGAGATATATGCCAGAACAATTGTATTTTGTGTTTTATTTGTTTCATGTTCTTTTGGATAAAACACTTCAAAACTTATGCTCGAAAAAGTGTTTTTCTGAAGTGTCATTTTTGCCTAACGATAGTCCTGTTTAATCTGCCTCCTGGGGACAAGTTGTACCTGGACTGAAATGAAAAACCATAGGAGCCACTAATGCATTACCTATTAA
Organism: Mustela nigripes; assembly: GCF_022355385.1. Lineage (NCBI taxonomy): Eukaryota > Metazoa > Chordata > Mammalia > Carnivora > Mustelidae > Mustela > Mustela nigripes. Next base: position 17,722,205 of record NC_081574.1, on the reverse strand, counting down.
GAGGCAGATGTATCATTGAAGACTAGGTTAAGCTGTCATTTTTTTATAAAGATAGGACCAGTTGACTTGCCTTTTTTAGCACATCATCATGACTGTTACCCTTAAAGTGGTCATGCAAAACAGTAACTTGGGGGAGAAGGAAAGGGTGGGTGTTGAAATTATTGAGAGGAAGCAGTAGAGACAAACTGCTGTTTGGTGTGGGCCGCAGGAGGGTCACTGAAGAAACTGCTTGCTGGGAGCGCCGATAGGCTGTGTTGTAGTTTGAAGGCAGACTTCCAGTTTGTAAGCTACTGTGGAGAAGTACAAACTCCTTGAGGGCAGGGACTGGGACGTCTCCATTTTTTTGATTCCAACACAGTGGGATCCCACAGCTCTTCTGCACATAGTTGAGTCCAGTGTTAGTCAGTGAATGGCAGCATTCGTTTTGGTTTTTTCTTCTATTATACTTAGGAGTCCCCTCTTTCTTCTGCATCACAAACCTGTATCTCAAAACTCCTCGCCCTCACAAAGCTTCCAAAGCCCATAAACTTCTGAGCCTAGAGCAGGGGTTGGCAAGCTACCATCCATGGGCCAAATTCAGCCTGCTGCCTGTTTCTGTATGGCCTATGAACTGAGTATGGTTTTTACATTTTTAAATAGTTGGGGGAAAAAATCAATATTACTTTGTAATGTGAAAATAATATGAAATTTCAGTTTCTGGAAAGCCTCACTGGAACACAGCTACCATGCTCATTTGTGTCCATATTCTCTCGGGCGATTTTCGTGTTGGCACTAGCAGAATTGTTAAATCGCTGGAATAAAGGCCATCTGGCCAGGAAGGCTGAAAATATTACTGCCCGGACCTTTGAAGAAAAAGTTTGCCAACTCTGCCCCCCTGTTCTATAGAAATGTGTACATTCCATCAGTCCATAAGAAATCAGCTGTGGTAACATGATAACCCAGAGCTGGATGGTCAGGCACAGTGAGAATTGCACCTATCAGTGACCACTGTAAGATTAAGATTAAGATTAAGCACCTTAATCCATTGTTGATAAGAATCCTGTAGGGTAGTCTCGATCATCTCCATTCTACAGATGGAAAAGTTGAGGTTTAGAGAGCTTACGTTGTTGGCCAAGACCAAGTAGCAGGAATTTCACACTTAGGCATTCCAACTACCCCTCTGTCTTCTGTGCCTCCTCCCCTTAGAGACCTCAGCTCATTTGAGATTCTAAGAACAGAAAGGTTATCCTAGATAGTATGAATGTCCCCTTGCTGCAGTTTAAACTAGACGTTTTCAATATTTCCTGATAAATATTACATGTCAGGAAATAATATGATGTTCCTTTTGAATGGCATGTATGAAATACTGTTAACTTCAAAGGTAACAAGCTTCCAAGGCTTGTTGGGGATGGGAGTCAGTGGGGGGAATTAAAGGTTTTATTTTAAAAATTTTTCAATGTGTTCTCAAGGTGAGGGCTGTAATGAGGCTGGCGAGGGGCTGAGAGGTAGAGGTAATTGCTTTTATGGCTCCTGTATTAGTACTTGAGTAAAAGGCTGATGATTCCGAGATTTAAGTTGAATCTGCTTCCGAACTTCTAAGTGAGTGTTCTCAGGGGAAATTTGTCTGGATTTCTTTAGGTGACTATGGAAGAATCATTGTGGAGTCACATAGTATGATCAACAACAAATTTAGAATGAGTCCTTTTTTCTCCTATTGAACAAGATAACAAAATAGGGGAAAAGATATGCTTCTCTCTGTAGCCAGTGACGGCAGAAGAATTGGGGATTGGACCCTCTCCTCCGTGTCTCCATTCCTGCTTGCTGACCCTGCTCCTTCGAACACAAACCTTTTCTTTAGGATTTATTGTTGTCAGTGGGTCCATGATTCTCCCAGTCATGTAGGCTTGAAGCCTTGGAATTCCTTGTTTCCCCTCCCTACTTAGCATTATGTCCTTTGAATATATTCCTGTCACTGTATCCTTACCCCAGTCTGCTTTCATCCTAGCTACTCAGATTATTGCTGAAATTTAACAAACCCTTCTCTCTTGCTTTCTCTTCCTATGTACTACTGTCATTAAAAAAGCTTCCTAAAATGTTGCAGATTGATCTCAGAAACCTTCCCGTGTCTCCTAGGGTAAAATGCAGATCCCCACTGGCATTTAGGCCCCTCCACAGTGTGGTTTCCAGCTATCTTCCAACTTTTTAAGCAGCCATCTGCTCTGGGCTAATCACTATTCTACTCACCATCATACCTGCAACACGTACACCAGCCTGCTTCAGTCCCCAGCAAATGAGCCCATCAATCTTGTGCTCTTGCTTCTGGTTTTTTTTAAGACCTACCTTGATTCCAGCCTTCTCCTTCCCCCAACTACCCAGACCTTTGGCAATAAGTTCCTCTATTCATTCACTCATTGCACAGATTCATATTTATCTCCATGTTTTTTTCCATTCCTCCAACAAGGTTATAAATTATTCAAGTGCAGGTTCTTACATATTGTAGCCCCAGAACCTAACACATAGGGATGCTCAGTTAAAAATAATGAATGGTGGTAAACTGCATTCTGTAAGATCAGTAACTTTTGCTGAAATTGCAAATGGTGGAGAGCTTAAGTGTTGACTGTTCTCTGAGAAAGGAGTTGCTGTGTAGACGCAGAGTTAGAGACATGAGCTGTTCCCTTCCCTGTTACTAGGCACCAGAAATACATGTTCAGAGACGGACTCAGTAGCAGTAATGGTTAAGCCCTGTCTATACTTGGCTTTCCCTCTAGGTGCCAGGAAAAGCAAACGAATGTTAAGCTGTCCTTCCTAGTTCAGACCATGCACTGCTGATTAAAAAAACGTGCTCCAACTATCTTTGGCTTTGAAAAGGTCATTGCTTACTTTTCCTTTGTCTGGAGCAGTGATTTTTCAAACTTTTATGCACAAGTACTCCCTAATATCTTTTTAAAAGCTAATTTTAAAAGGAAACTATTAACAGTGTATATTTAAATCTGTCCCTAAGTTTAAATATTGGCAAAGGAATATAATTTCCAGTACAGTATAAATATTGACATTTTAAAACAAATGTTCATTACTCTTTCAGAAATGCCCAGTGGAGTGGAGACATAGAAATTCAGTACCATCAACCACAATAGTAAATACACAAAGGAAAATACAGAAATATTTAAAATTTTAAATCTTTCTTTTTTCTTGAACATGTGTCTTCACTGCAATTTCCTCACAAGATTTTATTATAATGCAACACAACAAAACCCTACCGTAATACCTAGATGGGACCCCCAAAAAACGGAATTGTGAAAGTGTGAGATCATATTATTGCAATAATAATGGGTGTGGGGGGAAGTGTATGTTTTAATCTGTACTGTCACACAGGACAAAAGTAAAAGTAATGAGACATGTACAAACTGCCCCAACACTAAGCGAAGTCCCAACTGATCACAAGGCGATCACTTTCTAACCACCAGCACCAGCACAACATGCCTTCCCCAAGGCAGCTTAGAATGTTTGGAAATAGGAGGTTGGTTTGAGGAACAGGGGTCAATTCCATTAGATCAGATTTTCATATTCCTGCAGTTGGTTGGTTGCCTTAGAATTTTACTATATATTCTTATGCTTGAAAGTCCTATCAATCACAGTCACACATCTTTGCAACAAAAATAGGTATATATGCTTAAATTTTTATTTTCTTATGATTTTGAAGCTGTGCTAAGTTTCTTCTGTATTGAGTTTAGTTTATGTAATTGATCAAAATATAAATACATTTAAAATTTGATACTTATTTAATGTAAAGTTTATGGAAGTCTTCTTTTAATGAGATTATTTTCCTGATTAGGTTGTTTATCCTTGGATAAATGGTGTTGCTAGAATGAAAGAGGGGTCACCATTAATTCTATTTCCGTCTTTCATTTCTATGTCAATGCTGAGAACAGCCCCTAAATAGATGTTCCAGAAATAAATTTCTGGAAGTAGCTTTATTAAAAAAAGTGTCACTCAGTTTTTAAAATTCCATGCCGAAAATCACCTTGTGGTTTTATTTACTTATTTATTTTAAAGATTTTGTTTATTTATTTGACAGAGATCACAAGTTGGCAGAGAGGCAGGCAGAGAGAAAGAGGGGGAAGCAGGCTCCCCGCTGAGCAGAGCACCCAATGTGGGGCTCCATCCCAGGACCCTGGGATCATGATCTGAGCCGAAGGCAGAGGCTTTAACCCACTGAGCCACCCAGACACCCCACACTGTGTTTTTTTTTTTTTTTTTTAAGATTTTATTTATTTATTTGACAGGCAGAGATCGTAAGTAGGCAGAGAGGCAGGCAGAGAGAGAGAGGAGGAAGCAGGCTCCCTGTTGAGCAGAGAGCCCGATGCGGGGCTCGATCCCAGGACCCTGGGATCATGACCCCAGCCGAACGCAGCGGCTTAACCACTGAGCCACCCAGGCGCCCCCCACACTGGTTTTAATCATCCTTCAGAACTAACCACATGATTAGTTTATTGTTCATTTTTTGTTGAAAACAGAAAATTGCTAGCTGCCTAACATTTAAAAGAGTTTGTTATTCTCAAATTTGGGGATATAAACCCAGAAGGCTTTACCAAGACTATCAAATGACTGTTAGCTGTAATTTTTATTCTTTAATTTAGAAATATTTAATTCAGTATGTTTAACCTAGTTGGGAAATCCAGGCTGTTACTTTCAAAACAGCTTTCAGATATATTCTTTTGATAGAATTAGTGCTTTAAATATATTTTCATTTCATATTTTATTATGTTTCATTAAATAATATATGGTTCATTAAATATATAGTTCATGAAGACCTTGGGACTGCAGATTTAATCAGTTTATGGTGAATGTCCACTACATATAAATTCAAGTCAGAGATCTACCATTTCATCATTAAATCAATCAAATCAGACTTCCTTTCTGTCTGGAAAAGTCTGACTTGAAAACTCAAATGTGTTAATTTTGAAGACTGTTATAAAAATTATCAAGAACATCACTGAACACTTACTGTAAGAGATTACTAAAAGTAGTCAAGGCTTAAAATTATATAGATTTAACATAATTTTTTAAGAAATAAGATAAATATACTATTTCTCATTATTTAACTTGTAGCAATCAGTTATCTGTAAGCTAAAATTAAAAGTTATAAAAGCAAATAGGGTGATAAGATGTTCTTTCAATAAACTGTATATATTGAACGAAGGTAGGTATTTGGTTTTAGGAATCAAAATATAACATTAAATTTATTAGATAGGATCCAACTTCTGTGAAATGTTAATAGTCTGCTAAAAACTAACTGGTGTGGCAGCTAGGACCTATTTTGTGTTACAGGTAGTAGGAAATAATCATCTCATGAGATTAAATAAATTTAGGTTTGACTATATTTGGAGTAAATATTTCATGATATGATCAGGAGAAGTTTTCTTTGCAGTCTTTTATTCAGTGCATCGTGAAAATTCTAGTCATCCTGAAAAATATTTCAAGTTACAATTAAAACGATAAGCATCACCAAACTATTCTTGTTTTGACTTCTCAAACGTACTTTACTTTCCAATCAGTGATTGTTCTAAAGAAGAGTATTTTAAATAGCAAGAAAGTTTACTTGTGTAAAAATCTGTAGCATTCGGTGTTTCTTACAGGTACTTCCTGCTTTGCTGGTGGGGCTTCCTAGAACAATCTGTTTCTTCCTTGGCAAGAATCTGAAGATAGAAAGTGGCCAGTTTGTTAAATAAAAATCCTCCTTACTTTCACTGTACCCAGCTTTTCACCACATATCCAAATTTTGAACACATTCTAATTACCCAAATGCCCTGTCTCTAAATCTCCAACTGAAATATAGAATAGGAAAAGTCAGGAAGCCCCAAGGACCGTCACTGTGTATGCCTTAGATGTTAATGTGTCGGGCGGTACAGCTTGGTGTAGGTGGGGAAGGTGGGCGGTGTGCCTCTAAATGGAAGAAATATAGTGAATATAGTATTTTGCTGTTTTTCAGACTGCTCAGTTTGAGGGAAGGGTATGTATGAGAGGAGAGAATGTGGAAGAAGATTCCTTTAAATTACCCTTGCTCAAGGACCCCTCTTCAGGTTAAACATAGCCCGTATGAAGGCCTCTGGTCCAGAGTGTTGAAAAGTTCTACCCTTATATCTATGTGTTTATAAAATATTTCCATCAGTGATACTGTGGGGGTCTTTTGAGTCCACATTTGATAAAAGTTCTTATTTAGGACTTCTTAGTGAGCCCTGAGAAAACTGGGTTAATCTTTTGTTAGGGGGTGTAAAACATACTAGCCTGCTTCTTGCCTCATTAATGTCATAAAGCTTATCCATCAACCAGCCAACACCAAGCCTTTTGAGTTCCCTTTATCAGATAATGTCAAGAACACCTGGGTTAGCGCTCTTCCCACCTCAGTCTAGTGCTTATTCAGTCCTGAACTGTGTTGAAACTGCACACACACTAGGTAGAATGTTATGAAACAGTTTTCAGTGCAGACAGCTGAAACCCGATCACTTTCTCTGTTGAGTGTTTGAGCGATTACACTGTGCTTCTGCTCGCTTGCTTAAAATGTATAAGGGGCCCCTCAGGGAACAATGACCATGACTTGTTCATTCTGTGTATAGAGCGAGAAAAATGTGGGAACTACAAACAGCCACTTAATGATGATTCAAGAAATTCAGGAAAGACAGGTAAAATGTAATAAATTAAACATTAAGTCTAACATTTGTGCTAAATCCTGCATTCCTTGTACAGGCAACTTCCTTGTGTTCTGTCAGGGTTTGGGGAGTCATGATGGGAGGGGAGCTTTTTGAAAATTAGATGTATTAAAGTTCCAACTTGCAATTTAAAACATTCATGTAAGCGATTTTTTGCTCAAATTATAAAAGCAGCATAATAAGAATCTTAAACACTGTCTCAGATACCGTAGTTCTTTCTTCTTGAGAAAGGTTATGAATGCATTCAAACACTGCCCTCTACTACAACATTTTTTATGGCCTTGCTGAGTAAAGTCATTTATTGCAAGGCTCTATTTGACTGTCAGGTTTGGGGAGAAAATTTACTACTATTGCTCAAGGCAGAAGGGAAGAGAATAAGAGAAGCATTAGGAATTTCTCAAGGCTAAGAGGAATCTCTATGCAAAGAAGAGGAAAAACTTGGGGACCGTACAAGCAGAATGCCTTGGCCAGTGTCTATTTCCCTAAGCTTGTGTCCTTGGTCCTCACCTTGCTTTACTGCCTCCTGGAGACGCACAAGATTTTATCACCTCCCCGCAAAAAGTTCCTAAAATCTATTGCCCTAACCCCTCCTTTGAGTTCCAGAAGTTCTTTACCAGCTTGCTGGGTATTTCATGAGTGTCACCAGCATCTTAAATCTAATACGTTAAGACATAAAATGTGGTTATCCCCCATCTCTAGCCTCCAGCCTGTGCTCCTGTCACCTGCTCATCACTCACATTCCAAATCAGTGGCAAAGCTGCCGGTTCCCTGTTCTTCCTGCTTGTGGGGATGTTCCCCTTGTCCACACTGCAGTGTGCTCTGGCTTTCTGCTCTGGGAGGAAGCCTAGATCTGATTACCCTTTGCATCTGGAATGAAAAGTTTGCTAATGAAGCTGGAGGAAAATGTTATGCTTTTAGGAGGTGGCACCAGAGCCTACTTGAAGCAGCCCTGCCCTCTGTTGCTCCCAAGTATACAGGGTCGTGTATCTGCCTCGTGCATCTGTCATCTCTACAAGGCTCTAGACTAGTTTGCCGTAGCCCCTGGAGAGAAAAGGCTTGGCCACGGACTCCTTGCCACCTGTTTCATCTCATTTGCTGGAATAGATGGGCTTTGTCTCTACTCTTTTTTTTAAGTTTTTGTTTAAAGGCACCTGGGTGCCTTAGAGGCACCTGGGAGGCTCAGTCGGTGGGCTGTTAGACTCTTGATTTTGGCTCAGGTCATGATCTCAAGGAGGTAGGCGCTGGTTGTGGAATTGGGGCTCCATGCTCAGCGGGGAGTCTACTTGAGATCCTCTCTCTTCCTTTCCCTTTCCCTCCACCCCCGCCCTCCACAGCATGCACACTCTAAAATAAAATCTTTTTTTTTTTTTTTTTTAATTCCAGTTAGTTAACATGCAGTGTAGTATTTGTTTCAGGTGTGCTTCATGTCCAGTGCATCTCTTGCTTGAGCGTGGAGGTGGTACATAATTCTGATTAAACTTTCTACTTCCTCAGGTATAATTAGCACAAATGCTTTCTGATAGCTCCGAGAACTCTTGTGTCTTGATCCCTCCTTTAAGGCAAATGATGCTTGTGTTCTTGTGTGGGCTGTCCGCTGAGTGGATGGTATGTTTGGGGGAACTGTGTATGCAGTGCTCCCCTCTAACGGCCGCATTTCAGGCTTGGCTTGTGTGACTCTCATGAGTGAGTTATGATGAATATTCTGAGAGTTGTGGCTGGCCCCGTCACACTGTCCTCATCCAGCACTCCCACAGACCTCCTGCAGACCCTGCCATGTAGGGTCCACACCTGAAAACCAAAGAGCTCCGTGGAAGGAGGGCTTCCTTAGAGTTCCATTGTTTTGTGGACAGCAGTGGAGAAATCTCCTCAGCCATGTTCAGCAGAAGAGGTGCAAGGAAGCAGAGTCTCACGTTTATTGGAAACTTTTAGAGAAATCCTTCTAAAAAATTATTCTGTACTTGATAATTGATAGGTTAGCCACTTTTTATTTAAGTTCAGATCAGTGATATATCATCCATAATTGTGTATATTCAGCCACCAAATACTTACTAAATATTTCATTCTAATTCAGAAAATAAGGCATAAATGTGGAAAGATAACTGACTATGTCAAATAAGTAACTAGCTAGCCAAGTGGCTAACTGAAATAAGTTTCAAAGGACAGCCTGGTGTTTAAGAGCAGAAGGTTTGGGGTCAGATCTGGGTGTTTTTAAAAATTTTTTTTATTTTTTATAAACATATAATATATTTTTATCCCAAGGGGTACAGGTGTGTGAATTGCCAAGTTTACACACTTCACAGCACTCACCATAGCACATACCCTCCCCAATGTCCATAACTCCACCCCCCTCTCCCAACCCCTCAACCCCCAGCAACCCTCAGTTTGTTTTGTGAGATTAAGAGTCACTTATAGTTTGTCTCCCTCTCAATCCCATCTTGTTTCATTTATTCTCTTCTGACCCCCCAAACCCTCCATGTTGCATCTCCACTTTCTTATATCAGGGAGATCATATGATAGTTGTCTTTCTCCAATTGACTTATTTCGCTAAGCATGATACCCTCTAGTTCCATCCACGTCATTGCAAATGGCAAGATTTCATTTCTTTTGATGGCTGCATAGTATTCCATTGTGTATATACACCACATCTTCTTGACCCATTCATCTGTTGATGGACATCTAGGTCCTTTCCATAGTTTGGCTATTGTGGACATTGCTGCTATAAAAATTTGGGTGCATGTGCCCCTTCGGATCACTATGTTTGGATCTTTAGAGTAAATACCCAGTAGTGCAATTGCTGGGTCATAGGGTAGTTCTATTTTCAACATTTTGAGGAACCCCCATGCTGTTTTCCAGAGTGGTTGCACCAGCTTGCAATCCCACCAACAGTGTAGGAGGGTTTCCCTTTCTCCGCATCTTCCCCAGCATCTGTCATTTCCTGACTTGTTAATTTTAGCCATTCTGACTGGTGTGAGGTGATATCTCATTGTGGTTTTGATTTGTATTTCCCTGATGCCAAGTGATGTGGAGCACTTTTTCATGTGTCTGTTGGCCATCTGGATGTCTTCTTTGCAGAAATGTCTGTTCATGTCTTCTACCCATTTCTTGATTGGATTATTTGTTCTTTGGGTGTTGAGTTTGCTAAGTTCTTTATAGATTTTGGACACTAGCCCTTTATCTGATATGTCATTTGCAAATATCTTCTCCCATTCCGTCAGTTGTCTTTTGGTTTTGTTAACTGCTTCCTTTGCTGTGCAAAAGATTTTGATCTTGATGAAATCCGAATAATTCATTTTTGCCTTTGCTTCCCTTGCCTTTGGCAATGTTCCTAGGAAGACGTTGCTGCAGCTGAGGTCGAAGAGGTTGCTGCCTGTGTTCTCCTCAAGGATTTTGATGGATTCCTTTCTCACATTGAGGTCCTTCATCCATTTTGAGTCTATTTTCATGTGTGGTGTAAGGAAATGGGGCAGTTTCATTCTTCTGCATGTAGCTGTCCAATTTTCCCAACACCATTTATTGAAGAGACTCTCTTTTTTCCATTAGACATTCTTTCCTGCTTTGTCGAAGATTAGTTGACCATAGAGTTGAGGGTCTATTTCTGGGCTCTCTATTTTGTTCCATTGATCTATGTGTCTGTTTTTGTGCCAGTACCATGCTGTCTTGATGATGACAGCTTTGTAGTAGAGCTTGAAGTCCGGAATTGTGATGCCACCAACTTTGGCTTTCTTTTTCAATATTCCTTTGGCTATTCGAGGTCTTTTCTGATTCCATACAAATTTTAGAATTATTTTTTCCATTTCTTTGAAAAAAATGGATGGTATTTTGATAGGAATTGCATTAAATGTGTAGATTGCTTTAGGTAGCATAGACATTTTCACAATATTTGTTTTTCCAATCCAGGAGCATGGAACATTTTCCCATTTCTTTGTGTCTTCCTCAATTTCTCTCATGAGTACTTTATAGTTTTCTGAGCGTGGATTCTTAGACTCTTTGGTTAGGTTTATTCCTAGGTATCTTATAGTTTTAGGTGCAATTGTACATGGGATTGACTCCTTAATTTCTCTTTCTTCTCTCTTGTTGTTGGTGTAGAGAAATGCAACTGATTTCTGTGCATTGATTTTATATCCTGACACTTTACTGAATTCCTGTACAAGTTCTAGCAGTTTTGGAGTGGAGTCTTTTGGGTTTTCCACATATAGTATCATATCATCTATGAAGAGTGATAGTTTGACTTATTTGCCGATTTGGATGCCTTTAATTTCCTTTTGTTGTCTGATTGCTGAGGCTAGGACTTCTAGTACTATGTTGAATACCAGTGGTGGTAATGGACATCCCTGCCGTGTTCCTGACCTTAGCAGAAAAGCTTTCAGTTTTTCTCCATTGAGAATAACATTTGTGGTGGGTTTTTCATAGATGGCTTTGATAATATTGAGGTATGTGCCCTCTATCCCTACACTTTGAAGAGTTTTGATCAAGAAGGGATGCTGCACTTTGTCAAATGCTTTTTTAGCATCTATTGAGAGTATCATATGGTTCTTGTTCTTTCTTTTATTAATGTGTTGTATCACATTGATTGATTTGCGGATGTTGAAGCAAACTTGCAGCCCTGGAATAAATCCCCCTTGGTCGTGGTGAATAATCCTTTTAATGTACTGTTGAATCCTATTGGCTAGTATTTTGATGAGAATTTTCGTATCTGTGTTCATCAAGGATATTGGTCTGTAGTTCTCTTTTTTGATGGGATCCTTGTCTGGTTTTGGGATCAAGGTGATGCTGGCCTCATAAAATGAGTTTGGAAGTTTTCCTTCCATTTCTGTTTTTTTTGGAACAGCTTCAGGAGAATAGGAATTAGTTCTTCTTTAAATGTTTGGTAGAATTCCCCCGGGAAGCCATCTGGCCCTGGGCTTTTGTTTGTTTGGAGATTTTTGATGACTGTTTCAGTCTCCTTACTGGTTATGGGTCTGTTCAGGTTTTCTATTTCTTCCTGGTTCAGTTTTGGTAGTTTATATGTCTCTAGGAATGCATCAGTTTCTTCCAGATTGTCAGATTTGTTTGCATAGGGTTGCTCGTAGTATGTTCTTTCCAGATTGTCAAATTTGTTTGCCTAGAGTTGCTCGTAGTATATTCTTATAATTGTTTGCATTTCTTTGGTGTTAGTTGTGATCTCTCCTCTTTCATTCATGATTTTATTTATTTGGGTCCTTTCTCTTTTCTTTTTGATAAGTCTGGCTAGGGGTTTATCAATCTTATTAATTCTTTCAAAGAACCAGCTCCTAGTTTCATTGATTTGCTCTATTGTTTTCTTGGTTTCTATTTCATTGATTTCTGC
>NC_081574.1:17708952-17710093 GCF_022355385.1 Mustela nigripes | reverse complement strand
AGTTGTGCTCTCTCCTCTTTCATTCATGATTTTATTTATTTGGGTCCTTTCTCTTTTCTTTTTGATAAGTCTGGCTAGGGGTTTATCAATCTTATTAATTCTTTCAAAGAACCAGCTCCTAGTTTCATTGATTTGCTCTATTGTTTTCTTGGTTTCTATTTCATTGATTTCTGCTCTGATCTTTATGATTTCTCTTCTCCTGCTGGGTTTAGGGTTTCTTCTTTGTTATTTCTCCAGCTCCTTTAGGTGTAGGATTAGGTTGTGTACTTGAGACCTCTCTTGTTTCTTGAGAAAGGCTTGTACTGCTATATATTTTCCTCTAAGGACTGCCTTTGCTGTGTCCCACAGATTTTGAACCATTGTGTTTTCATTATCATTTGTTTCCATGAATTTTTTCAATTCTTCTTTAATTTCCTGGTTGACTCATTCATTCTTTAAAAGGGTGCTGTTTAGTCTCCATGTATTTGGGTTCTTTCCAAATTTTCTCTTGTGGTTGAGTTCTAGCTTCAGAGCATTGTGGTCTGAAAATATGCAGGGAAGGATCCCAATCTTTTGATACTGGTTGAGACCTGATTTAGGACCGAGGATGTGATCTATTCTGGAGAAAGTTCCATGTGCACTAGAGAAGAATGTGTATTCTGTTGCTTTGGGATGAAATGTTCTGAATATATCTGTGATGTCCATCTGGTCCAATGTATCAGTTAAGACCTTTATTTCCTTGTTGATCTTTTGCTTGGATAATCTGTCTGTTTCAGTGAGGGGAGTGTTAAAGTCCCCTACTATTATTGTATTATTGTTGATGTGTTTCTTTGATTTTGTTATTAATTCATTTATATAGTTGGCTGCTCCCATGTTAGGGGCACAGATATTTAAAATTGTTAGATCTTCTTGCTGTACAGATCCTTTGAGTATGATATAGTGTCCTTCCTCATCTCTTATTATAGTCTGTGGCTTAAAATCTAATTGATCTGATATAAGGATTGCCACCCCTGCTTTCTTCTGATGTCCATTAGCATGGTAAATTGTTTTCCACCCCCTCAATTTAAATCTGGAGGTGTCTTCAGGTCTAAAATGAGTTTCTTGTAGGCAACATATAGATGGGTTTTGTTTTTTTATCCATTCTGTTACCCTGAATGTTAAT
>NC_081574.1:17513642-17708852 GCF_022355385.1 Mustela nigripes | reverse complement strand
TTCTTCTGATGTCCATTAGCATGGTAAATTGTTTTCCACCCCCTCAATTTAAATCTGGAGGTGTCTTCAGGTCTAAAATGAGTTTCTTGTAGGCAACATATAGATGGGTTTTGTTTTTTTATCCATTCTGATACCCTGTGTCTTTTGATTGGGGCATTTAGCCCATTAACATTCAGGGTAACTACTGAGAGATATGAATTTAGTGCCATTGTATTGCCTGTGAGGTGACTGTTACTGTATATTGTCTCTGTTCCTTTCTGATCTACTACTTTTAGGCTCTCTCTTTGCTTAGAGGACCCCTTTCAATATTTCCAAATATTTGATGTTTGCAAATTCTTTCAGTTTTTGTTTGTCCTGAATGCTTTTTATCTCTCCTTCTATTTTCAGTGATAGCCTAGCTGGATATAGTATTCTTGGCTGCATGTTTTTCTCATTTAGTGCTCTGAATATATCATGCCAGCTCTTTCTGGCCTGCCAGGTCTCTGTGGGTAAGTCTGTTGCCAATCTAATATTTTTACCATTGTATGTTACAGACTTCTTTTCCTGGGCTGCTTTCAGGATTTTCTCTTTGTGACTAAGACTTGTAAATTTTGCTATTAGGTGATGGGGTATGGACCTATTCTTGTTGATTTTGAGGGGGGTTCTCTGCACCTCCTGGATTTTGACGCTTGTTCCCTTTGCCATGTTAGGGAAATTCTCTCCAGTAATCCCCTCCAATATACCTTCTGCTCCCCTCTCTCTTTCTTCTTCTTCTGGAATCCCAATTATTCTAATGTTGTTTCGTCTTATGGTGTCACTTATCTCTTGAATTCTCCCCTCATGGTCCAGTAGCTGTTTGACCCTCTTTTGCTCAGCGTCCTTATTCTCTGTCATTTGGTCTTCTATATCGCTAATTCTTTCTTCTACCTCATTTATCCTAGCAGTGAGAGGCTCCATTTTTGATTGTACCTCATTAATAGCTCTTTTTATTTCAACTTGGTTAGATTTTAGCTCTTTTAGCCCTTTCTCCAGAAAGGGCTTTTATATCTCCCGAGAGGGTTTCTCTAATATCTTCCATGCCTTTTTCAAGCCTGGCTAGAACCTTGAGAATCATTATTCTAAACTCTAGATCTGACATATTACCAATGTCTGTATTGATTAGGTCCCTAGCCTTCGGTACTGCCTCTTGTTCTTTTTTTTTTTTTTTGTGGTGAATTTTTCCACCTTGTCATTTTGTTCAGATAAGAGTATATGAAGGAGCAAGTAAAATACGAAAAGGATGGCAAAGACCCCAGGAAAATACACTTTAACCAAATCAGAAGAGGTCCCAAATCGTGGGGGGGAGAAAGGGGATAAAAAGATGTTCAGGGAAAAAAAAGAAACAAAAAAAGAAAACGAATAAAGAAAAAATATAAAAAGGAAAAATATATATATTAGATAAACTAGTTAAAAAACGTTAAAAAAGAAAAGGGTAAAAGTTAAAAAACATTTAACAGAAGAAGAAAAAATTAAAAAAAAAATTAAATTAAATGCAAGACTAAAGAATCATGGGGAGAAAGCCATGAGTTCCGTGCTTTGCTTTCTCCTCCTCTGGAATTCCGCTGCTCTCCTTGGTATTGAAACTGCACTCCTTGGTAGGTGAACTTGGTCCTGGCTGGATTTCTTGTTGATCTTCTGGGGGAGGGGGTCTGTTGTAGTGATTCTCAAGTGTCTTTGCCCCAGGAGGAAATACACCACCCTTATCAGGAGCTGGGCTGAGTTATCAGCTCGGGTATGCTTTCAGGAGCTTTTGTTCCCTGAGCGCTTTCCGTAGAGTTCCGGAGGACAGGAATGAAAATGGCGGCCTCCCAGTCTCTGGCCCGGAGGAGCTGAAAGCTCGGGGCCCCACTCCTTAGTGCATCCTCAGAGAATAGCACCCAATTACTCCCGTCTCCCTGGCCTCTGGCTGCGCTCCGAACTCACCAAGCCTGCAACCTGTTCAAGGTAACCCCGAGCTGAGAGCTCACTCCTCAGCTCTGTCTCTGTAGCCAGCTTCCCCATTCTAATACCTGCAAGCTCTGCGACACTCAGACACCCCCGATCCTTCTGTGACCCTGCGGGACCTGAGGCCACGCTGACCCCGCGTGTGCTTCACCCCGGTTTAGCCTCTGGAGCGATGTCCCTCAGCGGAACAGACTTTTAAAAGTCCTGATTTAGTGCTCCATTGCTCCGCCACTTGATGGAAGCCGGCCCCTCCCCCTGCGGTCTATCTTCCCGTCACTTTGGATTCACTTCTCCGCCGGTCCTACCTTTCAGAAAGTGGTTGATTTTCTGTTTCTAGAATTGCTGTTCTTCCTCTCTTCGATTTCCCGTTGGATTTGTAGGTGTTTGAAATCTTTAGATAAGCTATCTAGCTGATCTGCTACCTGATGTAGTCTCAGCCTGCTACTTCTCCACCATCTTGACTCCCTCCCAGATCTGGGTTTTGATCTTGCTTCTGACACTGGTGGTATGGCTGAGGCAGATTACTTCATCTTTCTACTCCCAGTTTTCCCATAAAGCTTTCTTTGTAGGCTGGTTGTAGGAGTTAAATGAGCTATCTGAATCTGAATCTGAATCATGTCTGGTGAATTATGGCTGATTTAGCTCGAGTATCATAGAGTAAAACTCAAATAAAACATCTTTGGAATTCATGATGGTTACTTAAGGGTGTCTTAAGCATGGCCTACTGGATGCAGGGCCACAGGTTTAGGGCTTCCTAATTTTCTAAGGGATGAGTGATTCCAGAACCTGGAATGGCATTGAGATTGGCGGCTCTGACTGTTGAAATAAGGGACGTGTGAGGGACAGAAGGGAAGCCAGGGGCCAGATCAGCAGACACATGGCTACATCTGTTCAGTACAGGCTGGTTTACACCAACCCCCAGAGAAGTAGATTTAGTAGTGGATTTAATTACCCGTGATTTAAAAGTAAATTTACCCATGAAGTGGAGGTGATGGAGAAGTTACCCGTCTATAGTCCATGCTATGATCTTGATACATAGAAGATCTTAGAGGAGCAGAATCCAAGATAAAGAGACTATGAGCCAAGAAGACTTCCTCTAAGTGGAAACACAAGTGAAATCTTAAAGAACAAAGCAATAGACATTAAAAAAGAGAAGAGGTAACAGTTCATTAAGCGGCAGAAACAGCATGTTGTAAGAAACAAAGACATGGGGACCAAAAACCAACTTGATTCCCTAGGATGGTGTTTGTTCCCAACGGAGTTCTATTTTTTTCCCCTAGCATAAAGTCCTGGGTTTTAAACCTGGTTCGGACTCTCACACTGACCATGGTAGCTGCATCACAGGCTTGGCTATCGCTGACCCAGATTATCCCTGGTCAGAAGGGTTTTTGAAATTTTGTCTCAAAGTCCTGACCACAAAGCCTTTAAAAATGGTGATACCAGATCCAGCCCTGAGCTGTCTTCTCAGATTTCCACTAGACTGGTTCTGCAGCAAGCGCTTGTAGGGTAGGGAGTTCCCCATCCCACTCACGTATATTCGCACCGAAATGAATTGCTCTCCCTAGCCTCCAACAAACAGCAGCTATCTTAAAAGGCAGTCTTTCATTAGACCTTTGTAGAAAGATTAATAGATACCAGAGAGTTCCGTCCCAGTGGCTCTCAATCTAATTTATCATCAGAATTGCTTGAGGAATTTTTAATGCAGAGTCCCAGGCGCTACACCTACAGGTTCTACAGTGAACGGGTTCACAGTGGAGTCTGAGTCTGTAGGAAAAAAAAAAAAAAAAGTCTCCCACCAGGAACCCTAGTCATCGGCCGGATCTGAGAACGTTGGTTGAGAAGACAGCCCCTGGGTTATCTGTCCTTTGACCAGAGCTGATAGAATCTGACCAGTCACCCTTCCTGAGAATCGGTACTGCAAGCCACGAGTCACTTTGGGCACATTTTGCATGGAAGTGATGAGCGCCGTGCTCAGGGACAGCAGCATTTCTGCTTGTGTGCAGAGGTGGTAAAAACCAGTCTGAGAGAGACAGGAGCTGCAAACACCCAGAGCTTCGGAGAGGAGACAGAGCAGAAGTGTGCTGGCAGCTTTCCATTCCCCCTGGCTCCCTGAAGCCTGGCACTCCCTGTCTTTGCTTCTATGAGGTGTTCCTTTATGCTGGAATAAATTCCCCTCTCGGGCTAAAGTCAACTCAAGTTGGTTTCTGTTACTTGCAGCTGAAGAGCCCAACTACCACCAGTCCGACGAAAATCACTTCTCGAATAGGAGAACAATCAAAGCGCCCACTTCAAACACGCCATGGTATGAAATCTCAACTTTCTTCCCGAATGTGTCTGGAAATGGGCTCAGGAGAGGAAAAAACAAAACCCTCTTACTATAGAGTAGCTTATCCAGTGATTACCTTGGTACAAAGCGTACTCCTTTATGAGAAAAAGAAAAAGACACTGCATTGATTAGAAGAAATGAAAGGCAGCGGCGGAAGGCACATGAACAAGCAGAGCCCAGATGGGCCTCCCTAAGGGAAAAGGAAATTTGGGGGCCCAGATGATCGCTGAGGCAGAGCCAACCTCAGTTACGCCGACCCCAGTCTGTACCTTCTGCCTCCTCCTCTCCAAATCAGCCTGCGGCTGGCAGAGGTCTCTGAACCGGGCCGGTCTCTGAAACCAACCCAGTTGGGTTCAAACAATCAACACTGCCTAAGAAACAGAGCTGGGCGCCTGGGTGGCTCAGTGGGTTAAGCCTCTGCCTTCGGCTCAAGTCATGATCTCAGGGTTCTGGGATGGAGCCCCGCATTGGGCTCTCTGCTCCGCAGGGAGACTGCTTCCCCCTCTCTCTGCCTGCCTCTCTGCCTACTAGTGATCTCTCTGTCAAATAAATAATGCATAAAAACCTTAAAACGCACGCACACACAAATAGAGCATGGCTGTTCTCAAACGGGAAAACAGGCCCCTACTCTTTCCCAGAGAGAGTCGGCCTTGCCAAGCCCGAGCTCCATGAGAGTGTCCCTGCGCCGGGCGTTTCGCTGCTCCTCTCCTCTCGAACAGGAATCACGTTCAGCCCTCCTGGCCATCACCACACACCTAAAAACTAAACAGAGATGTTCACCCAGCCAGGGGACTGGGAATATCGCTCACTTGTCAACCTGAGGCTGGGAAAGTCCCTTGGGCCAAGCGGCCCTGCGCTTCCAGGGCCTGCAGCCTGAGAGCAGCCCCAGAACCCAGCCGGCGGATGCCTGCCACTGAAAATGAGATCAGAAATGGGCCAGCACCATTCTGAGGCAAAAAAAAAAAGCCACCCCAACGGAGAAAAAATGGGTTCAAAGTGTCGTTACATGCCATGCTGGTGGTCTTCAAGTTACGTCCCAGAATCAGCAGTTCACAACACACTGGAAGAAGAGAGTGGGGTCTGAGTCTCCTTCCGCCCTGGTCTCCCCACAGAGCAGTTCTGCCTTTGTCTGTGTACTCCCTGGGCTTCCCGCCCTGTCTGCAGGCCGGCTGTGGAGCTAATAGTTACTGAGAGCTCATCCCCAGCGTGTGGGCGCATGAGGGCACGTAGCCACATGCACAGCAGACACTGCTGGCTGTTTCAGATGCCGCAGCTCGATTCCGTCCAACAAGTCCGAGGGGTAGATTCTGTTACTATCTCCGGAGCATAGTTGAGGAAACAAAAAGGGTCTTGTCCAAGGTCACAGAGCTACGCCATGGGAAAGCCAGGAATTGCATCTAGCTTCCTCAGACCTCGGAGCCTTGACTGAAACTGCCCCTGGGATAGACCTCGGGGAAAAAACCATCAGAGGGACGAAAATAGAAAAAGTGAGCCTTTGGCCAGAGCGGTCATTCTCAACCTTGCCGGCACATTAGAATCTCCCAGGAAGCTCTAAAGATGGCGAATGCCAGGCTCTCGCCCCTGGAGATACTGATTTAATGCATCTGGGGAGCAGCCTGGACATAGGGATCTGTTTTTAAAGATTGAGAGCCACTGCCTTAAAGAAACAGTGATAGGAATCCAATAATTAAAATTACATGTCAACACTGATTTGAGAGTATCAGAGATAGGAATTTCCCTCAGGGCAGATGATGGTATAAAAATTTCCCTCAGCTGATGGTATAAAAAGTGTCCTTTAAGAAGTAGAAAGAAACACTGTAAAACTCTAGCTCTGGAGCAAGGCAGAGAGAAGACTTGTTTTCTCCTTCTCCTGTACAGCCCACTATGAACTTGAGTGCACTCCGTGCTCCCTTACTTGATGGGGCTGACACAGAGGGTAGCGACCACATAGAGAAGACTAGGAAAGATGGAGAAACCGTAAACTGGAGATCAGGGCCCACCATCTGTGATTCCACTTTTATGTTCTCAGTCCAGGATCAGGACAAGCTGAGGTGGGTGAGGCCTTGAGCACAAAATTTAAGGGGACTCAGAACAAAACCAAAAAACTCATCCGTTATCAAGATAAGGAATGTCTTAGTGGCATATTTTTAAAAACAAAAATCAGTGCAGAAAATATCCATGGTGAACAAAAGGTCAAGAATTTCAATACAGACAGGATCCAACAGGACTGCGATGGGGCTGGGGAGGGGGGGGGGTGGGGGAGTGGGGGTGGGGTGGGGGTGAGGAATGAGGGTTGGAGGAAGTGGTGCAAGTAAGTTTAGGGTTGGATCTCCTATCTTTATTTAAAATGGAATTTGGGGCATTGATCTTGAGTGTTAAAGTTTTTGCATGAAAGCATTATTTTTCTTAATTTTTTTTTTGCCCCACATGAGTCCCAGTAAACATTCCTGCAAGGGGAGTAAACCCTCTTTTTGGCTTATTCAGATGCTTCTGAATTGAGGGAGGAGAATATCACAAAAGTATCAGGACACTAGTCTCTCAGAGGCCTGATGGTATTTCCTGCACCAGGAAGACCTCCCCAGAGAAAGAGCCCCATTGTTCAGAGCCAGCAGGTAAGGAGGGAGGGGAGGCTCGGGTCAGCCCCTGTGCTAAGGGCAGGCCTGGTGTTCCTGTCTGTTGACTCACTTGGCTGGGAGAACACAACGGCCCATCACACAGGATTCTAACAGTCCCCTTGGTCAGTTAATCTGTTTAACCTTCAGATCCCTTATCTGCGAAATAGAGCTAATAATACATCCTTCGCAGGGATATTTTGGGGATAGATGAGGTAATATCTATAAAGAATTTTGCATGCTGCCTGGTACATTCTCAGTGCTAAAACAGGGCATTTGTTAGAAGATGATGACTCCATTTTCTAAGTCTGTTCTCGGAGCTCTAGTTCTTATCTCAGTCCACTTTTGGAACATTCCACTGCTCACGGATAACTCATCAGAGGGTAGGCCAAATCAGTCAGGTTTGTGGCTTGTTAATAAATCTGGGCAGTTATCACTAACATGGGTCAGGATTAGAGAAGGCCTGAAGAGGCCTAGATTCTAGTCTTCCATGTAGGACTTGCTAAGTGTGTGGACTTAGGCCTACCCCTTGGCATCTCAGGGCCTTTCTTCCTTCTTTACTAAATGAGGATTATGATCGTATCTTTCCTATTGTTCTCCTCTTGTACGATCAAAGAGGAGCAATGATGATTGTGCAAAATCATCATTAGGGCAATGATGATGATAGTGCAAAAGTGATTCACAGTCGCACACGCAGGTGGAAATAAGCTTTAAGGTATCATTCTTGAAGTGAGCTCATTTCTCCGGCCTGGTTGACATGGTTCTAGTACTGAGCCTCACTAAGCCTCGGAAATAGATTCTTTATCCAGGACTCTAAAATGACAGCAGGAAGGATTGAAAGGAACAGGATTTGGACTCTGGAGTGAACTGCATATTATCTGCTAAAGTTTTACTTCAAACAGAGAGATAAGACCTTAGCTCTGGTACTCTTTTCCTTTCTGACAGGGAACTGGGAGTAATTTTAAGAAGCGTGACTCGGGGAAATGTCTCCCTCCTGTCCTGCCTAGAACTACTTCTATTGTCCCAAGTTTGTGTATTTTGATCTTCTCAAATGTCCCACGTAGTTACACATCCTCCCTGGGCACATGTTCGAATGATCACTTCTTTTTCTCAACGGTCCTTCATGAATTCATGAGAGGCTTTTGTCATTTTAACTGGAATTATTTACAGTTCAAACTGTTAGTGCAGTTGTTTTTCAAGTCATGGTTATGGAGTGAGTGTAATAATGGAGAGCATGCGCCCTGATACCACGCTATGCATGCCACTAAGTCGGCGGGGGGGCACCACCTCCCTGATCTCATAGGATCGTAGTGAGAAATAAAAGAACTAATGCTTATGAAGTAGTT
Source organism: Mustela nigripes (assembly GCF_022355385.1). Classification (NCBI taxonomy): domain Eukaryota; kingdom Metazoa; phylum Chordata; class Mammalia; order Carnivora; family Mustelidae; genus Mustela; species Mustela nigripes. The sequence goes on along the minus strand of NC_081574.1, from coordinate 17,700,606 downwards.
AAATAGTGCCTAGCGCATAGTAAACACTTAATAAATGTTCGCCATTATCGTTTTGACCTCACTTTTGCATACGCTGCTACACCGATCTGTGACATTATGAAACTTAAAGCTTGTCCTCGGGGTGGGTGCCTGTGATTCCAAATACTGTCCCTATTACACTTCCTTCAAGATTGTTGTCTCTCTCTTTCTTCACTTTCTTCCTCTCTTTGCAATGGCAATGGGAAGGACTATAGAGACTGGCTATTCCAGGAAGTCTTTCCCTCTTGGTACCGAATATATATCATCTCTCATCCTCCCTCCTAACCTACCCACTGGTTGCAGCCTCTGGCAAGTCAGTCATTTGGCAGTCCTACATCCATGATGAATCATCTGCAATAGCACTCAATAAGTTATGAAGAATACAGGGAAATTACAAATCAAAACCACAATGAGATACTCCACCAGTGAGAATGGCTAAAATTAACAAGACCGGAAACAACAAATGTTAGCGAGGACGTGGAGAAAGGGGAACCCTCTTACACTGTTGGTAGGAAGGAAACCCTCTTACACTGTAGAAAACAGAATGGAGTTTTCTCAAGAAATTAAAAATAGAGCTACCCTATGACCCAGCAATTGCACTACTTGGTATTTACCCCAAAGATACAGATGTAGTAGAAAGAAGGGGCACCCGCACCCCAGTGTTCATAGCAGCAATGGCCACAATGGCCATTGGAAGGAGCTGAGATGTCCTTCAACATCTTTATCAACATCTTTATTCAACAAATGGATAAAGTTGTGGTTTATATATTCCATATATACAATGGAATATTACTTAGCCATCAAAAAGGATGAACACCTACCATTTACATCAATAAGGATGGAACTAGAGGGGATTACATTAAGTGAAATAAGTAAATCAGAGAAAGACAGTTACCATATGGTTTCACTCATATATGGAATATAAGAAATAGCACAGAAGAGCATAGGAGAAGGGAGGGAAAACTGAATGAGAAGAAATCAGAGAAGGAGACAAACCATGAGAGACCCTTTACTCTGGGAAATAAACTGAGAGTTGCACAAGGGGAGAGGGGTGGTGGGGTGGGGTAACTGGGTGATGGGCATAAAGTAGGGCACGTGATGTGGTGAACACTGGGAGCTATACGCAACTACTAAATCAATGAACACTGCATCAAAAACTAATGATGTGGGCACCTGGGTGGCTTAGTTGGTTAAGTGACTGCCTTTGGCTCAGGTCATGATCCTGGAATCCTGGGATCGAGTCCCACATCGGGCTCCCAGCTCCGTGGAGAGTCGGCTTCTGACCTTTTCCACTCTCATGCTCTCTCTCACTCTGTTGATCTCAAATAAATAAATAAAATCTTGGAAAAAATAAACTAAACTAATGATACACTATATGTTGGCTAATTGAATTTAAATAAATAAATTATGAAGAACTAAGTTGTAATAAAATAGTTGATCTTTGGTATCATTATTATTTAGATATTTATGCAATTTTCGAAGCTAAATCATTTTTGTAAAAACTAAGGGGTTCGTACTCCTGTCTAAAATTAATTCTACATTGTATTTGGTAAGTAGAGAAATGGAGGGTGCTGTAAAGTTCTGGCAAATCAGAGCATGGACATTTTGGGCTAGCTGATAACAGGATGACCAAGTTAGTAGCGTGATGTAATTGATGGGGAAAAGAGATGTATCCAGCAGGTATTCTTTGAGCACCTGCTATGTGCTGGCTTGTTTGGAGAAGCAGACAAGAATAGGTCAGAGACCTTGTCCCTGGATTTTACATCTGAATAGTCGGACAAACTGTAGGAATGATGTGGCTGATTTTTTTTTTTTTTAAGATTTTATTTGTTTATTTGACAGACAGAGATCACAAGTAGGCAGAGAGGCAGGCAGAGAGAGAGGGAGAGGAAGGGAAGCAAGCTCCCTGCTGAGCAGAGAGCCCCTGGCTTGATCCCAGGACCCTGAGATCATGACCTGAGCCAAAGGCAGAGGCTTTAATCCACTGAGCCACCCAGGTGCCCCCATATGGCTGATTCTTAAGTGCAGTGTTGCAGCAATGGATTTCCTGCTGTCTCAGGCTTTCCTTAGATTTATAAAATGAGAAAATAGATGATAGGATCCTTATTATCTTACTTTCTGCTGTTTCCTGTGTAGGAATGAGTAAAACTCTACCACGATTTGTACCAATGCATAGTTGAAGATCAGAATTATTAATTGAATCAGAATTTTAAAATAAAAATCTAACAAAAAAAGAATGTATGATATGAAATCAGAGCTGATAAACACTCCTGTGCTAGTATTTTAAAATAACATTTTTATTTTAAAAGGAATGTGTGTTAATGTACAAACTTGAGAAATATAAAAAATGTTAAGGAAATTTTAAAAAATCCCTTATTATTCCATTACGTAAAGATCGTTAACCTGCAATTGCCGTTCTGAGTTGGGAATAACTGTGCAAGTATATACCATTTAAGAAACAACAATGCATTTTTATCGGATGATCTCCTGTGATCTTAGCAGTTCTGAGGTGGGCAGTTTAAATTCTAAATGGAAACTCAGCCTTGAAAGGCTGACACTTGGTCAAGTTCAGAGAATTGGTGAATGCAAGAACCAGTTTGTGCTGGAGTCTTAAAGTTCAAACTCAATATTCTTTCCAGACGCAGCAGAGTAGATATTGTATGATTCTTTTATAGGAAGTTCTAGAAGAGACAAAACTAACCCATGGGAATAGAAGTCAGATCGGTGGTTGCGTGGATGGTGGGGACAGGGAGGTGTTGGGGAATGAAGAGAGAGGGACACGAGACATTTCTGGAGGAGTGGAAATGTTCTGTACTTTGATCTACAGATGTATGCATTTGTCAAAACTCATCAAATTATACTTTTAAGATCGTACTTATCCCTGCATGCCTAGTCTACTTCTACTTTAAAAATCACTTTTCTATTTTCAGTGTAAGGATATATAGTATGGAACATGGGCAATACTGTAATTTCTTCATAAGGCAAAAATATCATCACATTATTTCATATAAACTATTTTATTTTTAATTTTTTTCATGTAAACTATTTTAATTATCAAAGTGGTCATCTTCCTTTTCCTGGCATATTAGGCTCCTGTGGCCACTGTAACAAATCACCACACACTTAGTGGCTTGAGGCAACCTAAATGTATTGCCTCCCAGTTCTAGAAGTCAGAAGTCAAAAATAGGTCTCGCTGAGCTAAACTCAAGGTGTTGGCAGGGCCGAGTCCCTTCTAGAGGTTCACGTGAGAATCTGTCTCTTTGTTTCAGAAAGATGGCTCAAAAAAGGATTTCCAAATGACTCCTAAACATACAGAGAGGTGCTCAGCCACATTAACAATCAAGGGAAATAATGGTAATTTTTAAAATGCCGATCAATAGGAAAATAGATAAATAAATTGTGGTCTAGTCACATGATGGCAGGCTATACAGATATGAAAATGATTTAACTACCAATAGAAACAATGACATGGGTTGTAGATCTACTCAGATGTGCTAGTGAATGAAATTAGCCAGTCGCAGAAGACCACAGAGTGCGTGGTTCCGTTCAGGTAAGGTGAAAACAGTAAGCGCAGCCCTAAAGCACAGTACTGAGGAATACACCGGGGTTAGATAAGGGAATATAAAGAGAACTGAAGCAGCCAGAACAAGGAAGAAGAAGGAGGAGGAGAACAGCAGGCGGGTGGCGAGGGGGTGCGCGGTGTTTGGGAGGAAGATGGAAGGGCCTTTGGGCCACTGGCAGTTCCTGTGAATTGAGCTGGGTGGTGCTCAATATGGGTATTTAGTTTGAGATGATCATTATGCTGTATGCTTTTGTTTTGTACACTCCCTTGTATGTATGCTCTACCTCACAATGAAAAAGTAAAACAGCAACAACAACAACAACCCCACCATCAAGATGGTTCAAGAGGAAAAGGGAAAGCAGAATTCATTAGGACGCACCCCAGAACCCAGGATGATATTGGAACAATGAAGCATAAAAATTAACTTATGGTTCCCAGGGGCCCCCGTGCAAAATGGCAAACATGTTGTACTATATAACTCCTATTGCCTGATAAAAATAAGCACACGTTTGCCTGGAGAGACAAATATTTCTCTGACTCTGAACCATGGGCAGAATGTTAAGTTCATTACATAAAGTGAGAACAATGTATTCAGTTGCAGGTTTTCTGAAGACCATGAAATGTTCCTTAAAAGGACATTACTTAACTGAATGCTTGATAAAAGCTAAGAGCATGACATGGAATCATAGCTCAGTCAAGGCATTTCTGAGGAAATCTAAGTTGACACAGTCCTGTGACTTTCTAGGGCAAGGACATAGCAGTGCTGTAGGAATTCTAGAAGAATTCCAGCTGTTTCCTGAATGCAACCTTCTGTACTCTTTGACGATGTACCCTCACAGAGAAGGGTCAGTGTCCCAGGCTGACACTGTAGAAGCTTTCCTCAGACCCTTATTCCAGGCCTGGCTTTCTCGCTTGGCTCTTGGCTTCCTCTTCCTTGACCTTGACCTCTACCTGGCCTTGACCACAGCTTTCTCCTGCTGAGCACGCCTGGCTGGCTTGTCAGGTTAGGGTGGGGCTAGTACGGATTTCTCAGCCGGACTGGCTCTGCACAGTTGACTAAAGGCAGTGGATACACCGTCTCCTTAAACCTCTCCCTCTTCTCCAGACACCCAGGCCTCATCCCCCGACTCTGCCACACAGCCGAACGGTCCAAAGCCTGGGCTTTGGGCTCAGACACTACCGCTGTGAATTCTGAGCAATCACTTAATGGACGTGTCCTGTGTCTCATTTCTCCCTTTGTAAAATGGTGATAACTTTACTATTCACCTCATGTGTAGGTTAAACCCTGTGCAGTGGAGAGACTGTATGACGGTGTGGTTGAAAGCAAAAACTCAGGAACCAGACCGCTTGGCTTCCTAGTCATGTGGCCTGGGACCCCTTTCTTAGCTCTGATGCGGCAGGTGGCTCACCTATAAGATGGGAAAAATACAGCATCGGGGGAAGGGTTGTTGTGAGGATTAAGTGGTTAATATGTATAATGTATCCAAAACAGGGCACATACTGAATGCTTTATAAATGTTTGCTAAATAAAGGGTTAGATGCCTGGCATATGGCAAATTTGAATAAATGTCACAAATTTTAATTATTTCTGCTTGTGTGACCCCCCTCTCCTTCCATCTTCCCAACTATAACAATTGATTAAAGAGTAAGAATCTGAGTGTGATGGGCGCCTGGGGGCTCAGTCGTTAAGCATCTGCTCAGGTCACAATCCCAGGGTCCTGGGATCGAACCCCATATCAGGCTCCCTGCTTGGCAGGAGGCCTGCTTCTCCCTCTCTCACTTCCCCTGCTTGTGTTTCCTCTCTCACTGTGTCTCTGTCAAATGAATGAAAAAAAAAAAAAAAGAATATGAGTGTGAATCTAAGTGGGAACCTTGGGTCTTGCCTTGCCCCCTTCCCCTCCCCCTCCTTCCCCTCCCCTCCTGTTCCTTCCCTTTCTTCCTACCTACTTTTCCTTGTTAAAGATTGATTGATTGACTTTAGAGAGAGAAAGAGAGTGAACCTGAGCAGGGGGTAGAGAGACTCTCAAGCCGACTCTGCAGAGCCCAGAACCCCACACAAGGCTGGATCCCACAACCCCAAGGTCATGACCTGAGCCAAAACCAAGAATCAGAGGCTTAACCAACTGAGTCACCCGGGCACCCGAGCCTTGGATATTTCTTACTGAAGTCTTAAGAGGGGGAAGACCCTTTCCCCCTCTGGTTGCAAAGCTGTTACTAGTGTCAGAGAAGAAGCAAAGCAACAGGAGAGAAGAAAGCTGACATAGAAAAGTAAGAAATATTTGAGGAGGGGAGAAGAGACAGAGAGAGACAGTGAAAGACAAAGAGACAGAGACCTGATGGTGTTGGAGTCATGGTTCTCACGTCTGGAGGCCCAGAAATTTTTTGATTTTTGTCTTTTCCATTCATGGTCGGACAAAGAGTTCTTTTTCTTCTGTGAGCTACCCCTCCCCCACCTTTTTAAAAAATAAATCTCGTCTAAGCAAATTTGAGTCAGGTTTCTGTCTCTTGCCACCGAAAGAATCTAGAACACCATTAGTTTGGGAAAAGTGATGTTCTATTCTTAAATATATGCGTGATCGGTGAGTAAGCAACACCAAGTGGCATTGAAGGCCCAGTGGGCCACCTGGTGTAATTACGCTTCCGTTGTCATGTTCACAAATGTAGCTGATCCCGTCTGTGACACATTCTGCCCAAACATTTCAGAGTGGATCCAATTATCTTCCTGAGTAAAAACAATGCCATGGGATTAGATGTATCCAAGGTAATACGAATGGATGTGGTAAAGCCATTTTGTAGTGTGCTCACAATAGCCCGCGACTGAAATATCTGTGTGGCCGACTCCCATTAGCCGTTCCGAGGGCCAAATGATGCCCATCAAAATGTACCATTCATTATATGCCCAGTTAGTCCTGATTCTGATTTACTTTTTTAATAGGATTCACCTTTACTCTTCTACAAATACATGTGTTTATCTCTTTCACTCTTCCATTCTTATCTATTTGGTTGTATTTATTTTTTATGTATTTGGAGTGAGTTCACCCCGGGGGCCCTAATTCATAATGTGTCTTGGCAACAATGGAGCCTCGGGGGGCTGGTCTTTGGGTGCCTACATAGTTAGGGTACCCAGAGCTGCAAGGGCAGATTGTGAATAAGAATTTGGAATTATAGGGTTTCTAGACATTGAAACTACAATCCTCAGGTGCAGGAGAGTGGAAAATCCCATCAGTCTTTGAGGGGGTTGGATTCGAGGGATGGGGTCAGACAGCCTGGGACCCAGACCAGCTCTGTCCATATTTCACCCACCTCTTTCCCATATTTTTTCCCTAATTGACTGGGGCGGGCGAGGTTATGTAGTATCACATTAGGACTTTTCCACATTGTTAAAGTATTAATGATTCTTTAAAAATGGAATGGAGTTGATGAGCCATGTGTAGTTTACTTAATCATTTTCTTATTGGGGGTCATTTAGGTTGCCTCCAAATTTTGCTTTTGTAAATACAGCTCTAATAAAATCTTTGCTCATAAAGTTTTTTCCACATTTAGGATAAAATTATGCAAATTAATTCCTGAATATTTTAAGGCTTTTGACACACTTGCCAAATAATTTTCCAGAGGGGCTCTATTTTCTAAAGGGCAATGTCTAAAAGTACATTTTTCTCTGCTCCTTTGCCAGCACCGAGTATTATAATTTTAAAAACTTTTGCTAATATGATAGTTGAAAAATGATCTTACTGCTTTAATATATATTTCTTCGATTATTCTGGAAGTTAAACACTCTTGCCTCATGTGCTTATTAACCACTTATTTCTTCTTTTCATATACTTTTCTCAGCTCTGATCTTCTCCTCATAACTTCTAATTGCAGAATGAGGTCAATGAATGCAGGATTCATTGGGACTGGCAAACACTTCAGCAGCCGCATGGAAGAGCCAGCAAACATCTCAGAAATCCCAAAACTTTTTGGGTTCACACTTAGAAATCACGCTTGTCAGGGTGCCTGGGTGGCTCAAGTTGGTCAAGCAACTGACTCCTGATTTTGGCTCAGGTCATGATCTCAGGATTATGGGATCGAGCCCCAAGTTGGGCTCCCAGCTCCACAGGGAGTCTGCTTCTCCCTCTCCCTCTGTCTCTCCCCCTGCTTGTGCTCTCTCTCTCATATGAATAAATAAAATCTTAAAAAAAAAAAAAAGGATTACTTAGGTCACTCTATGCACAATAGACCCTTAATAAATATTTCTGAGTTTCTAGAGTTAAAAATGAGGAAGAAATTTGCTCAGGGAGAGAGCTGCAGGCATTAAGGCCTTGAGAACTAATTCCTGCCATGAGAACTCGGAAGGGGCAGTGGTTTTGTCCATTCTAATGAGACGGCAAATAAAAGTGACAAGAAGATTGTGGTATTCAGCCAATCATTTACCATCTTCTTGTAGTCCTGCTTAATGTTAGTTACTTGGATTAAAATGGGTATTTACTATCTTGGCAACCAATTGTGGTTCTCTTTAAAAAAAAATTGGTTTTATTTATTTATTTGTTTATAATAATAACTTATTTATTTGACAGAGAGAGAGAGAGCACACGCAGGGGGAGCAGCAGGCAGAGGGAGAGGAAGAAGGTGACTCCCCATTGAGCAGAGAGCCTGATGCAGGGCTCCATCCCAGGACGCTAGGATCATGACCCGAGCTGAAGACAGATGCTTAATGACTGTGCTACCCAGGCGCCCCCAACTGTGGTTCTTGTACAGGATTTATGCCTGATGTTTTGTAAACACACCAGTGCTTATGATGATTTGATTTAGTGTTCACATTGTGTTTGGACTGTTAGGTAGATCGAAAGTGGGTGACTCGTTAGTTAAGAATGAGGGGTCTATAATGTGAGTCATCATTTTTAAATGACATATATTGCATATTTTATTCTCTTCAAATTTAGAAGGAAAGAGAAAAAGGGGTCTTGCAGACCCCTCTGCTGAGACTAAACTGTGGTGGTTCTGGAGGCTGGCATGGGAGCAGCAGGATGAATATCCTGGGAGAGCTTCTAGTTTACATGGGTTTGGAAATGACACTGCCTCCCCACGCTGGTGTCCTCAGTGATCTGAGCCAAGCTACGGAATGAGCAGAACAGAAAGCTGACATGGAGGCTGAGGCAAGCACTGCAGGTTACGGTCCCTCTAGTGGCCTGGCAGTGTGGCGGGTGGCAATGTGTGCTGATGAACTGGGAGAAGGTCCAAGGCTCGCCCACTGCTACATAAATGAGGGCAAGTCATTTGACACGTTCAAGTATCAAGACTACTTATTTATAAAAACGAAATAATTCAGGGGCGCCTGGGGGGCTCAGTCAGTTAAGCCTCTGCCTTCAGCTCTGGTCATGATCCCAGGGTCTTGGGATAGAGCCCCGTGTTGGGCTCCTTGCTCAGAGGAGAGGAATCTGCTTCTTCCTCTCTCTGCCTCTCCACCTGCTCATGCTCTGTCTCTCTCTCTCATGCTGTCCCTTTCTCATATATAAATAAATAAAATCTGAAGAAAAAAAAAAAAAAGAAATATCTCATATAATTCATATTGCCTGAGCTATTTCTTAAAGTAACCGTGAGGCTCAAAAGTGAAAGTGACATGGGACACCCGGGTAGCTCAGTCAGTTAAATGTTGGCTCTGGGTTTTGGCTCTAGTCGTGATCTCAAGGTCACACAACCGAGCCCTGCATTGGGCTCTGCACTCAGCATAGAATCTGTTTGGGATTCTTCCCCCCTCTCTCTGCCTTGATCCTGTGCTCGCCCATGCACTAGCTCTCTCTCTCCCTCTCTGTAAAATAAATAAAATCTTTTTTTTTTAAAGTGAAAGTGATATGACATAAAATTGCTTTGTAAACTCTAAAGCACTGTACAAACATAGGTTTCTGTTATCGACCTAGTTCTAAGGTACATTGTTCATACAGTGGTTCCCCCTTATCTGTGGTTTTGCTTCTGCCATTTTATTTCCCTTCAGTCAACAGCAGTCGAGGAGCTGGTAATCCTCCTTCTGACAGATCAGATCATCAGGAGGTCAGCAGCAGCCTAACACTATGTCACAATGCCTGTGTCATTCACCTGACTTCATCTTATTATTTTGGCATTTTATCATCTTAATTACACAAAGAGAAAAAGAGCAAGTACAGTATAAGATGATATTTGGAGAAACATATTCATATAACTCTTATTATAATGTATTGTTATATATTGTTCTATTATTAATTACTGTTGTTAAGTCTCCTAATTTACAAATTCAGCTTGATCATAGATACATATGTATATATAGGAAAAAGCATAGTATATATACAGTTTGATACTATCTGTGGTTTCAGGTGTCCATCGGTGGTCTTGGAATGTAAGTACCTGTAGACTATAGTATAAACTATGTACATTATACCCAAAGAGCATAGATAAATTCTTTCATCATCCTAAAAGCTGAATTAAGTTTTCTGGATATAAATAGTTTATTATTTTATGACCATAATTTTTCCTTTCTATGGCCTGTTCATTCTACAAAGATCACAATGGGATTTAACCTTTAACCTCTGCACGTGTGTGTGTGTGTGTGTGTGTGTGTGTGTGTGTGTGTGTTTGATGTTAATAGTAGGAAGAGGGAAAAAGGAAGAAATATGGACAAGGCCTTACAGTAGTTGGATGAGTCTAATTTCTTCATTTTAAATTGAGGCTGGAATCCATGATGTTATGTGGTTGATACCCAAGAATGCATAATTTATTAGAGCAGAATCAATAACGGATGCCAGGTTGACCTCATTTTACTTCTATCAAGTATCATATAATTTTTCTATACATTTTAGCACAGAGGGTCATACCACCCCTATATTATATAACATTCCTCCACCAACATTCTCCTTCCCCAAGCAAAAAGTATCCACAATCTCACTGAAAGCTTAATGGCTAAAAAAAATCTAAAGGAAGCAGAGGATTTATATTTTCAGAGCCAAAGCTAAGCCAGAATTGCTTTTCTCCTTACTATTAATTTACCTCTTTTTGAAATTCAATCCCCCCCCCCCGATATCTTTGAAATTTTATCATAAGTGATTCACCTGATAACTGTCTCACTTTTGAAGAAATGTTTCTGGGACTCTACCTAATGAATTTCATTATATCTCACATGCTGTCCTGCTCTTCCAGAAGGCCAGGAAAGGTGGGTTTAGTTTTGGGCTTTGTTTCTTTTTAAGTTAGGGCTCTTTTATTAAGGGTGAGTGGGAGGCTGGATATTATAAGGGCATTGATCTCTCTGTCACAGGGGTCTTTCTCAAACATCATTAGAAGCAACCTTCTCCGTCCCCTGTCCTATCCATGGTGCAATTTCCTTCTTAGAATTTATCATGTCTGAATTTATCTTCTGTGTTCACCTGTGTGATTATTCATTGTTTTTCTCTCCATGAGAATAGGAGCTTCCCAAGGGCAGGGAGCTGGTCTGTGTTTTTCATCAATGTACCTTGAACACTTAGCATTTGGTCGGCACTCAGCTGTTACTAAATGAATGAAAGAATTGTGGGGTCAGTGTGTTGAACATTTACAGGTTTTGGATCCATATTATCAAATATTCTCCTCCAAATGTCGAAATTTATCATCTCATTAGCAACGTCTCTGAGGATACTTTCCCTTACATCCTCTATGAACCTAGCATTAGAACTTAATAAAAAGTTCTGTTAATAGGCACAAACTTTTAAAAAGGATTCTTATTTTAAGGTACATTTCTTTGTTGAAGTGCATTTTTGAGAAGTTTTGTTCAGACTCGCTAAGATTTTTTCTTTTGATTGTGATAGCATAAAGGGATAAACTTCAGGGGTCAAGAAATTCAGTTCATCTTCACGGAGAATGCTGGGGAAATCAAGGTTACTCTACCAGCCTCTCGTAGTTACAAAGATGAAACATGTAAAGCCGCAGGGTGCCTGGGTGGCTCAGGGGGCTAAGCCTCTGTCTTCAGCTCAGGTCATGATCTCAGGGTCCTGGGATCGAGCTCTGCATCTGGCTTTCTGCTCAGCAGGGAGCCTGCTTCCCTGCCCCCCCCCCCCCCCCCCCCGCCTGCCTCTCTTGCCTACTTGTGTCTCTCTGTCTCTCTGTCAAACAAATAAATAAAATATTTAAAAAAATGTAAAACAGAACTTTGAGAAGGATAAGCAAGTCATTCAATCATAATGATTTGTTATCCTCAGGATGGGAGTGCAGAGAACAATATGGTTTTACTTAAATAACACATTTAATAAAACACAGAAAAGATACTTTGTTATATTTGGTGGGACATTGGTGGTGTTCAGAACTCCCAGAGCTCCCAGTATGGACAGAAAGGAAGAAATTGATTGGCCCTTATCCCAACCACTTCCTCACCCCCGAGCATTCATAATGAATTCCCACTAGAACTCATTGCTTATAAAGACCAAGTAACCCACTTAACCAATGCATTCTGTGCCCTTGCAAATGCACACAGAAAGAAAACCCCTGGAATCTGAAGGGCTCTGGCTCCAGACACATGTGTGTAGGTCAAAGTTAACTTTTTAAACTGTGGTTCCATGAGCTATGTTTCCATCTTGGGGCTGACTTCATTTTAAGTCTCTCTCTTCCTTGCCATTAGGGCAGACCTTGTGTGAAGGGTCGAGTAGGGATGCTTTGGTGGTGGTGGTCAGGGTGTGGGGAGAGAACCGTTCAAGGGCATTGCAGTAGGCTCTGCTACCCTGCAGCTCTCCAGAGACTGCAGGGCGACTGGGCTCAATCCTCTCTCTCTGCTCAGTTCTTCTGCGTGTTTTGGTCTGTTGATTTTCCAGTGTCCGTAACCCAAAGCAACATATCTTTCTTGGCATGTTTGGAAAGGGAGCTGTTGCTAAGATTATTGGACTCACAAGGGAAAGTTCTGGTGTTTACACAGTTTAATACAGGGCATTATTCTAAGCTGAAGATGGCATGGTTATAGACATCAGCAAGGTCAGTTTTTCCTAACCATTTTAATAAAACCACTGAGAACCGGTAAACTTGACACAGTTGTTTCTTAAAGGAGCTTTGGTGTTCGGTAAATACTTTTCCTTTCCTAGGGTTTATATTCTAGCTCTTACATTTGGAAGTAGCATGCACACTCATCATGAAATGTCTAAGCTTCCTCTTTGGAATTCAATATAATTAAAACCGGGATGCCTGGGTGGCTCAGTTGGTTGGACGACTGCCTTCGGCTCAGGTCATGATCCCGGAGTCCCAGGATCGAATCCCACATCCGGCTCCCAGCTCCATGGGGAGTCTGCTTCTCCCTCTGACTTTCTCCTCGCTCATGCCCTCTCTCACTGTCTCTCTCTCTCAAATAAATAAATAAAATCTTTAAAAAATATATATATATAATTAAAACCAGCAAGTATTTGTTAAGTTTGTAATAATGCCAGCCCAATATGGGGGAGCTTGGGAGGGGGGGACACCCAAAGAGTACAATTCCTGTAGATGGTGTCCTAATTATGTAAAGGAATAAAAACCCATTTCCGGTTCTCAGTTCCCAATTGATTCACCTGAAAAATGCTTTCTCCGGGTAGGACAGGATAACGGGCTCCTTTGATTGGTCCCCATTCTGCAGGGAAATGTTCCCCTATGATTCATTCTATGGCTAATACTGTCCTTTCAGATGTACAGACCATGTAACACATTTATCACACGCACCGGTTGTGACCTGCAACAGGGCAAGGTAATTCAACTTTGAAAAGGTGGTATCTGGAGAATGAGAGAGTCACACAGTTCCCGTAAGAGAAGTGAAATACAAAATATAATGACTTTGAGCTTCCCTGTGGTTCTTTACTCGGCCTTTGAGTAACACCTTTCCTTATCAGGGTCATTGATACTCAGTCTTTACCTCCTAGCTCTGTGAGATTGCGGTGTTAAGGCTTATTCTCACACCACATTGACCCTTCTCTGTCTTTTCATGTAGGCTTAAAGCACACGCGCGCGCGCACGTACACACACACACACACACACACACACACACACATTTCCCGCGATGTAATTCACAGACCACACTGTTCATTCACTCATTTACAGTGTGTAATCATCGATGTGAGCAGCCATCCCCACACTTTCATCACCTCAAGAAAAAACCCAATATCCTTTGGCTGACACCTCTCTGGCCCCCAATCCCCTCCATCCCTACACCCCTAATCGATTTTCGCCTTCTTGTTTAATCTCGGGGCCCTCAGGAGTCAGCGCTGGGTCTATTTTCCAGCTGTTCTTCTCCAGACCTGGATATGTATGTGCTCTTGCCAGGGCGCTCGCTAAGGGAACAGAGCCATCTGCCAACAAAAGTAGCACTCCAGAGAGAAGCTGAGGGTTGGGTTAGCACAGAGTGTTCTCAGGTGAACTGAAAATCTTGACCCAGCATTTGGAGAACCTCCTCAGCCTTAATCTTTTTGTGGAGATCAGACTTCAACGGGTTCCTCTTTTGGCCTCTTCTGAAGTACAAGGCTGTTCTGTTGTCTAGCTCCTGACTATACCTTAACTCTGTGGTTTCCTTTCATCCACCTTCACCTTCTACGCCGCTGTCTTTGGGATTTTCGTTCCCGCCTTCATCTGGGAACAAACGAATAATCCTTCTTCCGGCTTTTGCTGTCAGTCACTCCCCATATTTGCTGTCTTCTCAGCCATAAACTTTATCTCAGCTTTGTCCTTGGTTTGGGAAGAACCGTGATTCAACATTATTTATCTTTGCTGAAGGCTGTATCTTAACCACCTTAAAGTAACATTAATCTGTCAAATCATCCCAAAGATGCAAGGCACTATATATTATCCAAAGTGACAGTTCTTTTCTATCGAAGGGCATTGTCCACTCTCTTATTGAAATATCTCCTGTTATGGTCCTGAATATTTCCAAAGAGGGTAAGCAGGAGAGAAGGTGTGTGTGCGTCTATTTAGGCAGGAGGGACCCCGCCAGTACTGTGGACATGATAGAAAACAGAGGATGGTAGAAATCAGCGAAACTAGCCATTTCCAAAGTAACAAGTGAAGAATTTTGATAATTTTCTTTTGCTTTTCTAGTTCAACTTTCATTTTAAAAATTATAAGGTTTTAATCATTCCATATTCAATTTTTGCTTTGAAAAATGTCACCGAATAATTATATTCTTCTTGTGTGAAAAATTTGTGGTGTTAGAAAACCTCTCATTTCTTCAATAGGCTTAAACATACTTCAGCAGTTCTCCCTCTGATCCGATTAGGACCAGACAGACTGGAATGAAACCATATCTAGTGCAGCAAAACTTTTGTTTTAGGGTCTTTCGCTTGTTAATAATTCACTTCATGAAAGATTCAATTCCTATAATATCTAATCAAATTTCCTGGTTCAGCCAACACTGTACTCTATTTTTATAGTGCCCTCATACACATGAACACTTCCTGTAATATCCCCCCCCACCTTTTTTTTTTTTTAATTCTTGAAGCTTTAATTAAATGGGGGGGGGGTGTAGTCATTTTGGCTTGTTTTAGTTCTTCTAAGGAAAAAAAAAATCAGCATTTCCTTGTGTTCTTAATTTTCAGAGCCATAAGAGCAAACTTGTCTCCTCTGGCATCATGGGAGGTAACACAAAATAGTGGCAGGGGTGCTATGCATTTACCTACATTCCTGGGGTCCTGGCTGAGTGCACAGGTTTCCCATGGAAGCCCATTTTTCCTTTCCTGGGTCGCAGCAGAGCCAAAGGCCCTATAAGGGAAAGATTCCCTGCTCGGTGATGAAATGCCAGCACATGACATTCTTTCTAATGAGTCACAGTCAATAAAAATTGTTTTCCAAATGAATCCGACTATGCCTCCATAGAGGCATACACAAAAGAGAAATCTTTATCAAATCCAAGCATCGTGTTTCATCAGCTAAGCTCAGATAGACCTTTCACTTGGTAAGCAAAGTGAAATGTGTTTCCACACAGAGTGAAAATCCAATCTGTCCTTATTTTTCCTTAGATACACATGTTATGTCATATGAGGGAAGGAGGGAGACATATATTGGAAAGTGTTTTCAGGGTTTGGGGACAGAGGAGAAGCAACTGAGGAGTTCTGTGCACGATAATAATGAAAAATCTGAAGGTGTTTGGAACTCCTGAGAGCTTGAATATAAACATAAGGGGATGGGGCTTGTTTATACAGCATAGTTGAACATGGTCTTAACTTGGAATGAGACTGATCCTATTATTAGGAGAAGTGGGAATTAGAGTGGGTTAAGTGAACCCACAGATGATCTCCAAGGTGTGTGCATCTCAGCCGAGGACATGTTAACCCTTTGGGTTCTGGAAAATGGAAGAGAGGTAGCAACAATGTAACGAGCTCTCAAAGGTTAACGATCCTGAAAAAGAAAGAAGAAAATTTTAAGGGGCAAATGCAAGCAAGTCATGTGACCCACAGGTCAGGGTATAACAGAGGGGTATAAATTTCAAGGTCGGTATCTGTAAAATTCCCTACAGGGGAAAAGATACAACATGTAAGTTTCAGCTATAAATCAGACCAAACCCATGTCAGTGACACCACAGACAAGGGAGAACCCATTCAGACCTTGAACTCGACCTTCTTTCAAGCACCCCCTATGAAGTTACCCAGTAAGGAAAAGAGGCAGGGACAGGGACTTAAATTCTTATCCATCCATCAAGACTGTTTAAATTATCCATGTGTCTCTGGGAAGGCCTTGTGCTTCTCTTCCTGAATATGGGAGAGGCAAAATTATAACCAAAGAAGGGTAAAATGAAACCTGTTAGATGAGAAATGGCTGAAAAACCCAGGCATGCTTCACAACCAGAAGAGAAACCCGGCTGAGGACTGGCTGCCAGGACCGTGAGGAGGAAGAGGGAAAGTGTGTCCTCTAATGCTCCAGAAGGCACTGCTGAGACCAATGCAGAGTTGCCCAGCAGTTTGAAGGGGGCTCCCCGGGGATAATGGTGATGGAGAATATTGGAATTTATTGTAAGGCCACGCCAGTGGGGTGTAGGGAAATGCATATGGAACCAGGGTGGGGAGAGTAGGGAAAGCTGTTGAGGAAAATTCCTTTTTTTTTTTCTTTAAGATTTTATTTATTTATTTGACAGAGAAAGAGATCACAAGTAGGCAGAGGGGCAGGCAGAGAGAGAGAGGGGGAAGCAGGCTCCCCGCCGAGCAGAGAGCCCGATGCGGGGCTCAATCCCAGGACCCTGAGATCATGACCTGAGCCGAAGGCAGAGGCTTAACCCACTGAGCCACCCCGGCGCCCCTGTTAAGGAAAACTCTTAACAGGTCTCCCTGCCTCCATTGTCTCCCCCTTCCCATTCACCCCTGTAAGCAGACCAGTGTTCGTAATTACCTTCATAGCACGTTGAGTCGTTGATCAGAACATTTAATTGGCTCTCCATTCCCTACTGAATTGAGCTCAAACTCCTTTTTCTGCTATTCCAAGCTTTCTGTAACGTGGCGTTAAACTCCTTTACCAGGTGTATCATTAATCATCTTTATTACCTATGTGCCATTCACCTCTGAATACCTTCCCCGCTCAATTCCCTGCCTGTTGAAAACTCGGCCTTTTTCTAGAAGCGTTCCGCATCCAACCTTTCCTCATGCCAACTGAATGTGCCCCTTCTTCCTCTGTGTTCCCATAATACTCTGGCGGTCTTTCTGACTCTGACCACAGGCTGCCTTGTTTTCTAATATTCTATATTTGTATAGCACTTTGCAGCTTGCAAAGTATTTTCACAAACGCATTTATTATCTACCTGGGAGGTTTTTATTCCTATTTTGTAAACAGCTCAGGCTTTGAGAGCTATAACTTGTCCAAAGTCACAGAGCTAATATTTGGTAAGCTGAAATTCAGATGCAGGTTTTCTGACCCTAAATTCAGGAGCTGTTTTCCTCCTAGGATTGTGGTGAGGTTTTGTTAAAGAAAAATTCAATATGAGAATAATTTTAAAATTCCAAAGTGCTCTGCACATGAAAGAAGGGGTTTTTCCATCAGAGTGCAATGTTCTAGAAGCCAGAGACAGGTCATTTTCATCATTGTGTATAAATGCACATTCTCAGGCTCACCCCAGACCTGCTGAATCGGACTCCCACAGTCTTTGTTCAGACAAGCCCTCTAACTATTCTGATGTGTACTCAAGTCTCAGAACTACGGCTGTAAGGAGATTATCCCTTTTTTTTTTTTTTTTTTTTTTTTTTGTGGGGCCCTCGTCCTCCACAGGCTACAGGCACATTATCAGATCATTAACAAGTACACAAACCTCAATCCTCAGAGGAGATGATGGCTTACAGTGCTGAGTGAGCAAAAATTTTATGGAGGCTAAAAAAAATTTAAAGACTAAGCTGGCAAGATTATGAGCTCTAAAGGGAGTTGTCTTACCTGGAAGGCAGGTGTCAAAGGGAGCTTTAAGTGGAGGGAGTGTAAGAAGACAGGACTTTGAAAGGGAAGATTTTCATGAGTATCTGAGAAACTCACAGGGAGGGGGGAAACAATTAATTGGGGAAATAAATGACATTAAAAAAAATTCTTTTTAAAACTCGTGGAAAACCGACTTTTGGTGAGAGGGCGGAACAATCCAGAAGGATCACCAAGTTTGGAGAGGAGGCAGTGAGGTACTGAAGGGCAAGGTTAACCCCTTCGTCTGGAGAATGGACTTGAACATTTGAGTTCCTGTGACCATTTTGTTTTGGAAACACTAATGTGAGTTCAGCTATGGATTATTTTAATTTTTCCTAAGCAATGCATCGTTCTAAGGAGGAAAACAACAACTGTAAAAGATTCTGGTTTCTTTAAGCTGTTTGCATAATGCAAAATGTTGATTGTTACTCTCATTTGTAATGCGTACAGAATTAGCTTGCCAAAAAGAGGAACTTGCCGAAGTTCAAGTGACCACATAACCCAGTAACCTGGTGCCTGTTGGACGCGCCCTACAAGTCTTCAGGAGCCTTCTGGTGTGATCTTTCATTTAATGTTCTGACAGAATGGCGTGGGTCACCCCCCATATACATATATTGTGGGAACCTGCCCTCATCTCTCTGTAGGTTTCCATGCATTCATGTTCTCGTTCTCGTAGTCAACACAACGCAGTAACCTTTGGAAAGCTCCTAGGGGTGGTGAGCCGGTGGCCAGCGGAACCAACCATGTGATTAGAGCTCTGGAACTTCCTGTAACCACCTCCTGTCCTCCGTGGTGGGGAAAGGGACTAGAAACTGAGTTCAATCACTGATGGCCGGTGACTTAATCAATCATGCCTACATCATGAAGCTTCCATGAAACCCCAAGGGGAGGGTTTAAACAGCTTCCAGGTTGGTGAACTTGTGGCGGTCTGAGGAGGACGACGTCCCTTCAGAGGACGAGGAAACTCTGAGCCCTTTCTCATAAATCTGGTCTGATGCAAATTCCATCTGGCCGTTTCGTTCTGTTATACCCTCTTATAATAAACCAGCAGTCTGGTAAGCAGACTTTTCTTGAGTTCCCTGAGTTACTCTAACCAATTAACTGAAGCTAAGCTAGGGTGGGGGGTGGTGATGGTTTTGTGGGAACCTCTGAGGTACAGCACAGGTGACAACCCAGACTTGTGATTGACATCTGCATTGCGTGATGGGGTTGAAGTTCTGTGGGGCAGAGTCCTTAAGCCATGGGATCTAATGCTATCTCCAGGTGGATGGAGTCAGAATTGGGTTAAATGTAGGACATCCAGCTGCTGTCACAGAACTGCTTTGTGTGGGGAAAATGACCCCACATCTGGTGCCCCAAGTACAGGCGTGTTGCAGTGGAGTGCTGGAAATAAAGGAGACACACAGGAGTGTGTCTCTCCTTTATACAGGCGTTTAGGGAGGCTATTTGCTAATTTAGGGAGACAGCAGCACAGTCCAGAACAGGCTACTGCTTCAAATTGACTGCTGTACTCAAGTGTTTGCCATATAATGTCTGGAATTTCCTTCAAAATAACTTACAGGGGAGGGAATGAGTGGGTAGGGGCGTTCTAGATGAGATAAGGTTGGCTGTGAGTTCAATTGTTGAAGTGGGTATGACACGTGGAAGTTTGTTAAAGTCCTTTTACTTTTTTAAAAAGAATTTATTTAATTGAGAGAGAGAGAATGAGAGAGAGAGGGAGAGAGAGTGCATGAGAGAGGGAAGGTCAGAGGGAGAAGCAGACCCCCCTCCTGAGCAGGGAGCCCCATACCAGACTTAATCCCGGGACTCCAGGATCATGACCTAAGCTGAAGGCAGTCGCCCAACCAACTAAGCCACCCAGGCACCTGTCTGTTAACTTCTGTATGTGCTTGAAACGATCCATAATAAATACGTTTTTTGAAAGTCACTGTCCTAGAATCCCTCAGCTGTCCCTGGCAAGCACAGTTTCTCTCTGGCCATCCTTCTCTGTCTACTGATGTGTTTGCGTGGATCTCCCAAACCCTCTGTTACCCATTTCTTCACCTCCTTCTGTCTTTCTATCATCCACCTTTCCCACCTTCGCAAAACACTCAGTCATCATCATCATCATCATCATCATCATCATTGTAATATCATCCTGTTCTATACAAAGCAAGCAATTTACTTCTTCCTTGTTGAGGCTGCTCATAAGCCCAAATTGGAAGTTTGGAAGTACCTACTGTTTTATAACTCATACTGTTGTGGGTTTTGTTTTTGTTTTTTTAATGGACAAAAGCAGTTCTAACCTCATGAAGAATTCTGCTTTCCTCCCGGTCCAGCTGCAGTCAGCTATACAAATCACTGTATTTCCTCATTAGAACTATAAAATTCATTTAACCTCAAAGCAGAAGGCACAAATGGTAGATATGTCCTATGACTCCAGGGATGGGTATTTAGTCTAGAGAAACTTCCATTAGGGGAGGTCCAAGCTCATAGACTCGACCTTTGATTTGTCAGTGGTATAGGGCCAGGAAAATAGAAATCCCCAGAATCTCAGGAAATTGTTGTTTTCTACCAGAAAATTTCTGTAAGAGTACAAAATTTTGAATTTCTCTTCCTTTAAACCCTCTTACCCCTTTTACCAGAACTTCTGGCAAGTAACGTGTTGACTCATGATATTTTATCACTTCCTTCCTCTGGCTCACTTCCAGGGGAGATGCTAATGAGTTGTCAAATAACCAACGCAGGACAAGACAAAAGTTCCTTCCCTGTTGCAAAAACCTGATTATCTGGGTGTTAACAATCTGGAATCAGCAATGACAAACTGAGACAGAGTGAGTTTGGATGATGAACTATCTTCTGCCTTCTAGCATGAAATCACTCTTTCTTTGTTTCCTTTGGAGTCTAGATTCTATGAGACCCATCTGGCTGTACAAAGGATGTTATAGCAGGACTGACCAGCACGTCTGGGGTTCTTAATCTCAGCTATGTTGGAAGGATATTGCAAGAAACTTGGTGGCGGGGGTTGGGTCTAGCTTCTTCCTCTTAGAGAGGAGGCATTTGCTTGGGAACATTTAGGCACATGGCTTCTTTCCTTACCACTTCCCTTCAAGGGTCAAGCTGACAATTCAGCTTCAACCTATCTAGGATTGGAAAGAGTGCCTTTGTAGGAACATAAAGAAAGTTCATGGTGAAATACGCAGAGAGTCATAAAAACAGAAGTCCAGTCTGGTTAGTTCAGGGAGAGGTTAAGGTGTGTAGCACAGGTTGGAGAAGAGTGGGGAAGGTAGACTCTCCTAAATTTTACAGGTTATAGAAGATAGAGTTGCCAGATAAAATATGGGATACCCACTTAAATTTGGAATTTCAGATAAGCAACAAATACATCTTTAGTATGACCATGTTATACAGGACACACATATTACACATGACACACATATATGAAAAACTGTATTTGCTGTTTATCTGAAATTCAGATTTAACTGGGTCTTGTGTTTTCATTTGCTGGTGACCCTGTATAGTAGCCCAGTCATTCTGACTTTTTTGGTTGCATTGAATGTAAAAGTAACAAGTGGTCACGGTGTATTTGTCTCGGTGAAGCAAACACAATGACTGGGGTAATAATGCTTTACCTTGACCTACTTTCAGTGAAAAAGGCACTTACTGTTTTCCTTTGGGAATGTTGCTAAAACAATGATTGCGCAGTGAAAATAACTCCCATCCGAAGGTTTTATTACAAGGTATATGCTTCTCGAGCATATACCAGGTATTTATACATATACAAGGTATATTTATACCTATACAAGGTATTTATTACAAGGTATATGCTTCTTGAGCATGCCATTGAGACTTTAGACATCACTCCATAAGCCCATTCTTTTTCTGCTTTTCATGCCTTTTAAAATTTTGCCTTTCTATTACCAAATATTTCAAACATACACTACAATGGAAAGAACAGAACAATGAACCTCCATGTACCTGTCATCCAGGTCAATAATCATCAGCTCACGATCAATACTGCCTCATCTATACTACTCCTTCTGTCCATTGCAACCCCATTATTTTAAAACAAATCCCAGAGGGCTGGAGCTTTATTGCCTTATAACTTTCCATTCCTCCATGGTACTTTTTCTTTCTTGGTAATGGGATTGTGGCTTGGTAACGGGGGTAGTGGCTACCCCCCCAAATCTTCTGAATGCTGCTCCATGTTTTTATAGTTTCCTTGTTGCTAGCTTTCCCAGTACGAAATCCCCAAATCTGTGTTTCCCAGACTCCCTTGCCTATAGGGCCCAAAGAGGGGACTTGAGTTTTGAAAATCAGACTCACCTGGCACAAGACTTTGGCTGGGACTTTAGTTATAAAAAGAATCAGGAGGGGTGGTGGGTACATGCAGTGTTGTTCTGGGAGCTGTTCCTGGAAGCTGACCCAAGAACACATTATTCCAACTTTTCCAGTGAGCCCACGAGCACCATAGTATACACTAATACATCCTTCCTTCATGCACTAACTAGAGAGGATTCCATTGACTTTAACTTGGTAGCTTGACCTCTACAAAAGCTAATCACACATATCTTCCAAAAAGGCAAGAGAGGAGAGGTACATACAAGCATTGAGGTCACTCAAAAGAAAATTGTGATGATTTGTGTGAGTTTAATAATTCATTGAGCACTTCAATCTTAAGGGGCTGTCCCAGAGCAAAAGTTCTCAAAGCATGGCCTTCAACCAGCAGCATCGACATCGCTTAGAGACTCATAAATTCCAATTCTTGGGCCCATTCCCAAGACCTAGTGAATCAGAAGGCTTGATGGTGGGGGGGAAGTAGAGCAATCTACGGGAAATGATTTAAATCTGAGGTCAGTAATGACAACTTGAGGACCAAATCCTGCCCACTGCCCGTTTTTGTCAGTCAAGTTTTATTAGAACACATCCATATTATTTATGTATTGTCTCTGCTTTTGTGCTCCAACGGCAAGGTTGAGTGGTAAGGACAGAGGCCATGTGGCCCATAAAGCCTAAAATATTTACAACCGGGTCCTTAAAAAAAAAAATAGCTGGCCTCTGATTTAGATTCATGCTAAACGATGAGTCAATTAAAGTCAGAGGATGAGTCAATAAGAGTTGGACAGGATTGCTTGACACTAATTCATAACGAAGTATAGCTATTGGGAATGGTTTGCATAAAAGAGCAGTCTCCTGGGGCGCCTGGGTGGCTCAGTAGGTTAAATGTCTGCCTTCAGCTCGGGTCATGATCCGAGGGTCCTGGCTTAGAGCCCCACATCGGGCTCCCTGCTCAGCGGGAGCCTGCTTCTCCCTCCCCTTCCCACCCCGCTTCTGCTCTCTCTCTCAAATGAATAAATATAAATGTTTTTTTTTTTTTTTTAAGAAAGGCAATTTTCTACCATTTAATGGAAGTCTGTGGAATACAGAATAGCCAGTGACTTCTGACTTCTATCAATGGCAATCTTTGCCTTTGAGGACTTAAATTTAACAGAATATTATTTGATCAAAATTCTTTTTTAAAAACAGATTTTAGAAGTCCAATGCGCTATCCATTGCGCCACAAGAAAGCATGAGCGAGGTGGAGGGGCAGAGGGAGAAGGAGAGGGTGAAGCAGGCTCCCCGCTGAGCAGGGAGCAGGATGCCGGGCTCCTGGGGATCATGACCTAAGTCAAAGGCAGATGCTTAACTAACTGAGCCACCCAGGTTCCAATCAAAATTCTTAAAAAAAAAAAAAAAAAAAGTGTGCGTATACAATAATCTCTCACACAGCCAGGAGCAATCACAGGAAAAGCAGATCAAAGCCTAACTACTCCTAGTGTTAGGGAAATAACTCCAGTCCTCTTCCAAATCCGAATTAGTTTAGCTGTGGTGTTGGCTATTTTTCCCAAATGCTGAAAACTAGGGATAGCTTGCAAATTAGTTCAGAGGGTGCAGAGGGTGCAAAGCGTGGCTGGGGGAGGTTATTTGAGCTTGGTGTAGGGCAGTAGAACTCTTCCAAGCGAGTAGAGGTGACTGTTACTTGGTCATGCTTCGTTCCACTCTGCTCTGATCCTTCCACTTGTAGAAGAGGAATCCACCCAGTGAGGGCCCCACCCGCTAAGTCCCTCACTCCGTTAGCCCCAGGGTAAATGCTCAGGGGCCTGTTCATGGGGTCCCACTGTTCCTGGGCAAGCATTTGCCTTCCCTGGTTGTCAGTTTTATCACCCAAGAAATGATGGATTGGGACTGGATGATCTCTAGGATTTGTTCTAGTTTGAAAAATGCAAGAATTGTTTTTGTAAATGGCCTTACACGTCTTCTTGTGCTGATTGTAGTCTCTAAGACGCTTCAAACTTAGGCTCTTCTACGAAGAAGGAAATAGTCATTCTTGTTCACTGCTAGTGTGATAACTTCCCCGGGAGTCATGTTTATAATACACATCAGAAGACTTCTAAACGAAGCAATCTCTTTGAGCCAGCGATGCCACTTTGAAGAATTCACTCTAAGAAAATAAGATCAGATGTGTTCAATGACATAGCAACAAGCATATTGTTTTTGGCCCTGTTTATAACAATGAAAAACTGAACACAGTCTAAACGTCCTACCTAACCCATTTATTGAATAATCTGCGGCAGGTGCATATTGTGGAATATTACATGGACATGTAAAATGATGTTGTTCAGGTGTCCTCATTAATATGGATAAATATATCACTGAGTGAACAAGAGGTTCAGAGCATCGTTTTTTGTTATTCTGTTTTTCAGGAGTGGGTTTCCTATTATTTATACCTGTCTGTATACCTACGTTATAATCTACAAGGATACACATAAAAATTCTCAAAATAGTTACTGCTGAGTGGTGGGCTTATGCATAATTTTTTGGCCTTATCTTTAAGGCCTTTCTTGCTTTAACTTTATTTTTAATTTTTTTGCCGCAACGATGTATTACTTCCGCATCTGGGTTAATGCACCCACGTGTACACACTCATACGCACACACATCTCGGTTCAGAGAAGTAACATAAAATTTCAGTGCATGCATTTAGACACTGCACCCAGTTGCCATAATGGCCACCCCATGTAGCTAGATGGGCGGTGGGCCCACGAGGGGATAGGTTGCTCTACTTTTGGAGACAGGGACAGAGGCATGATACCTGGGGACCCTTGGTTCCTCCCTCATTTCCCGGCTAGGATGACAAACCACCCCGGTATGCCGGGGACTGAGGAATCACGCAGCATGTGAGATTTCCAGTGCTACACTGGGAAAGTCCCAGGGATGCTGGAACAGGTTGGTCACCCTGTTCCGGCAGGCTTGGGAAGAATCGTTAGTACTGATGCAGGTAGGGAAAGGGATGTTTCTGACTCACTCCCTGATGTGTGATGTCATGAGGAAATCTTTACGAAACTTGCCGACCCCTGGCTCTCCTGGCCAGGAGGGGCTGTGAGCTCAGCAGGGTGGGCTCAGGGCTCACAAGAGACTTTGGGACCTTGAGGAAAGCCGAGCTCACTTCAGACACACCTTCTCGTCTCTGCGTTTATCCTGGTGCAAGCCTTTGGTCTGTGCCTTGAGACTCTGTAAATAAAATGAAATGAAGTGTGATCTGAAAATACGGCACAAGAGCTCTTCAATGACTTCATTTCTCACTTCGATTATTATTAAACATTGAACTAATTAATGTTGCTGAATTTGTTGCAACTCACTGACCCGATTGTGCTCCTCCCGCTCAAGCTCCCAGGCATCCTTTTTATAAAAGGGAAAGAGGAGAGAGATCAGGACGGGGGACCCGCAAACCACAGCTGGTGTGGAAAGGATATCTGACCTGTGATGGGAGTGGAAGTCTGTGTCAGCCACGGGGCTCTCGGCTTCAAATATTTCTGCCTGTGGTGGGGAGGAGGGGGCCAATGGCCCTTCACCGAACGGAAGTCCTGGCCTCACCTTACTTGCCCGTCACCCTCTCTCTGAAAGTAGCACCCCTCCTTTTCTCCCGGCTGAGTCAGGAGATGTTCTCACAGACAGCTTCAGGGGAACCCGCCTCCTTGTTCCTGTGGCTGCATTTCCCTGGGGATCTCCGCGTGCTAGAGCGCTCCACTGGGGACGTGTGACCGTGGCTTTTCCACAGGCAGCCCGAGCCCCTGTCCCGGCCAGGCCTTCCCTCTGCCTCCCACACTGAAGTGCTAGCCCGTGGGGTCAGGCGCATAGAGGAGGGAGCCAGACTTACGCCTGAACTGCCGCTCAGCCACTTTCTAGCTGTGTGACATGACGCAAGTTATTTGCCATTTCCGAGCGGCGGTGTCCTCCAGTGTATACCGGGAGTGGATGTAGTTCTGCCATCGCTCTCATCTTTCTGCTTCTCTGCTAAGCTGCTCCCACTGGTGCTCCTTTACTGCCTGCAGTACCCAGGGAAGGAGAGGGAAGTTGACCCAGGGGCTTTCCAGATTGTTCTCATCTTCTGGCACGCAGGGTCCTCAAGCCTGGAGCCTGGACCCACTGGGGAACGAGAGGTTCGTCTGATAAGGTCTGAGGCAGGGGTTTGGAACGTCTGTTCCATGCGCCACTGGGGCTTCTCGGGTCCCCCAGGTGTCAGAGGATTCAGGATGCGAGAGCGCTCCCGCTGTCCCGTGGGGAGGAGACAGCCGAGTCCCATGGACTCTGGTGGGGACTCTTGGCTCTCCTCTGGAGCTCTGGGAAGACACGCTTTTTTCTTCTCCTAGTTACCTCCCCCCTCTTTCCCGAGAGCCCACATCTAATGCCTTCTTGTTCTCAACACCCCCTCTTCGCTAGCAGCCCCAAATGACAAGGTGTGGGTAGCCAGCCATCCCTCGGATTTTTGTTGTTTGTTTTACACCGTCAGGAAGAAGCGGGGGGTTGGGTAGGACAGTCCACTTCACTTTTCGCTGAAGAATTAAGAGGCGTGGTGAGAGGGGTTCGGGGGTGTTTCGCTGGCGGGAATGCAAGTGCGATCCGGGGCAGGGTGACGTGACCGTGAGCCATGAGAGAGGTTCCCGGACATTAGCCATGAGAATGTCTCCTGACGCGGCTGACAGAAGGGAGGGAGTGCTGCTTTTCAAACCGGAGGGTGACTGGCAGCAAGATGAGATCAGAGTTTGCAGCTGGCATCCGTCCCACCGTCCATCACATTCCCGTGGGGGTGTGTGTACCCACAGACGCCTGCACACACTGACAAGTGAGTCATGACAACCCCCCTGAGTCAGCAAACCTAACCCAAGGCTGGGCCCGGGATGCTCGCCTGACCCAGTGGTCTACAAACCCAACTGCTTCATCCCCCTTATCAGATTTGGGAGAACAGGTGGGTGTGGGGGGAGTGGGAGGAGAGGTGAGGAGAGCCCCCGGGTGTTTTGTTGGTAGGAGGGCCTCCTGGGGCCATATTTTGGAAATAATTTGCGCAGATATCTAAGAGCCTTGAGAAGTTCTCATTCACTGGTCCAGTAATTCTAGTTCTAGCAATCCAGACAAAAGAAATCATCAGTGATGACGATGAGTGTGTATGCCAAGGGGACTCACCCTAGCATTTATGATTTTATTTATTTGTTTGACAGAGATCACAAGTAGGCAGAGAGGCAGGCAGAGAGAGAAGGAAGCAGGCTCCCCGCTGAGCAGAGAGCCTGATGCGGGGCTCGATCCCAGGACCCTGAGATCATGACCTGAGCCGAAGGCAGAGGCTTTAACCCACTGAGCCACCCAGGTGCCCCCTTTTCTGTTTTTTAAAAAATAATGTGTAATATTGCTTTCTAACACTCAGCATTTAGGGGCCTAAAGACTGCATTCAAGTTCAGAATTCAGCAAAGACCGCAAGTGATCTTTAGGTAATAAATGTTCATTTTATGGACACACGTTCCCCTAGTCTCGTATGCGAGCTTGCGATACGACTGCAGGCCGATATGCTTTTGTTCTAGAATACCCAGAACACGAGTTTTATCCTTCCACTGACCCTGCTCCATCATCCTTAAATGAACACATATAAGAGAGTTAGAGTTCTTGCTATTATTTGGGGATCTTATGCTTAAATTTTAAAAAGTTCCTCTTACTTTACGTTCGAGTGCCAAATGCTCAAGTTTGAACTTTGCCTTTCTATAAATGAAACCATCAGGGAAAACAAATTTGACACTGGTTCTTAGGTCAAGGTCTAATGTTATGAGATATTTTCAAAAGAATCCCAAGGGAAAATAAGTGTCTGGCTTGCACAGGACAGCACTTAGGAACAAACTCTCCAGTTCCCAAAAATGTTGAATGTATGTTGGAGAGTCCAGTGCAGATCTCCGGATTTTACATTGGTATTTCAGAAGCCATACACAAGTTTTAAAGAGACAGACTCTCTTTTTAATTTTTTTTTTAATTTTTATTTTTGGAGAAAGAGTGGGTGCAGAGGAAGAGGGAGAGAATCTTAAGCAGATGCCACATTGAGCGTGGAGCCTGACACAGGACTTGGTCCCATGACTCCAAGATAATGACCTGAGCCAAGAGGCCAAGAGTCTGACACCCAACCTACAGAGCTACCCAGGCACCTCTAGACAGACATCCTTTTTTTTTTTTTTTGTGGATAGCAAAGCAAGCTTTATTGAGTGATAGTGAAGTGACAGTACAAAGCTCCCAAGGACGGAGGGGACCCAAAGGGATTGCCACCAGAGTTTCTACGTCTAAGGGTTTTTATGGGTTTGTTGGCAGGCTGTTTTAATCTGATTAGCCCTCCCTATGCCTGTTGTCCAATTAGGTTTTTGTCACTCACCTATCATATGGGATAGGGTGGAAGGCTCCTTCTAGGATGGTATAAAATCCTTTTCAGGGTCGTTTCCTTTTCAGGAGGGGGCCCTCTTGCCCCTGCCTGCCTGTCTTCCAATTTTCCTTCATCCCCCTCTGAAGGGGTAATCCTAACTGCTGTTAGGGAAAAAGGTGATGACCAGTCGTGCTACTGCTTGCTTGTCAGGGACGTTGGAGGGGGCGGGAGTCAGGATACCTCTCCTCCCCATCTCTCAAGGGGTCCCCTATAGATTGAGAGAGACATTCTTAAAGACTCCTAAAAAGACCTGGTAGAAAAATATTGTTTCTGATGTTGGAAGGAGCTTTCTGCACTTTGGCTGCAGTGTGCGTCTGTGTATTGATTATGAGATTCCTGCGATGCTATGAAAACCCTTATAGGAACAGAGTTGGAAGGGTATGGCTCTCATTCTGTTCAGAATGTTCCTGTTGACACCACTGCACTCAGGACTAGTGGTCAGGTTCACTGAGTCCGGGCTGGAACAAGAAAATATTTCTATCCAGAAACTAGTTCATTGGTCAAGTAGGTGATGCTGTTAGTAATTACTTGAATTAAGATTTGCTCTTGCCATAGGTAAACAGGTCTGGGACTTCAGTGAAGATGGCACCAAATGAGCAATTTTTCTTTCAGTCTCCCCTGTTTATAACTTACGAGGATAACTACAGCAATTCTGAGCTAGGGCTGCGGGTGGTGGTCTGCCCCCGGATTTAGGTTTTTACTTCCTTGTTCATATTTTGAATTCTTGGGACCTGGTGATTTATATAGTTGTTGATGTATCTTGTTTTAGTTTGCTAGAGGCTAGAAGTCCAAATTCAAGGTGTTGGCAAGGTTGGTCCCCTCTAAGGGCTGTGATGGGGGGACCTGTTCCATGGCTGCTTCCTAGCTTCTGGGGCCTTGCTGGTAGTCTTTTTTGGCTTGGAGATGCCTTCACCCAATGTCTGCTTTCAAGCCGTGCTTCCTCTGTGAGTGTGCCTGTCTCCAAATTCCTTCTTTTTATGAGGACACCGGTCATCTCAGGTTAGGTCTCACTCGATTCCAGTATGACCTCATCTTGAGTAATTACATCTGCAACAGCCCTATTTCCAAATAGAGTCCCAAATGAGGCACTGGGGGTTAGGAGCTCAACATATGGATTCAACCCACAAGTATATAAACAGACAATGTGCATACGGGTGTGTATGCATAATATTTTTGGAGGGGAGTTAATTGAAGGCCAATCTGGTTTGCTCTGGACGTGGATTACATGGTGGAATCTTACAGGAATTCTCTAGAATTATTATGACAGATGAGTGGACGTCGCTAATTAACAGCAGTTAGGCATCACCTATATTGTGACATTGCCTCTGAATTTGATGGTACAGTGACGTTTCACGTACCAGTTATTTTTTGGCAAGAATAATAGCTACCTATGCATGCAACTAGCTTGTGGGGCGGTTGGAAAGCATGGGGTGTGGTTTATGATTTCACAAAATCTCTTCCCTTTCTCAAGGCTAATAGCATAAGGTTCTAACCCTTTCTCAAGGTTATTAGCATAATTTACTTCTTCATTCTGGTTTAGAAACTTACTTATTCCATACTAGTTCAGTTTCAATTTGGGCAGATGTGCAGTCATCAGAGCAGACACTGGTGACCTGGGTCAGATACATGGTAGGGTTGGATGCCCAAGAACTTGAGAAGTTCTACAGCCTTGTGGGGACTAGATCGACGCTGTTTTGGGGGTACTGCAGGCTTGCCTTGTCTCAGCAATGAGCCTGGCGCACAGTGCTGCAAATGCGTAACAGTGGAAACTCCCTGACATTACACCATTAGTTCTGAAGATCCAGAATCTTATCTGTTCTTTGAAGTCATTTGCAGAGAAACCAAGGGGCACTGAGGAGTTAGGATAACTTTCCTAGAACCAGCCCTTCAGAGAACAGGTCTAGGTTAATCTGGGTCAGGAAAATACCACATCTGTCCAAGAGAGCAAAGCACATGTTTAAGGAAACAGAACACAAATCCCTGAAAGTTCTAGAGAGCTTTATCTACCAGAAGACCCTTGCTCAGTGTAGGGTACAGATACGAAGTCATTGAGGGACTCCAAAGTGAAAAGCCACACCCTCCATGTTAATAATGTTTGTAAAACAGGGGCACTTGGGTGGCTCAGTGGGTTGAGCCTCTGCCTTTGGCTCGGGTCATGGTCTCAGGGTCCTGGGATCGAGCCCCACGTTGGACTCTCTGCTCAGTGGGGAGCCTGCTTCCTCCCTCTCTCTCTGCCTGCTTCTCTCCTTGCTTGCCTTCTCTCTCTGTGTGTCAAATAAATAAATAAAATCTTCTTTTTAAAAAAAAATAATGTTTGTAAAACAGCTTAAGACTTTAAAATAATTATTTTTTTTTCAAAGAGAGAGAGGAGTGTTAGGGGAGGACACTAATGTGTTTCAAATATTTTTTAATCATTCAAATGCAGAAAATGACCCTTTTTAAAAATTATCGTGCCCCCCATGTCTGTCCATCAGCCAGCTTCAACAGTTATAAATAATTGTTCTAAATTAATTGTTTAATAATGACAATGACAAGAGTAATGATCAGTAATTGAGAGTTTTGCTGGGAGATACTACAAATGGCAGACAGAACATTAAGGAAAGTAGAAAAATTAGCTGTGTTATTTCTTGACGAACTCGAATTCTTAAAATAATATCCCATGACATTATAGACATTGAGGATCATTGTAGTGACATTACAGACATTGAGGATCATTGTAGAGTCTCACAATAAATCCTGACAGCCAGCAAATCATCTCACACCTGTTCTCAACGCTAACTTGAACAACATCCCAGAGGCCTCCCTCCAAGAGTTGAGGATTGACGTTTTACCTAGCATCCCCT
The DNA here is from genome assembly GCF_022355385.1 of Mustela nigripes. Lineage (NCBI taxonomy): Eukaryota > Metazoa > Chordata > Mammalia > Carnivora > Mustelidae > Mustela > Mustela nigripes. Next base: position 17,669,088 of record NC_081574.1, on the reverse strand, counting down.
CTCTCTGCGGTCCCCGTAAGCACTGAGTCTCAAACTATTCAATCTGTGAACCTCTTTGATGAGGCAAAAACCCCTCCAACCATCTGCCCAACCTGTTTGCTCTTGCTCTGAACACAAGGGAGAACTTGCCTTTGCTCATTCTTTCCGTCGAGTCTTTTTGATGGATGTTCAGTTTCCAGCAACCCAACTGCTCAGAACAAAGACCACATCTTCTTTTCTCTTTTCCCTTGATGCTGGTTGGGGAACATAAATGTGTTTCTCATTATTTGCTCTGTTTTACAATGTGAGTTTCTGTTGGGGTTCACTGCTTCTGGGATTACCTAGCTATTTCATCTCCTACAAGACTGGCCCTTCCCTAATGTTTCACAACGGCTGTCTTTATGAAGAAGACAGGAACCCCTGAAGTGCTTTGCTAGATGTAAAGATTCCACCAAATAGTAAGATTCAGGAGACTTTCCTATTCTTAAAAAAAACAAAAAACAAAAAAAAAACCTCGTGATCTCTTTGTGGCTGCGGTGTGTGTGTATTGTGAGAGTGGTTGTGTATTGTGAAAGTGGTTGTGTATTGGGGTTTGGGGGTACACCTGGAGTAGGGTGGTGGGTGGTAGGAAGACCCAATGCTAATCCCCAGGTTAAAAGCCATTATAGCACTGTGGAAAAAAGAACAGGTTTTGAGGCCAGAGGGTCTGACTTGAATCCTGCTTCCTTTTCACTGGCTGTTGGAAAGGCAAGTGACTTCGAGAAAGTGAATGCACCTTGCTGACCCTTAGTTTATCATCTGCAGAGAGGAGGTTAATATAACCTGCTCTTTGGGTCATCAAGATTGAAGGAGATGCTGAATGAAAGCATCTGACACGTTATAGGTGCTCAATAATTGGTACCCCCCCTTATCTCTCTGCGTCATGGCAAGGAGTCAGCATTAAAAATTCGTGGCCTGGACCCGACCCGTGGTACAAATGTCTATAGTTGTTAATGTTTGCTTGGTGTTTAAGGAACACCTATGGGGGCAGGGAGAAAACATTGATTCACCAGCTCGGTGACCCTGAGCAAGTCACTTAGCCTTAGTGACCTCTTTAAAGACACACCTATCGGGCCCCTGTCTCCTAGCCCCAGGCCACTGGGTCATGTGTGATACGGAAATCATATAATCTCCACTTTCATCCTGGGGTTGACCTGGGGATCAAATGAGATAACGCGTGTGTAAGTGCTTGGTAAACTTCGAGTGCTATCTAAATGGAGCGCTGGGGACCAAAGCAGATAGGACATTTACTGTCCCATTCGTGAGGCTCAAATACAATTCTCCATTCCTGGGCATTCAGCAGAGAGCAAACACTTTCTGTTTGGCTTTAGCATTGAATGAAAAGTAAACAGAAGCTTTTCAGCTGCTTTGCTTCCTCTCTTCTCTGTTCCAAACAAAGACAGGCCCTTTAAGTGCTTCCTGCTGAGTTTAGAAAGAGAGTTGGGTTGCAAACCAACCCCAGTACCGAGGCCCTTAGAAGGTGGGGAAAAAAATCAGGCATCAGAACGAGGATGTCTAAAGACACCTGCATGTGGTTCTTAACTAAGCATTTGGCCTCGTCACCAGCCCCAAACCAGAGCCAAGGTCCCCAAGGCAATTGTCTTTTTCTTGCCTGCCTGGGATTAGTCCCAGGAGAAGTGCTTGGACGGTGTCACTGCCAGATTGTGCGAAGGGTCCCGGTCCCGGTGAGGATGAGGGTAGGCGGGGAGGGGCAGCAGTGTAGGGCTGGCCAGGACCCATGCTCGGGCAGCTTGGTTTTGGTGGCACCTGCGGCCGTGCTGGAGAGGAGTGCTCAGTGCCTCCAGGATTCTGTGATCCTGGTCTCGGAAATGCTGCTCACGTCCCTCCCACTGTCCTCCACCCACCTTCCCTGCTAGCATTCTTGCCTTCCGTCTCAGAGGACCATCCCGTCGCTCCTAAATGCTGCCTTGGCTGCGGGAATTAAGGCTCTGGAGACAAGCCTACTTTTCCCACCTACGTCCCTAACAAACTCTAGGCTCCATCACATCTTGGCCTGTGTTGTCACTGTGGCTCCCTTGGGAGGCCCTCTCCTTTTCACTCTTCCTGTTTATATCAGGATGCTTTGTGGCTTATCTCCCCCCTGAAGCCTTCTGTGACCATTCAATTTTCTGCTCTTTTTCCCCCATCCTCTGGTGTACTCTAGTATACTTTGTATCCTGTTTTCCATAGGGCTCTTTGACCTGTAACAATTTTCTGTTCCTTATTCATTAACAATTTGCCTTTGTGCCAGGCACTGTGTTAGGTACGGAGGATCCTACGAGATTTAGAAAGTAAATAAGGGAGTTTAGTTTAGTAAGAAGGGTGAAGGTGGGTAGGGAGCTTTCAAAAAAAGAAAGAAAAAAAAATAAGCAATTCATAATACATCGCAGAGTGTGCATTTTTTTTTCTGAAAGCCACTGTAGAGGGTTTTAAAACATTTTAAATCCAGCTTTATGGAGGTATAATTGGCATACGATAAACTGTACCTATTTAAAATATACAACTTGATGGGTTTTGATACGCACAGATCCATAGAGCCATTGTCACAATATAGTAGCGTGTTCATCAGCCCTCAAAGCGTGTTGTCCCCCCAATTCCCCTACATCTTGCCCAAAGCAACAACCGCACAAGAACACTACCGATTGGTGTAAAATTTTCAGGATTTTATAGAAATAATCACGCAATACGTACTTTTTGGTGCATGGCTTCTCTCCCTCAACATGTTTATTTTTCAGATTCATCCATGTTGCAACATGTGTCAACAACACATGCTGAGTAGTGCTCCACGGTATTCCACGGCGTTCCGTGATATTCCATGGTCTGATATACTGGGCTGTTCATCCTGTTGACAGACCTTTGTGTTGCTTCTGCTTTTTAACTACCATAAATCATGCTGCTATGAGCCTCTGCGTGCAGCTACTTATGTGGACGTATGTGTTCATTTCTTTTGGGTAGACAGGGAGTGGAACTTCTCAGTCATGTGGTAAATTTATGTTTAATTTTCTAAGGAACTGCCAGGTCTCTTTGGCCACAGGCCATCATTCTGCTCATGGAAGCTCACTGGAGAATAACGTAGACACAGACGAAGATGGCGGAGAAGAGAAAAATAATGGCTGACCTAAATCATACGTTTTCCACGTGCCAGGCATTGCACTATTTTCAGTGCATTATTTCTTAATCCCTCCAATGCATCCTATGAGCTCGGTACTATGATTTTTTTCTTATTTATAGATGAGGCAGTTGAGACTTTGAAATTAAATAACTTGCCCAAGTTCTCTTACCTACTCGCAAAGAAGTCAGAACTCAAACCTTGGCTTTTCTGACCTTCAAGTGTGTACTAATAACCACTTAGTAATAACCACTTAGGGTTAAAACTGAGATGGTAGATGTTGAAGTCAGGACATCTGTCTTCTGCTTGGCTTTTTCCTCAGGTTGTGGGAGCAGCACGATATTCTAGGCCTAAGAGGAGGTTCTGTTTAGATGATATGTTGGTTTCATTTTTTTTTTGAAAATTTATTTTTTTTTTTTTAGTAATCTCTACACCCAAAGTGGGGCTTGAACTCATGACCCCGAAATCAAGAGTGTTACGTTCTTCTGACTGAGCCAACCAGGTGCCCCTCTGTTGGTTTCATTTGAATTGTTAGCCTAAAAATCAGCAAAATATGATAGGCAAGATTTAAAAATCATTTTTATATATTTCTCTAGAACTCTGCAGAAATCATTTATAATTGTCTAATCCAAATATATGACTATATTTAAGTTCTTTTTGACTAGGCTTAGATCATAGCTCTTTAGAGGGCTTCCTCCATCAAAACACAACCAATGGACATGACTGTATAATATTTGGAGGTAGAATGATAGAGCAGAAAGATATGCACACTCTGCGATATATTATGAATTGCTTATTTCTTTTTCTTTTTTCTTTCTTTTTTTGAAAAGTTTGGGAGTGAAAGAGACTGGAATATTTGTTTTGATGTTTCACAGGGGAAAAGCTATTTAAACTTTATTTTCCTCATCTGGGGATTTGGAGATAGTAATGTCTATATAAAGGGATTTTAGGACAAAAAAGATTATAAGTCAAAGACTTAGGTTCTTGGTATGGGTTCCTAGTTCCTTTTTCTCCTTCTCCTCTTCCTCCCCCCCACCTCCACCTCCTTCTCTCTCTCTCTCTCTTTTTAAAGACGCATACCTTTTTATCCTGGCTTAAAATATAAAGCCTTACTTGGTTGAGGTTGCTGATCCCTACCAAACTGTATGTAGAATTTTGCATATTTGTACATATGTATTTCAGCGGGGAATGTCCCCAGCTTTCCTCAGATTTCAAAGAAACCCACAGCTCCAAACCAACTCAGAACCACTGCGAGGCTGGTTTTCATCCATCCATCCATTCCTTCATTCATTCAACACTATTTAATGAATACCCACGACAGACGTCAAGCATTTTGCACAGGGCAACTCTGGAGGGGTTAACAAGTTTAGAGTCGTGAATAAAAACTGCAGTATTTTGTGAATTTGTGTGTTACCACACTAATTACGTGCATCAGAGAAAGAAGCTTGGTCCGTGAATCAAAAAGCAGAAGAGTCCTTGGGGGTGGATGAAAAGGATGCCCTGTAAGCAGGGAAAAGGCTCGGGCATCAGGGACATCACACACCCTGACTTTCACCTGTTACTTGCAGCCCGTTGCTCCATTGCTGCGGAGAAGGTGCGGGTAGTGCTGGACTTGGAAGTGTCCGCAGTCCGGGGTCGGGGGCGGGGACTGCTGGGCTGGGAGGTGAGGCCTTCAGAGCTCCGCCCACTGGAGGAGGCTCCTTTCCTAACCCACTTGGAGGGGCATTGTGGGCTGCCAGCCCTGGGTGGGGGGGGGGGGGGGGGGGGGGTGGGAACTGCTCTAAGGTGTAAAGTTTTCCTTCCTTTAACTCCTCAGCTTTAAAGTAGGTCATCTTTAGTGGGGGAGAGGGGAGAAGAGTGTGTTTTTGCTCAACTGATCTCTTCAAGGACGTAGTAAAGATAACAGATCGCTCTGTCAACAGCGTTGGGAAAACAAAGGTGTCTTTCAGCCTTGGCTCCCAGGCAGTCAGCAAGGCGAGCTGGGACAAATCCTAAAGCTGGAGGGCCATTTGGGTATGATGTGGCTCAATTGCTGGTGTTTATGGATTAAGAAACTAAACATGGAGAAATTATGTGACTTCTCCAAGGTTTCATGGCCTTTCCTTAAGCACAGGCTGCGTCCATAGGTATAGCAGCCGGACAGTGGATGATGGTTCATGAAGGCGCGTTCTGCACGGATCATTCGAATCCCCGTGGGCCCTGCAGGATGGGAGAAGCCGGTGGGCAGGCAGCCCCACTTCTGCGCACCTCACCCACGGCACTAGCACCACCTGCTCCGAACCGAAGCCTGTGCATAGTGATTCGTTCGAGGCTTGCACTTTGCCCTTTGATTTTTACTGGCCCTGCCTTTGTGTTTGTTCTTGAGCTCTGCTGGTGCAGATTGCAGGAGCTGGCTTGTTTACCCATAGCGCAGGCCTAAATATAACCGCCACCAGCACCGGAGGCGTCCGGACGCATCAGCCCCTTTCCAGTGCAAGCGTAAACCCCACTCCGGGCCACAAGCGCAGGGCAGCCACCAAGGCTACTATGATGGGCATTCATTTTGAAATGGAAACTATCACCTCAAATCTGGGTGGCGGGTTTCAGGAAGAAGTCTTCATCTCTCGTGTGCAAAGAGCCCCGGGCTCCAGATCCTAGGTGGGAAGGCCAGGAAGGAGCGTACCTAGGGCCCTGCTTTTCCACCTAACAGCAGGGCAGACTCCATCCCCATCCTGTGTGTCCCTTGAAGGCAGTTAGAAAGTGTCACATCTTGCCCTCCTTTAGAACCTTTGAAGGTATCCCTGGAAGAGCCCAGCTGGTGGTTTTACGGAATGCCACAGACCTGAAAGATCTCCGATTCTCAGGAAATTGCTGCCTTAGTCGGCAGAGCGCAAGGACAAACCTGCAACCCCACCCCGTCCAGGAAGTTCTTTCTACCTCTCCGATCAACAGGGCCCCTTCCCGACTCAAGTCACTATTGTGCTAATCAAATGTTGTCTGTAAGGTTCATATGTTATTTTGTGGTTTTAATCTTGTCCAAATGAGAGAGAAAGCCCGCTTGGAATCCGAGTCCGTGTCTTCTGCTTCCTTTTTCCCATCCACTCTGCTCCGTCTTGACAAATAGGGGTGGGAGCTGGCCAGTTTGCCACTTTCTGGAGAACAGGGAGGAAGTTCAAGCTAGCCCTTCTCTCGCCCCTTCTCTGAATGTGTGGACCTCCGTTACACGCCTGGTGAATGATAGACAAGAAAGGGCAGCCGAGGGGGACAGCAGGACCTCTTAAGCAAATCTACTTAGTGAGAGAGGAAAGAGGATACTTGCTCAGCCCTCTGAATCCACCCAGGAACTGTGAGAGAACAGAACTTGAAACCACATGGTTGGCTTACTGCAAAGTGAGCCCTGAATCAGGATCCTTTCAAATCCCTCCAAGGTCCCTGGGCTCGGAGAGTCACTCTTTGGAAAGAGTACAGTCTGTGTTGACATCATTGCCCAAACCAGTTCCTCTTTGCCTTCTTCTAGCCATTATTGAGATTTGCATTTTTGTATGAAGCTTTGGATCAGAAAGACCAGCATGCACCCCCTGTACTCATGGAGTACAGAAGGGAAGCCTTACCCACAGCTTTGGGAGAGCACTTCTACTGTCTAGAAGAAGTCATTCTGGCAATAGTTCAGGGAGCAGGGAAAAAGAGGGCGGATTACTTTGTTTCGTTCTGAGCTTGTTTCAAGCCTAGGAAGGTCGTGGGTGGAGAACGTAGGATTGTAGGTACTGCAGAGGCCTCCGAACAACAACAATTGTGGCTCCATCAGAAAAGGCGAGAAGACAGGTGGTGGGGCCGCCCGTGGCTTTTCTCAGGATGACTTCTCATTGTCTTCTCATGCTGTAGATGTACAGCCAGCGAGTTTTCTGCGTGGCTCGCCAGCTCCTAAGCCTGTTCTCCAGAATGCCTTCTCCGTTTTTTGTGTTAACTGCAGGCGAGGAAGGGAGATGGTTCTTGCTCTTTACCCTTGGTTCTGTGTTTACTGGCTCACCCTCATGCTGTTAGGACTTGACCGAGAACACAGTGTCAGCCACCGTTCATTAGAAGGACAGTTCTGGGGACGCCTGGGTGGCTCAGTGGGTTAAGCAGCTGCCTTTGGCTCAGGTCATGATCCCGGCGTCCTGGGATCGAGTCCCGCGTTGGGCTCCTTGCTCAGCAGGGAGCCTGCTTCTCCCTCTGCCTCTGCCTGCCATTCTGTCTGCCTGTGCTCGCTCTCTCCCCGCCCTCTTTGATAAATAAATAAAATCTTTAAAAAAAAAAAAAAAAAAAAGAAGGACAGTTCTGGTCGGTGTGTCTCTAGAACCGGCTGCAAGGTGGTTGGTGGGGGGCAGGGTGGGTGCTGATGGTGGGAACTAGAGCATCTCTTGGCTTTGACTTCTCTGCAGCAGCTAGTGGACCTGAGGGGGCCGAAAGTGGGTGTCTTTACTGTACAGCTGAGAACACAGAAGAGGATGGAGCTTGCTGACAAGGATTGGGGCCGGCTGTGACCTCAGGATGGGACCTTCTGATTTTCGGTGATTCATTGTTAGAACCGGAGTTTCAGGGTTTCAGTGGCCTAGGGTCTACATGGGTACGTGGGAGGAAACTGGAATTACTAGGTTATTAAGTGGTATTGAGTATATATGTGTCCTGAGTGTGCAAACTTTACCCAGCCACACGGAGCCTGGTCTCTCTTCTGCCTCAGTTGGCCATGACATTACGCTGGACGTACAACTCCCTTGAAAAGAGGCAGTAATGTCTACAAACAATAAACTGAGATTGAAAATATGCTCAGCTTGTGTTTTAAGCCAGATTGAAAGATCAGTTCATTTTGCTCCCCGGCAAAAGGGTTTTGTCACTGCACAGCCTCCGTAGAACGAGAGCTGTGCATGGCCCAGGACCCAGAGGACTTTCAGAAATGTTAGTTACTCCTCTACCTCAGACCACCAGTTCCCCCAGAAAAGGACTTCTCAACTCCACACACTTTGAGGCCTTTCTGCACCACCTGGTTCCCTGTCTCCTGTTCAGTAAATACACGAGTGCCAGTTACGTGCCCGGCCGGGGAATATAGCGGGTCAAGTTCCTGCCCTCATGCACTTCAGATTCTAGTAGGAGAGAAAGTCAAGGAACAATGGAAAGAAAGTGTATAATGTCAGGTAATGGAAAGTACTGTGAAAATAAAAAACCAAAAACAAAAACAGAGCAGGGGCACCTGGGTGGCTCAGTGGGTTAAAGCCTCTGCCTTTGGCTCAGGTCATGATCCCAGGGTCCTGGGATCGAGCCCCATGTCGGGCTCTCTGCTTGGCGGGAAGCCTGCTTCCTTCTCTCTCTCTCTCTCTCTCTGCCTGCCTCTCTGCCTACTTGTGATCCCTGTTTGTCAAATAAATAAATAAAATCTTAAAAAAAAAAAAAAAAACAAAACAGAGCAGGGGAAGGGGAGAGAGTATTTGCTTTTATGTCTTTATTGGGTGCATTTCAACAACTTCGTTGACGAAAAATGTCCTCTGATTCCCCTTCCTCTGGTCTTGCCCACCTACTGTTTTCCTCTCCTTGATTCAGATCTGGCGGCTGTTTGCACCTTCTTCCATTTAGGTTTAATTTCCTTCTTAAAGTCCATCCTTTTCCTTAAGGGTCTGTGAACAGTATATTCTCTTTGCCTGAATATAGCTTGTTTCATCTCTACTTGCGATCAGTACGTTAACCTTGCCTGGATCGCAGATTAAAATAGTTTTTCCCCACAGAATTTGGAAATATTATTTCATTGTCTTCTAGTGCCTCTTGCGTCTGTTGGGAAGCTTTTGTTGGGCTATTGGCTGTCCTTTGTATAATACGGCTTTTTCTCTCATTGGTGTTTTTCTCTCCTGTCCCCTTCCGTTCCCTTTTTTCCTCCCCCACTCCTCCTCCTCTTCCTCTCTCTCTCTCTGGTTTTCCTCTCTTTCTTACTTTCTCCTGGGGCTGCTCTTAAGTTGTTTGTTTTAAGAGTATGTTACGCAGCTTTGCCGTGGTTGTGTTGATATACATTTATTTCTCTCTCTTCTGTCTGGGACTAATGTCTCCCTATCTTCAAATATGAATTCTCATTTTCTCAAAACTTAAACCCGACTAAATGTTGGTCCTTCTTTTCCATCTTCTATTGCTCATGATGCCTCTTACTATTTCCTATCTCTTTTTCTCTCTGGCTTCATAATGGGTAACTTGTGCATGGGTATTTCACAATTACAAATTACAAGGATCTATTTTACAATTCACGCTATTCTCTCTTCAGTTTTGCTAGTCTGCAGTTAAACTGTACATTGCATTTTACTTAAAAAAATTTTTTTTTAATTTTATTTATTTGAGAGAGAGAGCACATGCGCATGCACAGTGCGCGGGACAGAGAGAGACAGAGAGGGACCGGCCAACTCCATGCTGGGTCCGGAGCCCAAGTCAGGACTCCGGCTCGATCTCAAGACCCTGAAATCATGTCCTGAGCTGAAATCAAGGGTATGATGTTTAACCAACTGAGTCACCCAGGCACCCCTATATGTGCCTTTTAATCTTGTAATGACATTTGTCCATTTTGAGAAAAAAAATTTTTCAAATCATTTTTTTTTTTCATAATGCCTTGTCTTTGGGGCTATGTATTTAATCATTCTTTATATTCCTTTTATATTCTATTTTAGATTCCCATTCTATTGAATAAAGTCTGTTCTTTTTTTTTTTTAAGTCTGTTCTTGATTTTGTTTTGCCTTCTCATTCTTGCAAAGAGTGGGTTGTTTCGTCATGTACTTTCTGATTATTTATTTGTGCTTCATAGAGAGTATGTGTGTGTGAAAAGCTCTTGTGGCCCAGGTTTTGAGGCAACTTCTAATGGTTGCCTCTGTTTCTGCCAAGAACTCTGGGTTCTGGGTAAAAGCCTGGCTGTGGCTTTTACATTAATCCCTGAACTTAGTGTGTTCTAGACCACTTGGGTAAATTTGAATCCTTCATCCATGCTAGATATTGGCTAGAATTCCTATTTTTTTCAGGGGAGACTATATTTCCCTACCCAGACTCCAGCCTGAAACGGAACAACTTCCTCATGATACCTTCGGTCAAATGGGTAGATTTTTCTAGGCTGTCATTTACTGGAGGAGGCCACTCTATTAGCATTCTAACTTAATGCAGGGATTTCAGTTCTCAGCTTCATATCTCTGTCAGGCCTTGTTGAGGTTGAATACACAAGCTAACTATTTACTATAAAACCCAGCGCTGCCAAGATCCAACAACATCAGCAGCATCTTGAAGGTTGCTAGAAACGAGGAATTTCAGTCCGCCTCAGACCTATAGAATCAGGACTTTCAATTTAATGAGATCCCAGGTGATTCACGTTAGAGATTTAGAAGCAATGATGATCACCATGTTATAGAATGTTCATTTCTCCCACCTGTCCCTTGGAGAAGACACAATATCAGCGAAGGATGGATTCTGGATTTTGTTCTTGTTTTTGTTTTTAAAATTTTTTAAAACCTCTGCATTTTGGGGGAAATGAGTATTTCACTTTCTTTCTTGGGAGCTCATTTGTGCACTTAAAAACAACTTTCTTTAGACTCTTCTAGGTCGGCCATATCACCAAAGCCTACTTTAAGTGGTTAGCTTCCTACCCTAGTCTGTGGTTGGGTGCTTTGTGTATACAGACACTCAGTAACTATTTGTAGCTTGTGTGTTTCAGTGATGGATTAGAAATGTTCTTTTGAAAGTTGCATAATCAACAACAAAAGAAACAACAGGTTTGAGGGAGGATGTGGAGAAAAAGGAACGCTCGTGCACTGTTGGTGGGAATGCACACTGGTGCAGCCACACTCGAAAAACAGTTTGGAGGTTCCTCAAAAAGTTAAAAATATTTTTACCTTATGCTCCAGCAATTGCATTACTCAAATCCAGCTCGATCCAGATTGTTTCCATGGAGCTTAACCCTGCACCCCACTCATGGCATTTCACTGGCCTGGACTTTAGGGGTACCTGAAAGGGTAGAGGAAAGCAGTTCCTGACTTTGAGGGAAGTTATTGTCAAGTGGTAATGAGACACCCATATGCAAGAGAGTGAAAAGAAAAATCCAAGATGTTCGATAAGCAAATGCCTCCGAGAGGTAGACACTGTACAAAAATGGTGAGGGACCATCAAGGAAAGAGGAAGGAACTTCATAGAAAAGGGCAGGGTGACATTATTCCTTCATTTCCTGCGATGGCTACTCAGTCCTTATTCCCTGCCTGCTTCTGCTCGGGGGCAAATGGTTCTCTCTTGTTTCAAAGAGAAGGAAAGAGCCCCTCTGCCATCTCCTGCCTGGGAAATCTATCACACCCACCACGGAGACCTTGGCTTTTTGCACCATTTTAGGGGCTCTGCTTGGCACAATAAACATATCTTCCCTGCATGAAGTGAAGAGGGATTTCTGCTTTCTTCCCACCTCCTGTAGGGTACATCTGGCCCACAGTCCCTGATCATTGTTTGCATAGCTTTAATCCAAACGTGTACATTGTTTTTTAAATGGTGAAAGACTGAGCCAACAATAACCTTAGGTCTCCATCCGCTCCATTCATCTGAAGGGCAGGATTGCTACACGAAGAGCCAAGCTCTTTGTTTCCTGGGAAGCTGGATCATTGCCTTTGAAATTTTGCTCACAGCACACCCATCCCGGGAATCCCTTACCAAATCCTACCCATTTTAAATGCCCACCTACCTGAGTGACTTTGTATCTGCACTGATTATTTGAAACTTCGGTTCATTTTCTATTGTGAAGGATTGTTTTTGTCTTTCTGATTTATCGCCCCAAACATCCTTTAAGCTCCTTGAAGGCAGAGAGCTTATAGCATGCAGCACAATGGCGGGCAGAGGGCAAGTTCTCAAAGATTTCGAGAAAGTCTATTGATTTCAAATGGATATGACTATTAGTTATAAATATATACAATTATTCATATGCTCCACTGAAGCATTTCCAAATGATGCCCAGGTTGTGTTGGAAATTATACCAAAGAGTGGCTAAGAACACATTGCTGTCTTGTTCATAAGGTTATACAAAATGACCCAGGTTTTGTCCTGTGTGGGGAGGTGGAATGCCTCACTAGTGCTTCCCTGAGTATAGTTCCCTGAGTATCGTGCCTCCCTGAACCTCCACCTGCCACCAGAACCTCCTACCACTATTATCTTCTCTGGTAGGATAATAAAATGTCACATGTATTGTCCTCATTATATATATATATATATATATATATATATGTATGTATTTATATATATGTATATGGAATATATGTGTTATATATACTTTCAATTATATATATATTATCATTATAGATCATATATATGTATATAATATATGTGTTTATATATGTTTTTGGAATATATATGTGTTACATATACTTCTGATTATATACACACAAGCAATTGTTATGTCTTCCTAATAAATCAATACTTTAATCATTATGAAGTCAACCTCATCTGATGTTACTGCTACTCAGTCTTATTATGCTTACTGTTTGCATGGTGTGTCTGTTCCCATTCTTTTCTTTACTTTTGCTTTCTATCTATCTATCTATCTATCTATCTATACCTTCCTGTCTGTCTTTCTGTCTATCTATCTATCTATCATCTTTTAAAGTAAGCTCTACACCCTGTGTGGGACTTGAACTCATGACCCTGAGATCAAGAGTCACATGCTGTACTGACTGAGCCAGACACTGCCCCATGTCTTGAGATTTTCTGTGCATCTCTTGAAGACACTATCTATTTAGGTCTTGCTCTTTCGTCTAGTAACAGAATCTCTGCCTTTTAATTGGAATGTTTAGTTTATTAATATTTAGTACAAATATTATTTTGGTTAGATTTAAGTCTATTGTTTTTCTATTTGTTTTCAGTTGGTCTCATCTACTTCTTGTTCCTCTGTTCCTTCTTCATTCTTGTGAGTTAATTGAACTATTTATTTATTTATTTAAATTTTCTTTAAAGATTGTATTGATTTATTTGAGAGAGAGAGAGTACAAGCAGGGCGAGGACAAAGGGACAAGCAGACTCCTTACTGAGCACAGTGTGCAATGGGGCTTCATCCTAGGACCCTGAGATTATGACCTGAGTCAAGGTTGGATGCTTAACCGACTGAGCCACCCAGCCATCCCTGAGTTATCTGAATATTTCAGAAGTTTATTTTAATTTGTCTTTTGGCTTTTTAGTAATGCCTCTTTGAATTAGCTTTCAGTGGTTATTCTAAGGATTAAAACGCCTATCTTTAACTTTCATGGTCTACTTTTATACCACTTCACGTAAAATATAAAAACTTTATAATTGGTGGTGTCCTTTTTCCTAATCTGTTCTTTATGATACAGTTGTCATGCATCTATACACATTATTCATATCCATATATACTCATCTATGAATTTATATACATACACATATCATTTATGAAATTCAGTGGGAAGATATTTTATGTTTACCATTTTTCATGTTCTTCATATCTCTTTGTAAATCCTAGTTGTTATAGCTTTTTCATTATCCTGAAGAACTTACACTATAGTAGTTCAGATCTGCAGGTGAAGAATTATCTTAGTTTTTGTTTGTCTGGAAATGTCTTTCTTTCACCAAATGCATTTTCCCCCGTTCATTCTTGAAATATTTTTTACCAGATATAGAATCCTGAACTGGCAGTTGTTTTTCTTTTACATTTATGAAAGATATTATTCTACTGTCTTCTGTCCTCCATTGTTTCTAGAAAGGAGTCAGTGAAAATTGACAATGATGCTTCATAAGATGCTGTTCTGCTAGCTGCTTGAAAGACTGTTTGTCTTTGTTTTTTAGTACTTGGACTACAGTGTGCCTGGTTGTGATTTTCTTTGTATAGATCATATTTGGGAATTTGTTGATTTTTTTTGGAAATTTTTAAATTATTGTCTTTCACTGAACCTTTAATCATTATTTCTTCAAACATTTATTTGCTGTCCCATTTGCATTCTTCTTTCCTTCTGGGACTCTAATGACTCATATTAGACCTTTTGATATTATGCCACAAGTCACTGAAGTTCTGTTCATTTTTTTTTTCAAAATTTTCCTCTTTTAAAAAAACTGGATAATTTCTACTGATCTATTTTCAAGTTCACGGACTCAATATTCGCTTTTGAGTAATATGCCAACTACATCCAAAGAAATTTTTAGCTAGATATTGGGTATTTTAGTTCTAAGATTTCTTAGTTATGTTTTAGTTTCTTTTTTTCTGCTAAGATCTCCTCTTTGTTCATTATTATGAGTATTTTGTTTTATGCCTTTGAGCATAGTTACAATAGATGCTTTCAAACATATTTCTGCTCATTCTAACATCTTTGTCTTCTCAGGTTTGTTCTTCATTGATTACTTTTTTTTTTTTTTGGAAAGTGTCACATTTTTCTGATTCTTTATATATCATGTAATTTTAGGTTATATGGCAGCTATTATCATAATGCATTACAGGGAGTCTGGATTCTCATATATTCCTCCAAAGAGATAGATTTTTGTGTTTTTTGTTTTTTGTTTTCTGTTCTTGTGTTGTTGTTGTTGTTGTTCCCAAGCAAGTAACTTGGCTGGCCTTAAACTCCAAAATCTGTATACCTTGAGTGATCAGAGGCTGAAATCTGTGCTCAGTTCTTTTAGCCATGGGTTCTTTGCAGTTTTTCCCACATTTGCAGAATTCAAGGGTCAGTCAGAGATATGGGGAAAATTTCAATGCAGAATTTTGGGTCTTCTCTTTCTAGATGCCTTCTTTCTGGAACTATCCTTCTCCTCTTCATTTTCCAGCTACAGAGGGTGCATCACACTATTAAAACTGTCTGCTTCCATCCAAGCTGCAGGGATCCTGTGGGTCAGGAGCAGGAGCTTGAGAAAAAAGTCTTGAAATGGGCAGAAACTCCCCAAGTGCCTTTTCCCTCTTCAAAGTATTGGCTTTTCTACTTTCTACCTGCTCCTGGCCATTCTCTGGTGCCTTCTGGTCATTGTCTTTGATATTTTACACAGAGTTTATGGCTGTTACCTGCAGGAGGATTGGTCTCAGAGGAGCTAATCTATTGCCAGCTGCAGAAAAAACTGCTTTATTTTGAAGCAAGTGGAGTGAGTGCTAAGGCTTAGCTGGAGGGATGTGCGTGTCTGTGTTGATGAGAGAAATACACCCAGTCTGGGATCCCTGTCCCAGCTCTGCTAAGGTGCTCATAAAGTACCCCATCTTAGGAAACTGGTCTCCAGGGCACAGAAGAGAGTTTTCTTGGAAATGGACATCCTTCAAGGTGACTTTGAGTGGAGCTGATTGGTCATGGCCAACTAATATGAAGAAGCCAAAGTATTGATAATAGCTTATGTATTTGTTGCAAGGCACCATGCTAAGTGTTCCATAGGCAGATCTCATTTAGCCTTCCCCAGAACCTTTAAATTAGGCATGATTATGATCCTCATTCTGTAAAATAATTAGGGAGACCTAAACAGATCAAGTGATTTTTCTCTCAGTCACACAGCAGAATGCATGTGGAGGAAGGACTAAATTCTGGATCTGCCTGACTTTAAGGGCTCTTTTCTTATAAGCATGGTGATAGGTCTTACCTCTCTTTCCCTGCAGACAAAACATGGTAATGTAATTCATTGTCATATAAATACATAAATATTTACCTTCCTGTTGCCCTTGTCTCCTGCTTCAGTAGGGAGAATATCTAGGTCCAATGGCCTCGGCAGTGCCAGGAACCCCAAAGGGAGGGAATCTCCCTAGTTGTAGAAGACATGCTTTCTTTCTTTCTTTTTTTTTTTTTTTTTAAATTTTTAAAAAATTTTTAAATTTTTTTATAAACATAAAATTTTTTTTTAGCCCCAGGGGTACAGGTCTGTGAATCACCAGGTTTACACACTTCACAGCACTCACCATAGCACATACCCTCCCCAATGTTCATACCCACCCCACCCTCTCCCTACACCCCGACCCCCGACCCCCCTCAGTTTGTTTTGTGACATTAAGAGAGAAGACAAGCTTTCATCTTGTCATCTGAAAATCAAGGACTCCGGCTGTAGACCTCATTGTTGCTAACATCCTAGTGTGATGCTGGGCAAGTTACTGTGCTTTTCTTTCCTTCCCCATCAGTGAGTCGGGATACACTCCGAGATCTTTTCCAAAGCCTTTAACAGCATAATTCTAAGGTTTATTTTTGGTGGCTGGAGCTAGAAAGACCTTGCCCAAATCTTGCATGTGAACCATGAATTTAACAGTGTCCAGAGTAAGTGTCATCAATATCTTTTCTCCCTAGATATCTTCCCAAAACTAGACGCAAATAAGAAAACCAGGATCTTAACATGGTGCTCTTCAGTCTCTGACTCCAGATAAAGCCTCCCTTCCTAACCAGTGCCATTGGCCACCCATCATTACTTAGGGGTGCCTTGATCTGGCTAGGCCACTTTTTGTTTCTAGGGCTCTAATTCCTACAGAGGGACCAAGTTCAAAGATACAGTAGTCCTCTATCTTGGTAGCCTATGCCCCGGGGTTGCATGGTTAAACTTTCCCACCTACAGAAAGAATCTACCTGCTTAACCTGTTCAGGATGGGAAGAAAGGATTGTTTATATTCTAATTCCCTTGTAGGACTCCGTTTCCATGCCTGCCTTTCAGTCACTCTGCTCAACCCTAGACTCACAGCATGGTGGGTTGGATGTGGGACCTGTTCTCTGAGGAATTCATCAGTCTACAAGTTTTTATGATCAGATAAATTGAAGAATCAAAGTCCTGACTAAAATGCCTTCTTGGCACCAGAATCTTGTCAGTTTTTGGAATCTCCAAGGTCTGCCTCTCCCCTCCCTCAACCTACCTGGTTCTTTTTTTCATATATACGTATATTTTTTTTTGAAGATTTTATTTATTTATTTAAGAGACAGAAAGTGTGTGAGAGAGAGAATGAGAGCATGATGAGGGGCGAAGGGGGAGGCAGTCTCCCCACTGATTAGGGAGCCCAACGTGAGACTAGATCCTAGGACTCTGGGATCATGACCTGAGCCAAAGGCAGATGCTTAACTGACAGAGCCACTCAGGCAGCTTCCCCACCCCACCCTATTTTCTTTTTTTAAGATTTTATTTATTTATTTGACACAGAGAGAGAGAGAGATCACAAGTAGGCAGAGAGGCAGGCAGAGGGGGAGGGGGAAGCAGGCTCCCCGCTGAGCAGAGAGCCCAATGGGAGGCTTGATCCCAGGACACTGAGATCATGACCTGAGCTGAAGGCAGAGGCTTAACCCACTGAGCCACCCACGTGTACCCCCCCCCCCCAATTTTTAATAATCGTGCCGGAAAAAGCATTCTGTTGGGGTAAAAAAAAAAGTGGAGTGGCCAGAGGTCTATGGCACGGACTCACAGTGTTGGAGCTGTTTTTTTGAGAACGGCAGCTTGGGACACAGCCAGGAGAGGCCTCCACATTCTTCATCCCCAGAAATGGCTCTAGTAGGAGGTTAGGAGGATGAACCGTACTGTCCTTTTGACTCACTGTGTAAATTTGGGAAATGAATTGAGCCTTTCTGTGGTCCATGTGAATGACAGACGCCAAGGTGTTGCCTCTCATAACTTTGTCTCAGCGAAGATCCTTGAAATATTAGGAGAGACTTGGAAAAAGAAAGTGATTTTACAAAGGTGATATTTCTGGTCACTGCTAAAACACAGTTTTTTTGTTTTTTTCTTTAAAGATTTTTTATTTATTTGTCAGAGAGAGAGAGAGAGAGAGAGGGAGAGAGAGCGAACACAGGCTGAGGCAGAGGGAGAAGCAGACACCCTGCCAAGCAAGGAGCCCGATGTGGGACTCGATCCCAGGACACTGGGATCATGACCTGAGCCGAAGGCAGCTGCTTAACCAACTGAGCCACCCAGGCATCCCTAAAACACAGTTTTTAAATGGAGCTTTCTGACTTGTCAAACAGGTCCTCAATGTACTCGGAGACTGAACTCTCCAGTTCATTCTGGGGATCTCAACATCAGATGTTGACATTTTATCGTCTGCATGCCAAAGATGGCAAAGGGCAGACTTTCACGCTTGGGGGGGTTGCCCACAACTTCTGTTTGCCTTCTCCCTCTTCACATTTCTGTTGCTTCTAAGAGCTGGTCCACATTTGCTCACTTAGAACTGGTCGGGGGTAGAGTCAGGAAAGAACAAGGAAGACCCTCATCTTGGCAAAACTTTTGAAAAGTTTCCATTTCCCTATCTAAAAGGTGACAATATTCATGCTTTAGAGCAAAGATTTAAATTTCCCAGGACTGCAACAGTAATCACCGATGCTGTTAAATTCTCACAGCAAGAGTTTCCCAGAATGGCAACAGGTAGCTAGATGTCATTTAAGTGCTCTGGGTCCTTGTTTTCTCCTCTGTAAGGTGAGGCAGTAGGAGTCACAGGGAGGCCCAAGGTTTTGTCTTTTGTTTACAGTCTGCGTCTGTCATTTTACTATTATCGTGTCCCATGATCATTACCAAAGCTGGCATTGCCTAAAACTATTCATTTTATTACTTTTTTTTTCTTAACAAAATAATCTCCAAGCTCCTCTCCTACTACCTCTCATACTATACAAAGTCCTAAGATTAGTTAAAGCCCATGACCTTTATCTTGTTCTAACTCAGCAAGAGACAGAAGGATTTTACCATCTTAAGGACATATTTCAGGTCTGATCATTGACTTGAGTTTTCTTTGGCACATACAGTATTTTGGGAGAGTTTTAATTCAGGGTTAACACTATTTTCTCTTTGCTAAAGACCCACCCAAATATTCTAGCCCTAACTTCTCAGCAAAGTTCTATTCTTACCTTTATAGTTACTGAGGATAGGTTTTCACTTGGAAAGAACATCTCACCTTAAGGCAAACAACAGGTATTTTTTGAGCAACTATTATATATCTAACATTATAAGCAATCTACAAGAAGCAATAGACATCAACCTTGCTGTCAAGGACCAGACATTGAAAGTAGGGAGAAAAAAAACAAAGTACATTCAGTTGGGAATCACTTGTTGAGGGCCTATTTGCATGGGACACCATAAAGCCTGAGGGGTAGAAACCCATCATCCAGAAACTGTCCTTTTATATGTGTTGTATTGGAGTAATTATTAATATCAATCCTTCTGACCTTTAAGAGTGTCCTAGTTTGGTTGATAACTTGTAAGGTTGCCTTAATGATGGGGAATGGCAGGGCCGTGGGACCCTCACCCATGGGAATAAAGTCAATAGAGAAAATTACCATAGCAACTAAGAACCGTGATGATCAGTGCTTTGCTAACACGGGATGAGACATCATCACACCCGGAGTATTTTTAGTTCAGATCAGGCAAATCCTTCCGTTTGCTAAGATACTTGTTTTAGCTATGTTGTCTTATTGGCTAAATCTCATACAAAGGGTTATTTCCTCCAGGTTAAAATTCTGACCAGCATCTGTGTCTCAGGTAGAATTAACCCACTGCTGACACATGTCAGGTCTCTCATTTATGGGAAAGAGATCAAGAAGGAGCCTTAAAGAATGGACAAGTTAACTCTAGCAGCTCGTGCAGCTCACATCCAGAAAAGGGACCTGGGTTCTCACTGGCTTCACTCAACCACTATGCCTGAATGTCTCTACAGGCCAAGGACTGGGCCTTGAATCGACAGGGCAAAAAGAATTTAATGAGCAATGCCCAGAGGTAGGAAAGAGCGTGGGTTCTGCGGGGACCGCCAAGCAACTTGGCATTGGTAGACGGTGAGTCAGCGGGTGGCAGTGGATCTGGCTAATGGAGGCTCTGGAGAGAGGCAGCAGCCAGATGATGGAGAGCCAACATCAAGCAGGGTCGTGTTTTTTAAGTTTCAAAATGAAATGGGACTTCAGATAGAGCTCTATCCCTAGGGCCCCGCCTTCCCTGGCTGCTGTGTGTCCAGCCACCTGATCTCTTGATCTCTGAAAACCCTGTCTGCCCTCTCCGGGGCTCTGTTTCACATGCATGCTGCATGGACATGCTGTAGCCCTTGGCAGGGCTGATGAAATACTTTCTACAGATCAGGACAAACAATGCTAGCTAGGAGGGAACACCCAGCCCTGGGCAGGTGTCCCCATGTTTGCTGTCACCTCCAGATGTTACAGATGCACTAGCACGACAAGGATAAGTGATTTACTGGGTCAAGGTAGCGGTAGTGTTTACGTTCTTCCCAAGTGTACAGCAGTGGCTCACAATGCTGGGCTGGCACTGATGTTCTCGCTGGTTCCTCTGATCATTCCTCCCATCGGTGGACTTGGATGGCCCCCAAGGCCATGTGACCAGCCTTGTGTGCCACCCCCAAGCTCCAGGTCCTGAAGTCCCTGCCCCTCTGAACGGCAGTGGACAGATCAGGTGATCTTATCTACACTGGCAACGTAAGTTCTTGGCAACAGAAGTAGAACAGTATGGGTTGGTGCATAAATACAAATAAGTTAAAAAAAAAAAAAAGGCTCATACCTGTTTTGGAATGAGCAAGTAGAAACCATCGAAAAAGCAAAATGTAAAACTAGCATAAAGAATGGTGAGAGGGACACACCAACAGGGATTTTGTTCAAGTAAGACAATTATTAAGAAGCAGATGACAGAAGGAGAGCCTGGCTGGCTCTGTCGGTTAAGCATCTGGCTCTTGATTTTGGTTCCAGTCATGATCTTGGGGTCATGAGATCAAGCCCCGTGTTGAGCCCTGAGTCCACAGTCAGCGGGAAGTCTGCTTGAGATGCTCCCTCTCCCTCTGCCCTTCCCCATGGTCGCATGCTCTCTCTTTCTCAAGTAAATAAATCTTTTTTAAAAAAGGAAATAGATGGCCAATAACTTTTATTTTTTATTATTTTTAAGAGCTTTAATTAATTAATTAATTTGAGATATAGAAAGAGAGAACACAAGCAAGGGGAGGGGCAGAGAGAGAGGGAGAAGCAGGCTCCCCACTGAGCAGGGAGCCTTACCTGGGACTCGATCCCAGGACCCTGGGATCGTAACCTGAGCCGAAGATAGATGTTTAACTGACTGAACCACCCAGGCGCCCCTCAGCCAAGAACATTTTTTTGGAAGATTTTATTTATTTATTTGACAAACAGAGATCACAAGTAGGCAGAGAGGCAGGCAGAGAGAGAGAGAGGAGGAAGCAGGCTCCCTGCCAAGCAGAGAGCCTGATGTGGTACTCGATCTCAGGACCCTGAGATCATGACCTAAGCTGAAGGCGGAGGCTTTAACCCACTGAGCCACCCAGGCGCCCCCAGACAAGAACTTTTAAAATCAAGGGCAGATGCCTGGTTTTCAGTTCACTAGACACAAACTCTAAGCATGGTATCTTCAAGCAACCTCTCTTTTAGGCACAAGGTAAGTTTTCTTCAAGTTGGGTGAAATATTTTCCTTTTACTAATTCACTTAAATGAGCTTCTTTGATTGGTATTTTTTCTTCTCCGTGACAAGGGTCTAACCAGTGCTCATTTGGTGAAGAATCCCTAAGGAACTAAGGGAGTGTGGAGAGGTGTTCCCCTCCTCTGATGATTATGGGGCTGCCAAGAGATGGAAACCAGCACAAACCCATGAGGTTTCCGGGCTGATCCTCGGGGCCCACGCTGGCTCAGGCCAGTGCTGATCACTTCGTCCAAAACGCCTTGAGAAATAAGCTCAGAACTAGACCCGTGAGATCTTATGATTATGATTATTTTTACCTCTGACGCTCACAGGAGACAACCCCAATATCACAGCCTCCTTTATGAAGTTTCAGTCCGTGTGTCCTTCTCATATATACCAGGACTGCTCTAAGTGTTGTCCCTGGCAATGGGGAGCTCGGTGGAGAATGTTAATCAATGTCCTGCTCCCTTGAAGGAGCAAGTCAGGCTTGCACAGACCCACTGGTGGAATCGCTGTGTGCGTGGGAAGGTGGCGGACACACAACACGACTCAAGGTCCTCCCGATGGAGAATGGGAGCTTTGCAGACCCACATCTGTCTAGAGACTGACATACACGCTACTGTCACTCATGTCATCTCTCCATTTATAGTCGTTAAGCTGGCTTCATTTAAAAACAGTGACTTTCCTGTCTTGTTAACAAGACAGGAAACAACATGTGTTGGAGGGGATGTGGAGAAAGGGGAACCCTCTTCCACTGTTGGTGGGAATGCGAGTTGGTGCAGCCTCTTTGGAGAACAGTGTGGAGATTCCTCAAGAAATGAAAAATAGAGCTTCTCTATGACCCTGCAATTGCACTCCTGGGTATTTACCTCAAAGATACAGATGTGGTGAAAAGAAGGGTCATCTGTACCCCAATGTTTATAGCAGCAATCGCCACGGTCGCCAAATTATGGGAAGAACCAAGATGCCCTTCAATGGACGAATGGATAAGGAAGATGTGGTCCATATATGCTACGGAGTTTTATGCCTCCATCAGAAAGGATGAATACCCCACTTTTGTAGCAACATGGATGGGACTGGAAGAGATTATGCTGAGTGAAGTAAGTCAAGCAGAGAGAGTCAATTATCATATGGTTTCACTTATTTGTGGAGCATAACAAATAGCATGGAGGACATGGGGAGATGGAGAGGAGAAGGGAGCTGAGGGAAATTGGAAGGGGAGATGAACCATGAGAGACCATGGACTCTGAAAAACAATCTGAGGGTTTTGAAGGGGCGGGGGGTGGGAGGTTGGGGGAACCAGGTGGTGGGTATTAGAGAGGGCACGGATTGCATGGAGCACTGGGTGTGGTGCAAAAAACAATGAATACTGTTACGCTGAAAAACATAAATTAATTAAAAAAAATTTTTTTAAATAAGGAAAAAAAAAAAACAATGACTTTGGGCGCCTGGGTGGCTCAGTGGGTTAAAACCTCTGCTCTGCCTTCGGCTCTGGTCATGGTCTCAGGGTCCTGGGATGGAGCCCGCATCAGGGGAGCCCGCTTCCTCCTCTCTTTCTTCTCTGCCTGCCTCTCTGCCTACTTGTGATCTCTGTCTGTCAAATAAATAAATAAAATCTAAAAACAACAAAAAACAATGACTTTGGAACCCACTTCAAACATGCAGGAAACTTGCAGGAATGGAGCGAAGAACTCTGTACATTTTCCCCAAGCCCCCTTTCACCCCTGATGTGCTTGCTAGCGGAGTCCAAGTCTGGATCATGTGATCTAGTCTCTCTAGTCCTGGAATGAGTTTCAGGTCATTGATCTTTATGACCCTTAAGGTGGGTTTGCCCCATGCTTCCTTTTGGCTGGCCCCACGTTATGCGCTTTGAGCAGGAATGTCACATATGGGATACTGTATTCTTACTGCTCCCTATCAGGTGGCCCCTGCTGTCACCTTGTCCCATTAACTTTGTGTCCCAGTGGTCACTTTGATCACTTGATTAAGATAGTGTCTGCCCCGTGTCTCCGCTGTCAAGTTACTTTTTTCTTTTATAATTAATAAGTACCATGTAAATATCCATTACTCCTTCAACTTTCACCTACTTGCATTAGAATCCATTGAGGTTCCTTGCCTGAATTTATTATCACTATGATGTTTGCCAAATGGGACAATTTCTAGTTGTATCATTCCTTACACATTTATTGGTTGGCATTGTATTGCAAGGAGGAACTTTCTCATCTCCCATTCTTAAGTTCATTCCTTTGCTTATAAACAAATGAGCTATTCATCAGTGGGTTATAATGCACTATTATCGTTAATTATTTTGATGTTCAAATTGACCTAGACTTTGACACCCAGAAACCCCGTGAACCTGGCTTCTGTGTCCTTTTGACTCGTGCCCATCATTCTCGAGCACTGGCTCTACAGTAAGCCACTCTTGGCTTACTTCGTACTTCCCTTGGTCCAGCTCTGGGTCAGTGAGTTCTCTAAGAGACCTTGATTCCTTTTCATGGACAGTGATACTGAGAAGCCAAGATCTGGGGGCTAAGTGTGCCCTAAGTGTGCCACCTAAGTGGTCCTGGAGGGTTGCTTCTCACAGGCCCTCTCAGTAGGCAGAACTCAGAAATGCATGTACTTTCATACATACACACATCCCTACCCACATATGTATGTGGGTACACATACCTTTACATCTGTTCTTTCTGTTGCTCTGCTCCCGCTGTCCTTAGTACGTTTCCGTAGCCATTCCCCCAGCTCAGTGAGGCTGCCTGCCTGCCATCCTCTGATACTGTCCTTGTAAATGTTGTCATTAGTACCTGTCACCACTGCCCCTGCGACCTCATTCCAATACCACCCTGGCCCCAGCCCTGTTATCCCCTGCTTGCTCCTGCCCAGTGACTGCTGGAAGTAGGTTAGAAAGAAGAGGAAGTCAGATTTGTGTTTCTTAATTAGAAGAAAAAGTATCAAAGGCTAAATTGCAGTCATCTGCAATAGGTTCTTCTCTGTTTGCTGCTGCACCACAAACCGGTATGGTACCATATGGGACCAGGATGATAGGGCTACTGACACCAAGAGGTCTTCTGGGTCTCTAAGTCTACTGCAGGACTCTAATTATCTCCAGGAGGGTGGGGGTGAGGTGGGGTGCCGGTGCCTTGGGCAGTGCATTTTGGCCTTGGCTAGAGTGGCAGGAATCGAGCTGTCAGCACGGATTCTAATGTTGCTAAGTCAGCAGAATGCTTTTCAACCGGTCTAGACATGCCTCATGCCTCATGAAAGAAGAACAAAAAGAAACAGTTGATTTTTCAGTGGTTCTCACCAAGAGGTTAGACTATTCATCCTCAAGGCGGTATTGACTTCTGTTGAGAGAAGCACCGGAAAAATAAATGCGTTCCTATAGTCAGGATGACGGTTACCTAATGATGAACTCGCATTTCCCGTCACTTGGGCAATAAGGATCTGTGAGCCCTTCCAAGTTGATTGCAAGCCCTTTGAGGGCAAGGGGCGGAATGGTACACTTAGGCAATCGCCCATAGTGACTTGCAATTAGGGGCTGATTAGAAGTTGATGGCTCAAGGGTTTTTTTTTGTTGTTTGTTTTTCATTTTTTGTGGTTTTTTTTCCACCTCCAGTTAGACCATTCACCATAACACTGAGTTAGGACTCATGTTTATTGTTCTGTAGTCTACTGGCCACCTCCATCATTTACATTTTAGATAGGACTGAAATTTATAAACTACTGAACTGGTTAAGCCAGAGTCAGAGGCAGAAATAAAGCCCTTTTATATTTCCTCTCCCCTCCATTCCTGCCTCTGATACATATATGGGCTGATAGAACTGATGCAAGAATGACCTGATCTAGGCGGGCAAATGGCCCTGCTGTGGATTGTGCTACTTCAAGTTCAGAGCCGAGGAGCAGGACATCCGGGCTCCGGTCAGCAGTCACAGCCCTACTAGGAAGCTGGCTTTGGCAAGAAACTCCGATCAACTTTCAGCAACTCTCCTAATGCCTCCGGCTTCCTTGCGTGTGCCTGTCAAATTGGAGGTTGGACGTCATGCTCTCCAACCGTCTGTGGTTCTTGAGTTTTTGTACTCGGTCCTTATGAAATACTATGATTCACAGCCACATCCTGAACCACAGCACAAAGATGGCAAAGCGACAAGAAAAACAGAGAGTGAAAGTATAGTGTATGATAACACTAGAAAGACCTCTCTCTGGATACTAAGCTCTGAACCTTGCTTTCTCAGCGTGTGTGTGTGTGTGGGGGGGGGTACATGTGCGTACACCTGTGCAATTACAAGAATGGCACAAAGCCACTTCAAATTGCTACTGTAGATGATTCTAAAATTCGTATGAGAAGACAGTCCTTAGAATTGTTAAAGTAGTTGAGAAAAAGAGGAATAAAGAATAAAGTGGGAAGAATCACTCTCCTGATGTTAACTCTCTTGCCATAAAGCTGCTGTAATCAAGGCTGTGTGCTGACAGTAGAGGGAAAGACACCCCGTGCGGCAGAATAGAGAACCCACACAAGCACGCCCAGCTGCTTCCTGGCAAAGGCACGAAGCACGTCCATGGAAAAAGGACAGCCTTTCCATCGCATGGTGCTGCAGCAGGTAGATTTCTGTAAGCAAAAGGAACGAGCCTGCACCTGAGCCTCTCACTTATACAAAAGTGAAATCAAATCATATACTTAAATTGAAAATGCGGGAACGTCTGGGTGGCTCAGTGGCTTCAGCATCTGCCTTTGGTTCAGGTCATGGTCCCAGGGTCCTGGGATAGAGCCCGAGTCAGGATCCCTGCTTAGCGGGGAATCTGCTTCTCCCCCTGCCTCTGCCTCTCCCCCTGCTTGTACTCTGTCTCTGTCTCTCTCTCTCTGATAAATAAATAATAAAATAATAATAAATAAATAAATAAATAAATAAATAAATAAAATCTTTAAAAACTAAATTTAAAATGCAAAACTATAAAACTTTTAGAGGAGAACATAGGGGACAGTCTTTGGGATCCTGAGCTAGGCAAAGAATCCGTAGACTTGACATAAAAGGATCCCATAAAGGGGAAAATGGCAAACTGATAAAAGTAAAATTTTTTGCTCTGAGAACGTCCATGTGAAGAGGGGAAAAGCTATCGATTAAGAGAAAATATGTTCAAACTACACATCTGACGAAGGGCTGGCATCCAGAATATGTAAAGAATTCTCAAAACTCAACAGTTAAAAGACAAAAAAAAAAAAAATCTCCAGACATCCCAATTAGAAAATAGGTGAAAGATATGAATGGCTATTTCACCGCCAAAGGTAGAGACCTGGAAACTAAGCCATCTGTGAAAGGATGTCCACCTTAATCATCCATTAAGGCAAGCAGATTAAAAGCACAAGGAGAGGGGGCACCTGGGTGGCTCAGTGGGTTAAGCCTCTGCCTTCAGCTCGGGTTCTGATCTCAGGGTCCTGGAATCGAGCCCCGCATTGGGCTCTCTGCTCAGAGGGGAGCCTGCTTCCCCCTCTATCTCTGCCTACTTGTGATCTCTCTCTCTCTGTCAAATAAATAAATAAAATCTTTTAAAAAAAAGCACAAGGAGAGAGCACTACGCATCTCTCAAAATGGCTGCAATAAAAAATTGTGACCCTCCCCCAACCAAAAGCTGGTGAGGATGTGAAGACATTGCGTCCATGACTGGTGGTGTGCTAAAATGGGACAGCCACTCTGGAAAACAGTTCAACAGTTTCTTTCTTTCTTTGAGATTTTATTTATTTATTTGACAGAGACAGATCACAAGTAGGCAGGGAGAGAGAGAGAGGAGGAAGCAGGCTCCCCGCCGAAGCCACCCAGGCGCCCCAGTTCAGCAGTTTCTTACGAAACCAAACATGGCTCTAGCCTCTGACCCTGCAAATATCACGCCTGGGCATTTACGGCAGATAAATGAAAACTTGCGTTCACGTAAAAACCTGTACGTGGACGTTCATAACGGTTTTATTTGTCATCGCCCTAAACTAGAAGCAACTCAAGGGCTCTTCAAGATAGTCATTGTTAACTGCAATGTCTGTCCATGGAATGCGCACAGCAATAAAAAGGAACACACGGATACATGACACGACTCGGATGGCTCTGCTGGGAAGGATGCGGAGTGGAAAAAGCCAGTCCCCAAAGGTTACATACCGTCTGATTCCATTTATACAACATTCTCGAAAGTACAAAATTATACATGAGGGACACCAGATTCGTGGTTACCAGGGGTCAAGGCCCCCGGGTTGGGATGGTGTGGGGGAGGGGAGGGGAGGACAGGCAGGGTGACTATAAAAGGACACCGTGGGAGGCGTTTGCGATGTTTGGACCACATACATCAATGTCAGCACCCTGATCGTGACCTTGTGTTATACTTTCACCAGATGTTACCGTTGGGAGAATCCTGGTAAACAGTACCCCAGTTCTCATTATTTCTTAAAATTGCATGCAAATCTATAATTATCTCAAAATCACAACTTCAATTTTTTAAAATATTTTTTAAAATGTTATATTTGACAGAGAGAGAGCACGCAAACAAGCACAAGCAGGGGGGAGAAGTAGGGAGAGGGAGAGGGAGAAGCAGGCTCCCCACTGAGCAGACAGCCTGACGTAGGGCTCGATTCCAGGACTCTGGGATCACGACCTGAGCCAAAGGCAGACGCCTAACTGACTAAGCCACCCAGGTGCCCCACAAATTTAATTTTTTTTTTTTTTAAAGGAAACAAATGCTGTCTGGGCTTGGTTCTATTCTTTCTCTCTCTCTCCTTCCTTCCTTCCTTCCTTTCAATTTATTTACTTATTTTAGAGAGAGAGCACGAGCAGGAGGGGCAGAGGGAGAGGAAGTGAGAATCCACAAGCAGACTCCGTGCTGAGCGCGAAGCTGGTGCGGGGAGTGAGGGGCTGTTCTCTTGACCCTGAGATCGCAACCTGAGTTGAAACCACTGGGCCACCCTGGTGCTCCCAGGCTTAGTTTGATGCCAGTAAATGGAGTGAAAGCATGTGCGGTTCAAGAGAAGAAAAGGCTAACATGGTCACCGGAGAGATTGTATAGAGCTTGGCAATGATGGTCTTTTTCTTTCCATATTCCCAGAAGCACTTGGCCCTAACTACAACGTTGCCCACAGAAGTACTCAGTAGTTTTGTTTTGTGTATTATTCTTAGTATGGAATGGAAGTCGCCTTGTCAGGAAGTTCAGTTTTTGTATGTAAATGTGAGACACTTAGGAACGATCATAGGGAACTCCAACGCAAGTCCTTTTGCGTAACATGGGGTTAAATTGTGTTTCGCTCCCATAGAAGTTTTGTTTGCCAGATTGCTTTTGTTTTATTTTACAGGATATCCTTGAACTACATTCACTAGCATCGGAAGCAGGAGACTTGTAACTTCTGCACTCTAAGGAAAAGCTTCTCACCCCCATTTCTGGGTCCCGTCCCCCCCACCCCTCCCCCTTAGGAAGTGCCTCAGGGGTCGGGGAGGGGGAAATGGGTGTGGTCCCCTGCTTCCTGCAATTTCTACCTTAGCCAGCACCTTTTCAATTTATTACGAATTGGGTTCACATCAGATTTCGTTTAGGAACAGATTCCAGCATTTTGTAAAAATTTGGAAACCACCACCGTTTGAGGCAGCTGAACCTCAGAGCTGAGGTTGTGCTCGGAGACCCACAACTCCTTCGCACTCCCTTGTCTGGGGAGATAGCAGGGATGCCCAGCTGAGCAGAGCAGGAGCGAGAGATGCTGGAGAGGAGGAGGAGAATGAAGGCCTGTGTCACTCCGTTCTGCTCTCGCTGCGGCGGGCTGTGGTTCTCACTCGGTGCTGCCCTTAGTCCTGGCTGGAACACAGAATACCCGGCCTGAAGGCCTGGGTCAGAAACTCGCCATTTGGAGAGTAGAACAATGGACTGGTGTAAAATGGACCAGATTTTTGGAAAGAAAATAATTTTTCTTCGGTTTTTCTTTTCATTGTGTGTGTGTAGTAATAAGGCATGAGGATTTCAGGCCGTGAGGTGATCGAGCAGCCGGTGGCAAAGCTTCTGGAGACTGGAAAATTGGGATGAACAGGTGCTTGATTGAGTGAGCGAATGTGCAAATCTGTGTGCCTAGAGGATTTACAAAAATATTTGGGGGATGTGTCAGAGTTCGTTTCAGTAGAAAATTGATTGATGGCAAATGGTTAATAATAAAATAATTTTTGGTCAAATGATATGGTAATAAGATCTGTGAAATGTCACCTAGCTCGTTCCACGTTCAGGTGGGACCGGGGTGTCTCTACCAAAGGACAATTAACTAGGTGGCCCTGGGGGCAGGCCCAGTGCGGGTAGTGAGGCATTTCTCTTTCTTACCAGCTGTCACAGGGCATGTCATGGTGTGTGGTGTCCCTACTTTCTCTGAAAGACGCGTGAGCTCTGCTGGTGGAGTCCTCCTTGGGTATACTGGAGCTTCGTAAAAACCTTTCCAAGTCCCCACAGCATGAACACTAGGATTTCCTTGGCATTGCAGACCTTCCTTGGGTTCTAGCTGAGGGTGAAGGCCAGGAGAAGGTGATCGATCTAAAAGGAAGAGCGTGTGTGTCTGCAGGACAGAGAGAGGGCCCGCAGGAGGGGAGGCCCTGGGTGCTTCGGAGAGGAATTCCCACCTCCTCGATTTCCTGTGCTTCTGAGGGCCTCTTGAACTTGCTGCGTCAGAGAAAGATGAGCTGAGACCGTGTAGTTGGCCAAGTTCCCAGGAGCCCTTCAGGGTTACTTTGTGGGGAGTGAGGCCTGCAATACAGCTAAATTCTGCCTCTGTCCCTGTAAAGAGTTTTCAGGGAGCTCTGCCATGCACTGTTGGGAAGGGACGGGGTGCACGGGGATGAGGCCGTAGGACTTATGTCCAAACCATTAATAACCCCTTTCCTCTTTGAATTGACTGGAGTTTCCAGAGGGCGCTTGGCCATGTGCACTGCAATTAGGAAACAGAAAACCTAACCAACATAAACACATTGAAACCACAGACGAAATCATGCTCTGTTATAACCCATCCAAAAAAAAAACAAAACCAAACAAACCAAAAAACAAAAAACCAACAGCCCACCATCCAGCCAGAACTGATTCCAGTCCCAAACCAGCCTGGGCTCTCTGGGTCCCCCCAAGGTCTAAGAGGATCCCTCAGGCCCTGGGACAGGGGAGCATGGCAGGGATTGCTCCCCAGGGTTTCCTTGGGCTGCTCGTAGCTCACACGTGGAGTGCTTTGTGGTAATTCAGGGCACCTCTGCTCCTTCTCGAAAGCATTCCTATTTGGGTCCTCGACCATAGGGTCTCTCAATCAGCCAACTGATGAGTTGTCTCTGGGACTCCGCTGAGGGTCTGAGAGTCCACTCTGACGTCTCACTCCTCCTAGACAGCTTTTCAACCAGGGTCAGCACCCTGCGGCCAGCAGTTCAAGTCTAGCCCTTGGCCTGATTTTGTATTTTTGCACAACCCACACCTATGAACAGTTTTTAAATGTTTAAAGGGGTTTTTTTTGTTTGTTGGTTTTTTTTTTTTTTTTGAAAGAATATGTGACAGAGGCTGCAGGGGGCCCCTCAAAGCCCCAAATAGTTAGTTTCTGGCTCTTTCCAGACAAAGGTTGCCAACCCCTGACCGAATCAGCCCATCCTGCATTTTGGGGTGGAGGCCCGGGATCCCAGATCATAACTACTATTTTTGACCCCAGAGGAAAATGAACGTTATGCCTCCTCATCCTCCCTGTGCCAAATTCAAGTCCAGCGGAGGGGCCAAGTGTAGGGAGGGACGTCCATGTGTGTGAGATGAATGATGCCAAGTAAACCTGTCACCTACAGGAGAATCCCACGTGAACAAGAACCTCTGTTGAGATTCCCTGTCCGTCTCCTCACTGAGGGCTCTTCACGGAGAAGGGAGAGGGAGGGGGGGTTAGAGCCTTCCTGAGCCATGACAGAGAGCTTCCCTTATGGTGGAAGATGATGTCGAGGCTATAAGTTCTGCCTGTGGGCTAGCATGCCTCTGTAGCCACAGGGCCTTTCCATGGTTTCCTGCCACCCATCACATTGAGTTGGGCCCTTGCATACCCAAAATATGTACCGTTTGGATTTATGCTTCCACGTGGCCTCTGGGCCTCACACGTGCTGAGGAAGCCTTTGGGAGGGATGTGCCATTCGCATCTAAAGACGAGTGTGTTGGGACGCCCCGGTGGCTCCCTCCGTTAAGCGTTTGCCTCTGCTCAAGTCGTGATTCCAGGGTCCTGGGATCGAGCCTTACGTCGGGTTCTCTCCTCCGTGGGGAGCCTGCTTCTCCCTCTGCCTGCTGCTCCCCCTTGCTTGTGTTCATTCACTCTCTGTCAAATAAATAAAATCTTAAAAAAAAAAAAAAATAGAGCCAAGCGTGTTCACTCCTCCCCCGGGGGACTGCATCTCTCCGGAAGGAGGGACTTACTCTTTAGAATTGACCATTTCAGTGTCTGTTCTGTTAGAGTGACTCCAGTGTGTTGGGGGGTGAGAGTTCTTGGAAAAAGAATAAAGGACCCATGTGGTCCTCCCGGCTTTGTCACGGATTGGCTCTGTGACTTTAGGACACACAGAGGGCCTTCGTCTCTTCCCCCCTTGAACGCGAGCTGCTATCTCTCCGGCTTGCACACTGATTTTATGACGTCCACGCTGTTGTCTGGAATGCTATTCATTCCTGTGATTCTTGCAAAGAATGGAAGTGGTGTACGTGATATTTCTTACAAGTTTATATTTAGAAGCATTTTTTAAAATGAACATGTTGGCTGACTCTTAAGTACTTGGGGCACCACTAGATCCCCTGGTTGTCTTATCCTGGCTGAAGAACACTCAGAGCCCCTCTGATCGAGCACTGGACAAGGTACAACAGTATCGAGGCCAGGACCCAGCCTTCCTGACTCCTGATACCGAGAGGCAGCAGGACGCACTGCTTTTCCTGGCTGTCAGAGGATTCATCTAACACATGACTATCTCTTGGAGGGGTTGAGGAGGAAAAAGCACCTGGCAGGCTTTGCACGCCATAGATAAGCCGTAAACGTTCAACTGAATAATTCAGAGCTGGATATTTGCTAATCTGGAGACAATGCCCTAGCAAAGTGTTTTGTGCTGTTTTTTTTTTTTTTTTTTTTTTTTTTTCCCCTCCAGACACCTCTGAGATGTCTCGCAAGTTAGAATCATGTAATGATTATGAAAATCATACTGAATCTCAACTAGACATTCATCAAAACCACTGTTGATTTTTCCCCCTTCCCATTTTTGGTAAGGCAAACTGTGGGCGGTGTTGGACAGTCTTGAGAAAGGCAGGTATGTGTGTAGCTCCCTTTTTGAATTTACTCACTAGGTGCTGAGTCTGATATGTTCTACCTTCCCACTGGCCTTCGTGGTGTGGCGCACACTGCATTACAGGAAGCATCTGGAAGCAATTTGCCTCACCCTCCATCCCATTGAAGTCTGAAATAAAAGATGTCTGGAAATCTTACTTAGGATGAGTGTCTGACACCCAAAGGAGCAGAGGTCCCACCGGGAGCTCGTTGGCTTTGCTGGTTCCAGCTTGTCTGAACAAGCAGTTATGAGCTATCATGGCTGGTCACAGTTCTCCCACTTTTAGAAACAGTCAGCCCTAAAACTATGCTTCACGAGCAAGTGAGAGGGAGGGAGACAAGTCCTCAGATCAATAAAAATGGGTTCAGAACATGCTGGCCCTGTGCTTCTCTAGCTCTCCTTTACTAGCTGTGACCGGCCTTCACCACTGTGACAGCGAAACGGCCATTACCACCCTCCCTGTGTGTCTCAGCTTTCGAACTCAGCCCGATTGAGACCTAGTCCTCTGAAAAACCTACATTCTATATGTGGAAACACAATGCCTGAAAAGAATTCTGCCCAGGGACCTGGCTGCCTCAGTCGGTGGAGCTTGCGACTCTTGATCTTGGGGTCGTGAGTTCGAGCCCCATGTTGGGCCTAGAGATTACTTAAAATAAAAAAAAATTAAAAAATAAAGAAAATCATAAAAAAAATTCTCACAAGCCTCTGACTCCCAGAATAGCATCAGTTTTTAAAATAGAACAGTTTCAGTTTTGTGTTTTCTACCTTTATTACATTTTTGCGTTTGAGATACAAACGAACCACTCTCTTACACCACACACAAGACATCCATTCTGGTGATTTTAAAGTGCATTTCCCCTTTACCTTTGTTTACAAAAATATTTTTTTCAAAACATGTGGACATTTCTTGACAAGGCACTTTTCAGGCATCGGGTGAAGACGAGCCTTCGGTTCTCCATTCATGCTGAAGTCAAAGTGACACATCATCCTCACAGGTCCGACAGGCTCTAGGACTGATCACGAAACTGCCGAAACATTCACAGCTTTCCAACCCTACCAAGGAGAAGCCATCTGAAACCACAGACTCCCTGCTCAGTCCCATGTGTCCACTTCGGGAAGTGCGGAGAAGATGCCAGAATGTCTTCGAGGCCCCGGGAAAGATCCCATTATGACTCTTCATCCCCAGTTTCCGAGATCGGGACCCCCCCCAAGAGCAGAGAGCCACAGGGCCTGCTCTAGCAAACCACACCCAGTGGAGGAATTTTCGATGAGCAAACAAATGAAAGACAATCGAGGTTTTCGTTCACTGTCCACTCAGAGGGAAGACCTGGAAAACGAGCACTTCTAAAAAATGAACAGACACTTTTTTTGGTTTATAAACATACCCATAACCCATTGAACATCCACGTGACTACAAGTAATGCTTGTTTTTAAAAAGGCAAATTATATGCAAAGATCAAAACCACAAAACATTCTTTTAGCCATTCGAAATTTACATCTTTAAAAAACACTGAAAGAGTCCTGTTTTGCCACCATTAAAATGAAACCTTAGAGAAAAAAAAATAAATTCTATCTTGACTCTGAAACTGTTTTAATTTCTGGAGAACTACAGAACTCCCATTATTTCTCACCACTTCCCCTATCATCAAAATACTTAAATAAAAAGAAACCCATTCGAATGCTTCTTATCTTCCAAGAAACACTGAAAGCTTATTTATTATGTATTTCTCAAATAGTCCCGCTTATTTATTGCACCTGATTTGTGAATGCTCCCCAGGGCGTTTGGGGGAAATAAATACAAAAGAAATGGAGCTGCTTCCCCATTTCTGGACAAGGGCACCCTCGGTGGGAGGCCCGCCCTTTTGGGGGCAACTTGGAAAGGGCACTGGGGTTATTGGACATTAGTCATCATCACTGAATCCAGCTGTGTGAGGGGCACCCCCCTCCCCAAGTCAGGCTGCAGTTGACGTCTGTCTGCAACTAAGAAACCCGTCACTGTCTGAAGGGTGTAGACCTATTTACGGATGGCGAGCTCCGAAATGAGGAGGGGTTCTGCAGAGCCTGGGACCCTCTGTTGATAACCTGCGGCACAACTAGACCCAAGGAAGAGAGACTGGTGAAGAAAAGATAATATTCTTCAGATGCCCCTGCCTTCCTGAACCACAAGGCTGACAGGGAAGTCTCACAACCACATTCTCTAGTCAGAGAAGGGTCTTTGGGGGCAGGTGAGGACTTGCCTGGTAGGGCGGGCATCCCAGGTGCACTGGCGGGGCTTGGCAACCAGTGCCCCTCGCAAAAAAGCTGGGGTGAGCTGAAGAGTGAAGAATGACGGAGGAGGCGGCTTAGGGCCATTGTAAGAGCTACTTATTGCTGAATCACTGTATTTCAGATTTTGACCCCGGAATGTCTTAAGACCACCATTACTGAAAACCGAATAGGAACAGGAGTCTCTTGAGGCATTTTTCTTTTGAATACAGAATCATCTTGTTACTTTTAGACTGGTAACATGTACATGACAGGGCACCCTGTAACTTTCTTGACTTGGAGGAAGAGGGCCTGGACTTCTAAAAACAAAATAGATTCACAACCTATATAAAATGGCTTGCTTCCATTTGGTTTTAATTTGCACTATCAATCGTTCTGACCGCCAGATTTGCTAACACTGAAAGTACCGTTCGCGTACTTGATGTCGGCGTGTCTAGATAAAACACCAATCTGCCCAATTTCAGCACGAGATAAAAAGGCCATTTTCCCCATTCATTATGTCATCCCCGAGTCCTACCCATGTGGGAGAGGCATAAAAAATAAAGCACTAGATCGCAGATGAGTAACAGCCAGTTTTAGGAACAAGAATTACATCAGACATCACTTAAAAACATTTAAAAAGTCAAAACATTTCGAAGTTCAAAAAAGAGGGGGGGGGGAGAAAAAACCAACCACAAAACTAGAAGCCAAGACACTCCATCCCTGCCTGATACTAATGGACCAAGCCGCAGCGGCCAGGAGGCCTTTTCTAATCAATCTGGAATATGCAAGCAAAACACGACTTTCTGCCTGCAGAGTCCGGTGACTGCGCCTCCAAATCCAGGCCGCTGTGCCTCCCTCTGCTTGCCTCCTTTAGGAAAATCCCACTTTACTAAGATCAGGCAAATGGAAAATGAGACATTTAATTAAGCTCCAAAGACAAAACACAAAAGAAACAAAAACAAAAACAAAAACAAAAACAAAAACACCCAACCTTCTCCAAATACATATGTAAAAATATTTTTTTAAACACACCCAAGTACAAACCAATCTCACCCCAGAAAAATCATAGCGTTTGGGGATCCATCCATCCGTGAATGTCCCAGGAGTCTCACGACAGTATGAACCAACGGACTTTTAATTCATGGTCCAATATGGGTAAGAATAATTAATCTCTGATATTTCAGAGTTGCCACACATTGAAAATAAAATATTGAGAACTTGGT
The DNA here is from genome assembly GCF_022355385.1 of Mustela nigripes. Lineage (NCBI taxonomy): Eukaryota > Metazoa > Chordata > Mammalia > Carnivora > Mustelidae > Mustela > Mustela nigripes. The sequence continues at coordinate 17,632,867 of NC_081574.1, read as the reverse complement.
GAGGGCTTTCTCCTCTATCCCTTTTATACAGACTCACACACCATAAATAAGAACACCCAAATCAAAGTCCCTGGGTGCTTGCAAAGAGTCCTGGGTCGTGCAGATCACAGTCAAAACCAAACCAAACAACGTGTCCTGAACGTTGGAGAGCTCTCGAGGAAAGGACAGTCTAAAATCCCTCCGTGAAGAATGAGGTGCTTGCAAACTAGCCGGGCAAGTTCCAACAAATCTTGTCATTGGGCTGTCTGGTGAGGCAGGGTAGGAGTGAGTAATTCGAAAGCTACTTCGAAAGTTCCCCCGAAAGCAGAGAGGAAGAGCTACAGGTGTCTCCCTCTGTCCTGCCTATCAGAAAAGCCTATGTCTGGAGCCCAGCATGGGGGTAAGTTTCTTTTGACAACTGGTATGTTGTTCTCTGCCGGAGCACACATACGTGGGGTCAGAAAGAGGAAGCACCTGTTTCCGTCACAGGCTAATTTACCTTGATTATCTTTTCCTGAACATCAGATGAACTGTGAAGGAAACAAAATGCAAAAAAAAAAAAAAAAAAAAAAAAAGCACAGAGCTGCAGTGTGAAGCTAAGCACGTGTAGACAAGGAATGCCAGCAACAGGCAGGAGGGGCTCGGCTGGGGTGTGGGGGGCACTCAGAGACCGATGACAAGGGTCCCGGGGCAGCGGGCTGGCTGGGATGGAGTGACTTCCAAGTGACCGTTCACATCCCAGGGGGCAGGGGCGGTTTCCCCAGGCAGCTGGGGTGCATCCCTGGTGGCCTCACTCTGAAGCCACCATCCCCTAGTGTCACCAGCAGTACCCACGGACCTGGTCCCTGCCCAGGCCCGGGCCGGCCCTGCCACCCTGCTCCAACTCTTGTGGCCACCCTGGATGCCGAGCCGACCAGCACCCCACCGTACTCCGAGTATGAAACCAGTCCTGGCACCTAAATCTGGCTGGCTGAGCTGGCGTAAGAAGAAAAGTGAACAGGATCCTCTCTTTTCAGAGACTGTGCCTAATGGCAGTTTTGCGTTTCTCCTGGCTTCCGTCTCCACCCGCCCGTGACCGCAGCGAGGCTCCTCTGCACCCGCTCCGCCATGCTCCGGCACACGCAGGGTCTAATAGTAGGGACCTAGTTTTTCATATCCTAAATAACTCGGCCACTCCGGAAACAGACCGTAGGAACACCGAGGGCTCCCAAAGTGGTCAAAGGATATTCCAAAATCGGGTCCGTTTTGTGGCTCGGCGGCACCCTGCGCGGCTTTCAGCTCGGCTCGGATGATCCTATAGTTTTTCCCTTTGTTGCTGTCCCAGTACGTCTGTCCACTGCACTCAAAGCACACGGCAAACTCCATCCTCTCATAAGACTGAATTTTCGCAGGCAAGCTGATCTCAAAGGAGAAGGTGTCCCTGTCCGAGCCAGCGTAAGTGTCCTTCACATACAGACAGGGAAAGTCTGTGAAGCTTTTCCAGGTGTCGAATGTCATTCTTATTTTCACCGTCTTCTCAAACGCCAGGTTCTGCACCTTCACTGTGCCTGCGATGGCTTTGTCCTTCAGGACACAGTTTTCAAGGCATACGTGGTCGGTCTGAAGCCGGTTTCTGAAGTCTAAGTAATCAGCGGAAGGCTGGGTGAAATCCAGAACAAAGCTCTCGCTCTCTGCTGTCGTCAAGCTCACAATGTTGTCTAGGAGCTCAGTGATGTTAAAGGGAATATCTAACGGGTCATCGAATTCTGAGAACACTTTGACCATTGTCAGGGCCAGCCCTTGGTTGTCTGCGAAGGACACCCGCTTTTTCACCTTCTTCTCCTGGACCGTGGGGGCCACCATCCCGCCGGCTTCATTCCTGCTGCTTAGCTGAATGCACGGCCTCAGTGGCTCGCTGGGCTTCGGTGAGGTCTTGAAGGTGAACCTCTCTCGGCGCAGGGAAGGGGCCATGCAGCTGTATCTGTACTCTATGTCCACAGCCATCATGGGGTTAGATGAATAGGCTAGAACCCTGGCCAGAGGGGAAGAGAAAGAAATGGCAAGGAGATCAGACAGACGTTCAAGGCATCATTGCAACGGGCTGGCAAACCACGTCTGCCTTCCGCCTCTGTCCACACAGCTGCAGTCGGGCATTAACTCAAGTGTGGGCCAGCATGACCTTGGTTTCAGGGGAGATTAAGAGTGTCAAGTGTGTGTGGGGGGCGGGGTTAAAACACAAAAAATAGTAGGAAGCCGCTGGTTTTAAAACTAAATTCACAGGTATTTCTATTAGGATTTCTTGGGGCCCTAAGGAGGCTAGAGTGCCTTGGGGAATAACGAAAGGATGCACTTTTTTCCCCTTTTTTAAAGATTTTATTTATTTGAGATAGAGAGCAAGCATACAAGCAGGGAGGGGGCAGAGAGCAGCAGACTCCCACTGGGCAGGGAGCCCAATGTGGGACTCAATCCCAGGACCCTGAGATCCTGACCTGAGCCAAAGGCAGACGCTTAATAGATGGAAACACCCAGGGGCCCCAAAAGAAATGCACTCATCTCACCGATACTGATTGGTATTTATTATATGCCAAGTCTTATGCTAGACAGTGGAATTCAACTGTGAAGACAGACATAATGTACACTAGATTTTTATATGCCAGTATAACTTTCTTTTTAAAAATGCCAATAATTTAGTTTTTTTTTTTAACCTTTCATATAGGTGGATATTTGTTTTTTCTATAGTGAAGATAACCTCTATAAGAATAAAAGGCAAAGAGAATCCTGCTGAAGATCAGGTTAAATCTGACTTCATAAAAACAAGATTTTTCTGTAAGTGAAAAAAAAAAGATTAAAGACAAACTGCGAAAACATTTTACAAAAAGTATGGCAGGAAAGAGTTAATATCTTTGTATATGAAGAGTTCTTACAAAACAATAACAAAGTCAAATAGCCACATAGAAACATGAGCAAAGAGCATGAATGGAAAATTCATGAAAAAATCTTAAAATTGTCCTAGAAATACACAAAACATCCAACTTTATAATTAGAGAATTTAGATTAGGAAACAATGCCTGTTTTTACCTACTGAGTTAGTATAGATTTTTAAAAATAATATGAAGGGGCACCTGGGTGGCTCTGTCAGTTAAGTGACTGCCTTTGGCTCAGGTCATGATCTCAGGGTCCTGCGATTAAGTCCCAGCTGCGCTCCCTGCTTGGCAGGAAGTCTGCTTCTCCATGTCCCTCTGACCCTCCTCCCTCATTGTGCTCTCTCTTAAACAAATAAATAAAATCATTAAAAAAAACCTTAAAAAATAATATGAATACATGGATTAGTCTAAATCAGCACCTTTCTAAATCTTCATATCATTTTTGGTTATATCACATACAGGTATTAATCTTAAGGAATTAATGCATGGGGGTTAATGTACTAAAATGTCCAATGCAGCAACATAGGGAGGAAAAGGTGAGAAAACCTAAGAACCAGTAATAAGTATCTGGTTAAATTAGGTATACAACATCCAGCGATAAAATTTTGTATCGTTACTAAAACCAGTATTTGGAAAAAAGTTTTAAGTGGCATGGAAAAAAGTTATAATATATTGTTAATGTAAAAAATAGAGAAGATAAAATTGTACATAGAGACTAGACTTGTAGGGAAAAGTATTAGGTATATGTACAGAAAAAAGACTAGAGATATACTTAAAACTGTTACAAAATCCAGGTGGCAGGCGCCTGGGTAGCTCAGTGGGTTAAGCCTCTGCCTTGGGCTCAGGTCATGATGTTAGGGATCAGGCTGATCCTGGGATCTAGCTCTCTGCCCCCCACCCCGCCTTCTCTCTGCCTGCCTCTCTGCCTACTTGTGATCTCTGGCAAATAAAAATCTTAAAAAAAAAAAAAAGAAAAAGAAAATCCAGGTAAAGGCATTTCAGGAAATTTGTTTTCCTGTGTTCTGTTTCTTGTATTTTTTAAAATAACATCACTTCTATAATCAGGGAGAAAAAAAAAGTATCTAATAAAATGCCTCAAATATTTAAGACTTGCCAAAAACCTCTCCCATCCAACACTATAGCCTCACTAAAGCCAAGCCATTTTTCTCATCTAATTACCATAGCAAATTTATATTCTGATTTGATAGTTACAGTGGGCTACCTGGAGAAGTCAGGGACGAAACCAGTATTAAACTCTAGTCTGCGAACCACAGAACACAGGATCTAGATTAGGTCCCAAGCCTCTCCCCCCTCACTATGGCAAAGGGTAGGTATGTGGTGTTTTTTTGGGGGTGCCTGCTCGCAGGCCCCCCTAGTTCCTGCCCACTGGTGGGGGGCTTCAGGGTAATGGTAGTAGTGAGGGAGAATCAAAAGGCAAAATGCTGCTTGTCTTCTGCCAGGAGCTGAGACCACTGGTTCAGTCCAATAAACATCTCATTTTCAACTTCTGATTTTGATTAACCAAATACATAAAGAACAATAAGAACAAAGACACATTGGATTTGATCCCATTTTCCAAAAGAAATATAATCATTCCCTAGGATGCAGGGAACCACTTGGTGATGACTGACTGGAAAAACACACATTCAGAGACACAGAACAGTAATTTATAGCCACAGTGTACTTATCTAAACATCCACTTTAAAGGACATTTGTCTTACTGTTTCCCCTCTAACAAAATCAATGAGTGAAAATTTTCGGAGCAAATTTGCTTTCTATTATCTGTTCTTGTAGCCAGGCAATTGTTCTGCAAAGGAAAAGTTCTCACTGAAATGGGCAACGTAGCTTTACACGGGTTGGCTAACGGGTTCAATGTGAAAAACAAACCAACCACCCTGTAGTTACAAAGTACTTAAGTTTTACATTCCCCCACTGCAAAACTTCGTTAGAATGCACTGGAATTATACTTTCAGTGTAATGTTAACACAGGTAGTTGTTTTAATTTTTTTAAAATTAAATGTGGATTAAAAATACCCCCAAAGTGGGCAAAGCCTTGCATCTCAGCCCCTCCCCCTCTGCTTACCCTTGACAATGTGGGCGTGAACTGCAGGCGGCTGGGTTCCTCCTCTGACCCTGCAGCCCTTCCTCCTTGCCTGAGTCCGCACAAGGTCAACCGTAAGTTCTCCAACCTCTTCTCTATCCCTTCAAGCCTGCAAACCAACCTCAATACGTGATTTCCCGCACCTCATCCATGCTTCTCCACACAACGTTCAAACAGCTCATTAGGAAAAGGTTGGGAAACTCTCAAGATACTTTGGAAAGAGAATTCTAAAACAAGCCGATCAGTGAAAGAATCTGCTCACTTGTAGTTAACTATAGCCACTCTGGGCTTTTAATCTTATGGATGAAAAAGACGGTAGCTGAAGACCTTAGCCAAGTTTCACTCTTTGGACCCAGTGTGTGTCCTTTTGGCCCTGAGATCCCTTTTATGACCGGACTGTCAGAACCAGCAGAGCTGGGGGTCGGAAGGTGAGCTTCTGGTCAGTGCTAGCTAACTCAACAACTCCACTGGCACTCCCTAGAGCCTCATTGGTTTTGCAACAATTCTTCCACGAAAGGCAAAAAGTTCACTACTTGGTGCCGAAGGGTTACCAAGAGGGCTTCAGCCTCAGGGGCCCTGCTAAGCAACCACTGCCCAGAATCCCTTCGCTATTTAAGTGACACCGTAACTGGAGGTGAGGACATGAACCCCAGTGGTCTCAATCAGGGTACGATCTGACTGTTGGCCACTTGCCTATCCTCACGGGTAGATTCCAGCTTTGATGAACCAGATCCTTCTACGATAATCAGGGTACCCAAATGCTGATTTGATGTGGGCCTTCCTGGCCCTCTGCTCAGGAATTTCCCAGTGGGCTGGGACAGGGATCATCATCCCCCAGAAGCACTCCTAGCAATGGAGATGGACAAGGTAAGTCTCCAAAGTCTCTGAAAGGAAGGCACCTGGACAGGTGTTTTATCCAAAAAATGACATAAAAATGATCAGTGCCAACACAGTGTGCATAGGCTGCACCTCGGGCCTCCCTCTCCTGACATGTTCTCCTAGCTGCTCAGCCGTTTCCCAGGCCGAGAAATATGAGTCACCAAGGTTGGCCAGGGGAAAGGCCAGAAGGAGAAGACACGGACCCATATTTGAACCAGCACAGTATGACGCAGGATTCAATAGCGGTTCGCTGCACGACAAGGTCCTGAGAGTATGAGTGTTATTCAGAGTCTCAAAAACTTGACTTCCACATAGATGCCTCGGAGATCATTTTTGCCCCTGGGCAAATGGGGAATGCCTAACGGTGGATTTCAGTTTTCCTGGTCAGAAGGCGGCAAACCCTAGCACTCCGTGAAAAGTGAAGCGAACAGGGATAGTTTTGCGTAATACTTTCCCTGTTCCACTAGAGACAAACAACGCACCTTCTCAGGACAGCTTGTCAGGTTATGGTGTGTTTCTGGAGAAACAATAAACTTGCACAGAGAATCAGCACATGACCTTCACAGTTTCAGGCAGTGGAGCTATTGGCTTTGGGCTGTGCCTTTTATAGGAAGTAAATCTTTTTTTGGTATCAAGCCCAAGACATTCCTCCCCTCCATTCTCATACTCTCATAGGAAAAGACAGAAAAATTAGATGCACCAAGAACCCACCAGGAACACCAGAACGACACGAGGTAATAAGCATTCACCCAGATGACCAGGTTATACTTTTTTTTTTTTCTCCCCGGGTTATATTTTTTAACAGACCTGTCCATCCACACTTTGGCATTGCTTTACTCCCTCCCAAAAGATTTGGCTGACGCAGTATAAATAAAGTTGACATTTTTTTCTCTCTTTTTTTTAGAGAGAAAGAGAGAGAGAGAGAGGGATCACAAGTAGACAGAGCAGCAGGCAGAGAGAGAAGGAAAAGCAGGCTCAACGCCAAGCAGAGAGCCCCATGTGGGGCTCGATCTCAGGACCTGGGTATCATGACCCGTGGGGAAGGCAGAGGCTTAACCCACTGAGCCACCCAGGCACCCCAAAGTTGACATGTTTTCCTCTGTCCTGTGACCACTGGGGCCTTTATTCACAGTCTTAAAATTCGCTTGTGCTCTTCTGTTCTGTCACCATCTAAAGCATCTGAGATACACACACGTGCACACACACACTGCTTATTACAGTACCTACCACGGAACAACGCCCAACACATAACACAGAGCAGTAGCCTAGGAAGGCCTCCCCCTAGCTGTGCCACTTGGAGCAAGTCACTGACTGAACCTTTCTGGGCTTAGGCCTTCTCCTCGGAAGTCCCTTCTAGCTCCGACGCGGGGTTGCCAATAATGCCCACTAACTTCTTTTCTTCCCTCTCACTTCTTAAATACCTCTACTTTACTTTTGTGGGGCGTCCACTGGCTGTCTTCACTTTAGTCTTGGCTGCTGGACAGCCCCACCATATGAACCATTTCCTCTTCTCCCCACCCCTGCTCAAAGCCCTAACTTCTCTTCTCCCAGACCCTGAGGCTCCCAGGGAGGCCTGGCGACACAGACCACAGGCTCCACCACCTTCTGGCAACTCTCCAAGTCTTCAAGTCAAGTCTGTCCTAAGTTTTCTCCCCTTCTGCAGTAAACAATACCCCCCTGGTATTGTTGGTATAAACAACCCCCTCCAACTCTTCTGGTATGTCGTTCCAGGACCTATACCCTCTCTTTGGCTAGCAAGTCCCCTCCACACCCACTTTTCTGGTTCAGAAAGAGTGGCACGAACAGGGCACGGGGTGGGGTGGGGGGCAGGAGGCCGGCCCGGGCTTCCAGATTTGGAAGATCGCACAGGTCAATGCGACCCTGCCCCCCTCGGTCCAACCAGCCTGCACCCCGCCCCCCCACGCCGTGAGCTCCGTGAGCCCGCTGCGCCTTGTCCCGCACCCACCTTTTGGGCCGTGGGGAAGCCCCCTCTCCAGCTGGCTCGCTGCATCGGAGAGCCTGGAGGGAGGTGGCAGGGGAAGCTCCTGCCACCGACTACGTGAGCGTCGTGTGTCCGGGAGACCCGGCTGGCGCTCCGTTCCGGGAGACACGGCCCGCAGGGGGAGGAGGACAAGGAGGAGGAGCCCAAGTTATCACACCAGGGCGGGGCGGCAGGGCAACCCCGGTCGAAGCCGCGCCGCGCGAGCGTCCCCGCGCGGCAGCTTCGCCCCCGCCGGCCCGGGACAGCCCCTGCCTGGGGACCGGAGACCGCGAACCGGGGCTGGCTCTGTACCCCATCGCCCTCGGCGACCTGAGAGACTCCCAAGTGTATTTCCTTGCGTATTACGGGGAACCCAAGACCCGGGGAAAGTGGAGGCTACTTTTCCTTGTACTCCAGGCCCCACCGCCCAACTTCGGGGACACCCTCGGGGAGTGTCGGGTCCCAGGCGGGAAGTGCCTTGTCTCAGGTTCGAACTCGGTACAATAGTTTCAGCCCCACCCACCGCCAACTACCCCTGGCGGCCAGACCCGCACGAAAGCGGAACACGTGGGTCCAGCCAGGCTCCATCCCACCTCTGGTCCCTGGGTTGCTCTTCCCACCTGGAAGCAACCGCCTCCCACCTGGAAGCAACGGCCTCCTCAGCCCCGTCTAGAGTGGCCCACCCCCGGAGTGCAACTGCAAGTTGGGCGGTGAACGTGCAGGTGACAGGGGTCAAAGAAGGTCTCCACTGCGCGCCCCTCGCCGCCGTTTCTCGGCCCCGCGCTGGGACTCGAGGGCTTGGGGAGGGACGTACCTGGTGCAGCTCATAAGCCCCGATGCCCAGAGGCGCCAGCCCGCGGCAGCATCCGCGCGGGAGTAGCAGGGGCAGCGGCGGCGACCGCAGGAGCAGGGGCCGGACTCAGGTCCGCGCCCTTGGCGGGCAGACGCATCCGTCCGTGCGCGAGAGCAGCTCGCTCGCCTCCTCCCCGTGGCGGGTCACCCAGACTCAGGCTCCCAGCTTCCGCGCTGCTCCCTTTAACTTTCCAGCACCTCTCCCCACTTGGGAAGCCATCCCGGAACCCCTTCCACGTGAACGCCCCCCGCGGCCAATGGGCGCGCTCGGGACGCGAGCCGTCGACCAATGGCCACGGAGCCGCGGTCTTGGAGAGCATCGCTTCGCCACGTGATTGGCTGCGCGCCGGGAGTGATAGGGCTGCGGGCCAGGGGCTGGGGAGCGGGCAGCGGGGTCACTGTTTCATCAGACGCGTGGGGCCGGGCGCCAGGGGACAGAGGCACTTTCCTATAGAAGAGCGTCCCGTTACAGCAAGAAGGCTGGCACGCGGGCAGCTTGCCAAACGCCCTCTTCCCAAGCAAAGTCCTGGCCGGGCAAAGCCTTCCCACAGGCGCAGTAGTAGTTGCGGTTGCATCCGCGCTGTCCAGCCGTCCACCGTCGTCGTGCGCTTTAGCCAGGGGCTTCACGCATGACCGTTAATTTCCCCATCATTTGCCAATCCCTGAGAGGCCGCTGGAGAGTGCCAAGTGCAGTTTGCCTCCGTGTTAGGTGGAGGCTCTCTGGGATGCGTAGCTCCAGCTCTAATGATAGTGTCGAAAATAAGTAATCACTGATGCTGGCTTTGTGCTGGTCGGGGTTCCAGGTGTTACTGTGAAAGCCTTACAGTAACCTGGTCTTATAAAGTTGTTATGGGGAAGGGGGTGGAGCGCGGCTGGGTGACTCAGTCGGTTAGCCTGTGCCTTTGGCTCAGATCATGACCCTAGGGTCCTGGGATGGAGGCCCCTCCCCCATGGGGTCTCTCCCTCAGCTACCCCCCCCCCCACTTGTCCTCTCTCACTCTCACTCTCTCTCAAATAAATAAATAAGTAAAACCTTTAAAAAAAAAAAAAGTTGTTACTGGGGCCATCACACAGAGTACCACATATTTAGGTATATAGGTAGGTATATTTCAGAGGAAATTACCTGACTTGAATCTGCCACAACTACCTGTACCTGCAGGGCCCCTACGATCTCTGTGATACACCTTGAGGTCTGCAGAGAATGATAAACCCAAAAAAGACCAGCTTCTCCCTCTCAGATGAGATCAGTTTAAATACATATTCACATGATCATATTAATCCCCTTGGTGCTCCTCTCTGAGCTAGTCACTTTAGGGATGAGCATCCTAGTTTTCTAGTTTTTTTTTTTTTTTTAAGGTTTTATTTATTTGTTTGACACACAGAGAGAGAGATCACAAGTAGGGAGAAAGGCAGGCAGAGAGAGTGGGAAGCAGGCTCCCTGCTGAGCAGAGAGCTCAATATGGGCTCCATCCCAGGACCCTGAGATCATGACCTGAGCAGAAGGCAGAGGCTTAACCCACTGAGCCACCCAGGTGCCCTTAGTTTTCTAGTTTTAATGAATTTTGAAAATCAACAGAGGGTTGCCAGCTTGCTAAAGTGCCAAGATGTTAAAATTACCATCTTCTGTTACCAATATTTTATGTTTTAAAAAATATTCTTTAGCAAATATAAAAACAAAGTAATGAACATAATTCAGAGTAAAGGCCATTCCTTCACATTGGATATATTTAGCTTTAGGACAATTCATTATGTTGAACATGGCATTTGGGACTTTCTGCTTTTCAGGGATATGAAAGCAAATTCTAATTTTACTAGAAATGTAAAACTAAAACACTGATAGGTTGCCTTGATCCAATACAGGCCTTCAGCTCACGACACCGTCTCCCTGTCTGAGGGGGCAATTATTAGTCCTCTTCCTTCTCTTTTGATGGGAATATCTGATAGGGACCACCTCTGAAATCAGCTATTGGTAGGCGGTTGGCAAATAAGGTTTCTATTCAGTATTCCATTTGCCAACTCTAAACCCCTTTTATTAGCTGATGAGTAGGTTGGTTTTTGAAGCCAAGTGTTGGCTACATTTCTCAAGCGTGGTGAGCATGCTAGAGGAGTGGGCAAAGACGAAGAGCCAACTGGTGTTGCAAAATGAATTCAGGCAAAGGGTGATCTGAACCAAACCGGGAAGGAGTTGGGGCAAGTAAATACAACCTTATAGCATTAAGGTTTGGAAGCATCTTCCTTACATAGATCTAGGAAACCATGGGTAATCATTTCGCCCTGTGGTTTAGAGACTATTTCAGAGCAGGGGAGTGGTGCTAAACTTAGTTGTGGCTCACCACAGACTTGGTAGGCAGGACTGTGGCGTCTGTGAGTTTGAAGCAAGCACAGTCTCCTTAGCAATCAGAGTAGAGCTGGGATGTGAGGTCTGGAGGACTGTTCCAGCTCAACTCGGCAGGTCCAGCCAAGGCCCTGGAACCTGAGATCTGGACTGGCCCTTCGTTCTATACGATCTTGCTTTACCCTCATTTTTAGCAGAAAAAAAAGTAAAAACTTAGTGTCAACCTTTCAGTCAACGCATCCCAAGTCCCTTTTGTAATATCTGGCATTGAATTTAAGTCTTAATTTCATCTAGTAAGCCAACCCCCCCGCCCCACACACAAACAAACCAAAAACCCAGCAGAAGCTAAGCAAAGCTAATTATCGTTTTCCCATAAACTTTGCTTTTGGTGGCTATAAATGGCTGTTTGGTGGCCATCTTCCTTGCCCTTGGGCTCATCTGTGACTTCCTCAATCCTCTCTTATACATTTATTTATTCATTTAACAACACATTGTTGAGTAACTACTGTAAACTGGGGTCCTGAAACCAAAAAATCAGTGAAATATAATCTTACTTTCAAGAAGCTCTTAGGTTAATAAGTAACGACATAGGATAAATGTGTAGAAGGTAATCCTCTGTAATTTGGGAGCCAAGAGGAGGACTGCGCATGTGTGGTCGCGGAGGTGGGGAGGAAAGTGAAGGTCATTTCATGTCTGAGGCTTCTAGGGAAGTGAGCATTGAGCAGGATCCTGAAGGGGGAGTCAGAGTTTGGGGCTGATGGCAGAAAGCATGGCAGGAATTGGCAAAGGAGCCGAGTTCTATATGTTCCTCCAAAGAATTTCCACTCTACTGATTAAGAATTAAGACTTTTTTCTGGCTTAAATATTAGACAATGTTTCTTTATGCATGTGTTAACACCAGCTATTTGTTCCTCCAGAAAGTTTGAAAAAATACTATTAATATCTTATCTCTTTCTCAACTGAACACACTTCAAAAACAGCCCAGACCTTGGTCTTAACTTCATTCTAGGTTTTGAAAGAGAAATTTTTTTTTCTTCTTAACATTCTAACTTTCTAATAAGAACAGTTATTGCACAGTGTGTCTAAGTATAAATAACCAGCATCAAGAGTCAGAATTAAAGAAGAGAACATTCTTCTGCCTGATCAGAATAGAAAGTGGGGAAGACTGTTTCCAAACTGCCTAAGTGAATTTATATTTAGACAAGTGGAGTTGTTTGCACCTGTCAGAGCTTCAGACATGTTCTGGGCACCTTATGTTACCTGGGGCCCTCTGCCCCTCTTTCAGATTTGGCTGAAAATGACTTACCAGGTCACGTTTTATGGGATAGGCATATGCATACTAACGGAGGGTGTTCATGAGCCTCTTGTCTATGGAGAATGTGTCCTTGGCTTGGGAGAAGACCTTGAGTAGTTTACACATCAAAGCTCCTGGAGCCCATTAGGGCATTTTCCCTACTGTTGAGGGCTTTTGAGTTCCCGAGTGAGGTTACTGTACCACTTCTTAATTTAATTTATTTTATTTTATAATTTTGTTTTTCTTCCAAATTTTTATTTAAATTCTAGTGAGTTAACATATAGTGTAATATAGGTTTCAAGGGTAGAATTTAGTGATTCATCACCTACACTTAACACCCAGTGCTCATCACTACAAGTGCCTTGTTTAATAATCCCCACCCCCCCATGTAGCCCATCCCCCTCCCACCTCCCCTCCAGCAACCCTCAGTTTGTTCTCTGTCCTTAAGGGTCTCTTTCGACGTACCACTATTCTAAAAGCTACATATGTAGAGAAACTTCCAAGGCTTCATACCTCCTGCACCGATACAATACCTTATTATTTTTTATGATTATGAAACTAATACAAGATCACTGTAGACATTGTGGAAAATAAAAAAAAAATACAAAAAAGAAAATAGATTCAGCACCACCCAGCAATAATGACCAATATAATATTTCTTTCACTATTGATTCAATACATAAGGATTATATTATCAGGCTCATAGTAGAAGACAGTATAATGTCTTCATTTTTTTACTCATGACTACTTCTCCTTTTGAGTATATTAATATTGTCATATTTTTTCTGACATGCTTTTTAATTGCTGCATAATATTCTTTCATACAAAGATCATACTTTAACTATGTTCTTATTTTGGGACATTTAGATATTCCCTCCCCCTCAATTTTCTCTGTTTTTAATAGACTTTGATAAACATCTTTGTGTTTAAATCTTTGTCCACATCCCTGGTTATTTCCTATAGCCCTATTTCCCAGAGTACAGACCATGAGTACAGACATTCTTTAGACTTGATTTTATATTGCCAAATTGTTTTTAGAAAGAGCAGTGTTGATTTTTCATTCCCACTAATAAGGAAAAATGAGAATTAAATAATCCTAATAAGGTCTTGGTTTGTGGATTTGGGGGCAAATTACACATCATCTTACCCCCCCCCCCAAAAAAGCCATATGAGAATTTTTACTAATAAATCATGTGCTCTGTGCCTGGGTGAAAATAACTACGTGCCTCATCTTTTGCTTTAGTTTTGAATCTCAAAGTACACACGTTATGAATGGGGACTTCATAACCCATATTATTGACCTAAATGATACTACATTGTGGCTGGTCAGAGAGAAGGTGCAGGGGCTGGGAAGGAGGGAATAACTTTGCCACAGGCTTGAAGGAATTAGGCAGAACTCTGTGTATCTATTCTTTGCTCATTCATTCCCTGTTCAAGACTGGTGGGGTCATAAATTATATTTAAACATGTAACTACATACATGTGATCCAAGGTACAACATCCGGAATTTTATGACAAGTGGCACGCATTTTTGGAGATGAACAGTATGTCACGCTGTGTGTCGGATTGTGACAGCCCACTTGGCCATGGTGTGCCTTATACCTTAGATCCAGGCTGTTTCTGCCACCTGCCTCTGGAATCAGATGCCTTGGATAGTGCGGGCACTTTGGGTTTTGTGTAAGCAACTGTATATTAGCCAGTTTTCGTCCTACTATTTACAAAACTGCCTTGATAGCACACTTAGAAACGGGCCACGAAGATGTGGTCTGTATACACTATGGAGTATTATGCCTCCATCAGAAAGGATGAATACCCCTCTTTTGTAGCAACATGGACGGGACTGGAAGAGATTATGCTGAGTGAAATAAGTCAAGCAGAGAGAGTCAGTTATCATACGGCTTCACTTATTTGTGGAGCATAACAAATAACATGGAGGACAAGGGGAGATGGAGAGAAGGGAGTTGAGGGAAATTGGAAGGGGAGATGAACCATGAGAGACTATGGACTCTGAAAAACAACCTGAGGGTTTTGAAGGGGCGGGGAGTGGGAGGTTGGGGGGACCAGGTGGTGGGTATTGGAGAGGGCACGGATTGCAGGGAGCACCAGGTGGTGGTGCAAAAATAATGAATGCTGTTACTCTGAAAAAATAAAAAACTTAAAAAAAAGAAACGGGCAGCGATATGATTTGTAATAAAGAAACAATGACTCACTCGAGGAATGAGGAAAAATACTAAATATTTATGTACAACGATTTCTGACTGTGCATCACCACATTCTCTAGCAGCCTTGACTCTTCCACCACTCCCCTTTTTCTTTGAAATTTAGAGTCAGAGGCTGACCTGCTTTTGTGGTTTTCCTTAGGATCATTCGATATCCTCTAGAGAACTGGGACTTAAAGACTGCATTTTTCCTTCACGAAACGCATGGTAACAATTTCTCCATGTGTAGCCATGGGCTGTTTGGGAACTAGAAAACGAGCATTTAAAGCTAGAAGGTCATCCTATGTGGGGAATATTCCTTCTCTGCGCCTTGCCTTGCCTGTGCTCTCAAGGAGCACACATTTCGGAGGGCAGAGCGGCCCCATCATCCAACATGGTTATTTCACCTACAGCAGAAAACAGTGCAGAGGACAATAGAGCATTTGTTATAAACGCTACTCAGGTTTGTTATAAAATTACACCTCACTAAAAACAACAACCTGATAACTAACTATTAGTATGAGTCTTACTTGGTGAGTAGCCAGGACTATAAAATATACAAAGCCCAACTCTGACATTGCTTCCATCTAAGCCTTGGAAATTGATATAGCTATGTATTAAACCTAAGCAAAAATATTTGGCATTGCTATTTTCTTCTGCAAATTCTTCAGTCATCTTCAAATGTGAAGTCCCCTTAAATGTAGGAGGGTCTGTTACCTCCTATCTTTCTCAAGGCTCATTGCTCCAAACAGTGCAGTAACTTCTCCTTTCTTCCCTGATTTTGACTTTGTTTCTTTTTCCTTTTTCCTTCTTTCTTTTTTTGGTACTGCTCCTTAATTGGTAAAATCTAGAAATTTCTCTCTCCTAAGATTAATAAGTAAGCTTTTCTCTTGCTTATAAATAAGCATTTTCCATCAACTTTCAGGGACAATCCAAAGTCCAAATGCTATAAGAAGAAAAAGTATATTGCAAAATATACAAGGAAGCTTGCAGTTTAACTTCCTGCTGAAATTCCTAGGAAGACACACACAAAAAGATAGACTTACATAACGCTCAAAGCCTGGAGTAATGACATACAGGGGTTAAGACCTTGGCCATCTGGTGGTCCTAGCTTTGAATACTGACTCTGAGCCATGGGCTGTGGACCTTGGGAAAATTATTCCTGACTTTGTACCTTTGTTTCCGTCCCATAACATGACAATCCCGCCTGGCAGGATTACTCGGAGTTTTCCCGGGAATGCTTCATGTGCCATCAGGATGACTTCTTCCCCAGAACCCAAGTGCAATGAAAGTCACATTTCTTGATTATTCGTAATGCAATAAAATTTGGATCTGAACACTCCACTTACCAAAGCCAGCGAGAAACTTAATACCAGTTGGCTTATGTAGACCCCCAAATGGGGAACAAGCCCTTTGTTCTTAAACTCTGTGGTCACTGCCCTTGACGCTGCTTCTTCTGCCGCCGAGCCTCTGTAGAAGCCTGGTCTTCAACGCTCACCAGAGCTACTGCCCACATAGCAGGCCTGCTGTGAAGCTCATGTGTCCCAGACCTAAGCCTCTTTCATGTAAACAGGGAGTCACTTTCTATCACCTGCAGAAACTTCAGATCCCACAGCTCACGGAGCATTCACCCCCTCTCTGGGCTGGAACTTTCAGCAAACCCATTCAAGAAGCAGGTTCTAAACCTCTCCCAGTCTTGAGTAGTTCTGGATGCTTCTGCATGGACTCAGAATTCCTAAACTATGCCTCATACAGAGGCAATTTCTTCAGGGCCTCCAGAAGTGTGAAGGAGCTGTTGGCACCTCCTTACAGCTAACAGAGCCAGGACTTTGGGTGGGTGGGTGGGAGACAGACTTTTTTCTATAGTGTAAGGTGTTGGGGTATATGAGAATAAAGCCCAAACTTATATGCTGATATATTTATAAACTATCAGACATGTGGTAAATATTCCAAAAACATCACTAGTTTGCTTAATACCCCCTTATTTGAGGGGTGGTGAATAGGAACAACTAAGACATAGCTTACGAAAAAGAGAAAGGGGTATTTCTAAAGACTGAAAAGGAGCCGACTTTCAAAATAGGTATGCCATAGGAAACACAAGAGAAATTTAAGATTATCTTTGACTAGAAGATATGGTCTTTATGAATGACAGAAAACCACACACAAAGAAAAGATTCGGATGAAGAGCGAGTGAGGCGATTCCTTTTCTTTTTTAATTAAGACAAATTTATTGAGAAATATCTGAATTTATCCCATATAGTTCATTGCTTTGCTAGGTAGTTCTGCCATATAATAATTTTTTGTAGCAAACGTTTTGTAAAGTTTAGCACACAGTTTGAAAAGTGAACAACGTTTAAGTGCTTGGATTAATAAATGCCGTAGTGTTTATCCACTAGCTTTACAAAAGCCCCTTTTATTCCCAACTGCCTATCAGAGGTAAGGAATTACCCACTGATTTCTAAGACAAGAGCAAGGTGGTGTCTTGCAAAACTGGACATTCTCCTACGACATGCTTCTTGGTCTTTACCCAAAGGAGTTAAAAACTTAGGTCCGCCTGAAAGTCTGAACATGGATTTTAACAACAGCTTTATTCAAATTGCTAAAACTTGGAAGCAAGCAGCAGGTCCTTGGTAGGTGAACAGATAAATAAACTGAGGCACATACAGAAAACAGAGTATGATTCAGCACTAAAAAGAAGTGAGCTCTCGCTCCATGAAAAGACACAGCAGGACCTAAAATGCATATTTCTCTTTGAAAGATGTCCATCTGAAAGAGCTACGTACCCAGTGACGGCCTGGAAAAGGCACAGTTAGGAAGCAGTGAAAGGGTCAAAGTTTGGCAGACTGAGGTGGTGGGAGATACAGGCAGAGCACAGAGGATTTTTAAGGGTAGTGAAATACTCTATATGCTATTCTAAAACTTTTTTTTTTTTTTTAAGATTTCATTTATTTATCTGACAGAGGGAGACCGAGCAGGCAGAGTGGCAGGCAAAGAGAGAGAGAGGAGGAAGCAGGCTCCCCACCAAGCAGAGAGTCCGATGCGGGGCTCAATCCCAGGACCCTGAGATCATGACCCAAGCCGGAGGCAGAGGCTTAACCCACTGAGCCACCCAGGCGCCCCTCTATATGCTATTCTAATGATGGATATTGGTCACTATATATTTTATCGAAACCCATAGTGTGTAAAAGAGTAGGAGTGAGCCCTGAGGTGAACACCCTATGGACTCCGGGGGGGTTATGATGTGTCCGTGTTGCCTCGTCCTGGGGAAAAATGTACCCTTCCGGTGAGCGGTATAGATCATGAGGGAGGCTGTGCGAGTGTGGAGGCAAGGGGTATTTTGGAAATCTGCATCTTCCTCTCAATTTTATTGTAAACCTGGAACTTCTCTTAAAAAAAAAAAAAAATCAGGTCTTAAAAAATGTCAACAAGATGAGCTATGAAGACGGGTGCCTGGGTGGGTCAGATAATTGGGTGTCTGCCTTCAACTCTGGTAGTGATCCCAGGGTCCTGAGTGAGTCCCGCATGGGCTCTCTGCTCAGCGGGGAGCCTGTTTCTCCCTGGCCCTCTGCCGCTCCCTCTGCTTATGCGCTTGCTCTCTCCCTCTCTCTTTCTTTCTCTCTCTGTCAAATAAATAAAATCTTTAAAAAAAATGAGCTATGGAGGTGCCTGGGTGGCTCAGTCATTAAGCGTCTGCCTTTGGCTCAGGTCATGATCCCAGGGTCCTGGGATGGAGCCCCGCATTGGGCTTCCTGCTCAGTGGGCAGCCTGCTTCTCCCTCTCCCACTCCCTCTGCTTGTGTTCCCTTTCTCGCTGGTCTCTATCAAATAAATAAATAAATAAAATCTTAAAAACAAATGAGCTATGAAGACAGATGAGATAGGTAAGGATGTATGGCCAAAATGCAGTAGAAGAATTAAATGCCATCATGGTGGATGTGGAAATCAGCAAAACTGACAGTGTAGACAATGGAATCAGTGGTTTGGAGGTTAATCCTGCAAGCTCAACTGGGATGTATGGGAAAAGAACATTGAATTAGGAATGAAATGACCAAAGAATTACTGAAAAAAGAGCTACTGAAAAAGAGAATGAGAATCCAATTTAAGAAGTATAGTGTTACTTAGGGAAACTCCAGAATAGAAACAGAAGGGATAATAACTTTACTGAGGAAAACATTTCCAAGCTAAAAAGAGACCAGAGTACATAGACTGAACGGGCTTACATATTTCAAAGAAAATCAATCTCAAAAGACCCACACCTAGACACATACTAATGACTTTTTTTTTTTTAATTACAAGGACAAAACCCAGAAATGCTGCAAGTATCTAGGTAGGAAATGATTAACCTCCCAAACACGTTATTGATGGGAGAACAAATACCAGGCTGACTTCTGACCTCTTCGTAGCACGGTCAGAACACTTGGGAGAAGCATCTAAAAGAATTCTGTACTCAGCCAAGTTGATTTTCATGTGTACTCGACCTCTTTTCTTAATACTTCCCAATTTTCTTACCACTTTTCTCCCCACATCACAAAAGATAACAATGAGACTGAAGGGTACTCCAAAAAAAAAAAAAAAAAAAAAAAGTAGTTCTATCAAATCCACCATGCAAACTTAGTTCCCTGATAAGGTGCTGATGTTACCTGTAAAATTCTATTTTAGGCTCCCGTTTCCCATTGGTTTCAGTGATCCTGACATCTGGCAGTGGTAGTCTTACTTGCTGCTGAGAAAGTTCTCCTCCCCGGAGGCGGATCTTCACCTCTCTTACTCCAAGGGTGGTCCTATTGTTTCCCTGCTGGTGGGAATTTACACTTTGTGGGCGTAGTGTTTGCTCAGGTGGAAGAGCTCAACATACCAATTTTCTGCTTCTTGATTTCGCACCAAATGCCAAGACTTTAGTTTACACATCATATTGAAACATAATAGACTTGTAGAATTAAAAGGAGTTTGTGTCCCTTAGTCCAGCACCCTCTGTTTATAGGGGAAGAAACAGAGACCCAGAATGTTGCCATCATTTGTTTAGAACCATAGATTTGGAAACTGTTCCAGTTGGGACTGACTAGGCTGCTGATTTTTCTGTATTTACCACCAGGCAGGCTCTGATGGGCAAGATCTATTGACAGGTCCATGCAAGCCAGGGTTCACAGGGAGGGAGAGGCTTATATAGGGCAGTGCCCACAACCCGTGGAATGGCCAAATGCGAAGCGAATACCCACTAATCAAAAGGCTAGTGAATTTCCAATACGTGGAGATGCACCTTCAACATGGTGCCTCAAAGCAGTTGACAACTGAAGGCATTCAGCATAGAAGAGTCTGAGGAGGCAGGTGATGTGCCTCCAGCCAGTCCTTCAGAACTCTTCAAAGAGTTAACTTTTAAGGGCTCTAGTAAGAGGAGCATTTTCCTTCTAAACAAGAGTACTTGGCTCATGATATCTGGCACCCTGTCATCAAACTGGGGTCAAGGTCACAGCCTGCATTTGGAGATTCCCTAGCTCTTTAACTTGTACTTGGGTAAGTCAGCAACTCATTAAGTTGCAAAAGAGCTTAACCAAACAAATAAAAAGAAAAAAAATAAATTGGTTCCTACTAACTATATACCAGGAAGGAAAGGTGGGGTTGGTCCTAGGATCATCTTCTCCGTACTGTGGGGAACATTGCTACACACGCTGTGGGCCAATACCCGCTGCGCTTAGAGTGCACAGAGGAGAGGAGGCATCTCTCCCTTGACGTCGGTAAACAAAACTCCACGGGGGACGCCGATGGACTGTTAACTGTGGCCAGAGAGATGGGCCAGCCTGATTCCATGCTCAGTTCTCTGTTGAGGAGCATTTTCTCTCACAGGAAATGGGTACAGGATAGATATCATAATAGCCAGTGTTCTGATTATTATCTATAGCAGGTTTCATACAGTGTGTGGAAGATAGCATGCTATCTTGTATTTCCAAAACAGGAGGAAAGAAATTAGTTAATTCTTCTCCTTTGCCTTCCCCTTTACTACCGTCGCCAATCCCACCTCTAGAAGGTATCAGATGCTATCTCCTGGTCAGAAAGGGCGCCCAGAGCCACTAAATGGGTCTTGGTGGTGTTCTCTCCCCTCCCGTACATAGGACAGTCACCAGCAGGGAAGGAAGAGAAATAGGGTTACTTGGTGCCAGGCAAGAAACAAATTCCTCCTAGGGTCATTTCAGATGGGGAGCAGCCACCTGAGCTGGAGTCTCCAAGGTGGTGCCACTGCTCCTGATCAGGTGGGCAGTGCCGGTGACCCCAGTTGGCCCTTGGCCCCATTGTGGTGCTGCTGGCTGGTGTAACTGACACAGAATGAGAGCCATACCCTCCATGGGGAAAGCCCTCTTGCCTGCTCTGCTCTTCGACTTAATTTCTGCCTTTACACTTTATGGGCCCAATCTAAAGGGGAGGGGCTCTCAGCTGTTTTTTTTCTTTTTTCTTTTTTTTTTTTAATATTTTATTCATTAATTTGACAGAGATCACAAGTAGGCAGAGAGAGGAGGAGGAAGCAGGCTCCCTGTGGAGCAGAAAGCCCAATGAGGGGCTCAATCCCAGGACCCCGGGATCATGACCCGAGCTGAAGGCAGAGGCTCCAACCCACTGAGCCACCCACGCGCCCCTATTTTTTTCTTTTTTTTCTTTTCTTCTTCGTCTTTTAAAAATTAACATATAATGTATTATTTGTATCAGAGGTACAGGTCTGTGATTCATCTTCTTACACAATGCACAGCACTCACCATAGCACATACCCTCCCCCAGTGTCCATCACCCAGCCACTCCATCCCTCCCACACCACCTCCACTTCAGCAACCCTCAGTTTTCTGAGATTAAGAGTCTCTTATGTTTTGTTTCCCTCTCTGGTTTCATCTTGTGTCATTTTCCCTCCCTTTCCCTATGATCCTCTGTCTTCTTTTTCAAATTCCTTATATTGGTGAGATCATATGATAATTGTCTTTCTCTGATTAACTTATTTTGCTTAACATAATAACCCTCTATTTCCATCCATGTCATTACAAATGGCAAGATTTGTTTTTTTGATGGCCGCACGGTATTCCATTGTATATATATACACCACATCTTCTTTATCCATTCTTCTGTTTAAGAACATCTAGGCTCTTCAATATAGCTATTGTGGACATTGCTGCTGTAAAAATTTGGGTGTACATGCCCCTTTGGATCACTACATTTGTATCTTTAGGGTAAATACCCAGTAATACGATTGCTGGGTCGAAGGATAGCTCTATATTCAACATTTTGAGGAACCTCCATGCTGTTTTCCAGATTGGCTGCACCAGTTTGCATTCCTACCAACAGTGGAGGAGGGTTTCCCTTTCTCCGTATCCTCGCCAAACCTGTCATTTCCTGACTGGTTAATTTTAGCCATTCTGACTTGTTTGATGTGGTATCTCACTGTGGTTTTGATTTGTCTTTCCCTGATGCCGATTGATGTTGAGCACTTTTTCATGTGTCTTTTGGCCATTTGGGTGTCTTCTTTGCAGAAATGTCTATTCATGCCTTCTTCCCATTTCTTGATTGGATTATATGTTCTTTGGGTGTTGAGTTTGATAAGTTCTTTTTAGATTTTGGATACTAGCCTTTTATCTGATATGACATTTACGAATAACTTCTCCCATTCTGTCAGTTGTCTTTTGGTTTTGTTGACTGTTTCCTTTGCTGTGCAAAAGCTTTTGATCTTGATGAAGTCCCAGTAGTTCATTTTTGCCCTTGCTTCCCTTGCCTTTGGCGATGATTCTAGGAAGAAGTTGCTGTAGCTGAGGTTGAAGAGGTTGCTGCCTGTGTTCTCCTCAAGGCTTTTGATGGATTCCTGTCTCAAATTGAGGTCTTTCATCCATTTTGAGTCTATTTTTGTGTGTGGTGTAAGGAAATGAAGCAGTTTCATTCTTCTGCATGTGACTGTCCAATTTTCCCAACCCCATTTGTTGAAGAGACTGTCTTTTTTCCATTGGACATTCTTTCCTGCTTTGTTGAAGATTAGTTGGCCAGAGAGTTGAGGGTCCATTTCTGGGATCTCTATTCTGTTCCACTGATCTGTGTGTCTGTTTTTGTACCAGTAACATACCATCTTGATGATGACAGCTTTGTAATAGAGCTTGAAGTCTGGAATTGTGATGCTGCCAACTTTGGTTTTCTTTTTCAAAATTCCTCTGGCTATTCAGGCTCTTTTCTGGTTCCATATTAATTTTAGGATTATTTGTTTCATTTATGTGAAAAAAGTTGATGTTATTTTGATAGGGATTGCATTAAATGTGTAGATTTCTCTAGGTAGCATAAACATTTTCATGATATTTGTTCTTCCAATCCATGAGCATGGAATGTTTTTCCACTTCTTTGTGTCTTCCTCAATTTCTTTCATGAGTACTCTATAGTATTCTGAGTACAAATTCTTTGCCTCTTTGGTTAGGTTTATTCCTGGGTATCTTATGGTTTTAGATGCAATTGTAAATAGGATTGACCCCTCAATTTCTCTTTCTTCTGTCTTGCTGTTGGTGTATAGAACTGCAACTGATTTTTGTGCATTGATTTTATATTCTGACACTTTACTGAATTCCTATATGAGTTCTAGCAGTTTTGGAGGGGTGTCTTTTGGGTTTTCCACATAAAGAACCACATTATTTGCCAAGAGTGAGAGTTTCACTTCTTTGCAGATTTAGATGCCTTTTATTTCTTTCTGTTGTCTGATTGCTGAAGCTAGGACTTCTAGTACTATGTTGAATTGCAGTGGTGAGAGTGGACAGCCCTGCCGTGTTCCTGACCTTAGGGGAAAAGCTGTCAGTTTTTCCCCATTGAGAATGATATTTGCTGTGGGTCTTTCTTAGATGGCTTTGATGATATTGAGGTATGCACTCTTTATCCCTACACTGTGAAGAGTTTTGATCAAGAAAGGACGCTGTACTCTGTCAAATGTTCTTTCAGCATCTATTGAGAGTGTTGTATGGCTCTTGTTATTTCTTTTATTAATGTATTGTATCACATTGATTTGTGGTTTGAGCCAACCTTGCAGCCCAGGAATAAGTCCCACATGGTGGTGGTGAATAATTCTTTTAATGTACTGTTGGATCCTATTGGCTAGTATTTTGGTGAGAATTTTTGCATCCATGTTCATCAGGGATATTGGTCTGTCATTCTTTTTGATGGGGTCTTTGTCTGGTTTGGGGATCAAGGTAATGCTGGCCTCATAAAACGAGTTTGGAAGTTTTCCTTCCATATCTATTTTCTTGGAACAGTTTCAGGAGAATAGGTATTAATTCTTCTTTAAATGTTTGATAGAATTCCCCTCGGAAACTGTCTGGCTCTTGGCTCTTGTTTGTTGAGAGATTTTTAATTACGACTTCAGTCTCCTTACTGGTTATGGTTTGGTTCAGGTTTTCTATTTCTTCCTGTTTCAGCTTTGGTAGTTTACACATCTCTAGGAATGCACCCATTTCTTCCAGACTGTCAAATTTGCTGGCATATAGTTGCTCACAATATGTTCTTATAATTGTTTATATTTCTTTGGTGTTGGTTGTGATCTCTCCTCTTTCATTCATGATTTTATTAATTTGGCTCCTTCCTCTTTTCTTTTTGATAAGTCTGGTCAGGAGTTTATCATCTTATTCTTTCAAAGAACAAGCTCCTAGTTTCATTGATCTGTTCTACTGTTCTTTTGGTTTCTATTTCATTGATTTCTGCCCTGATCTTTATTATTTCTCTTCTCCTGCTGGGTTTAGGCTTTATTTGCTGTTCTTTCTCCAACTCCTTTACGTGTAGGGTTAGGGTGTGTATTTGAGGTCTTTCTTGTTTATTGAGAAAGGTTTGTATTGCTAGGACCGCCTTTGCTGCATCCCAAAGATTTTGAACAGTTGTGGGTTCATTTTCATTTGTTTCCATGAATTTTTTAAATTCTTCTTTATTTTCTGGTTGACCCATTCATTTTTTAGTAAGATGGTCTTTAGCCTCCATGTACTTGAGTTCTTTCCAACTTCCCTCTTGTTGTTGAGTTCTAGTTTCAAAGCATTGTGGTCTGAAAATATGCTGGGAATGAACCCAATCTTTTGGTACCAGCTGAGATTTGATTTGTGACCCAGGATGTGATTTATTCTGTAGAATGTTTCATGTGCACTAGAGAAGAATCTGTATTCTGTTCCTTTGGGATGGAATGTTCTGAATATATATGTGGTGTCCATCTGGTCCAGTGTGTCATTTAAAGCCTTTATTTCCTTGTTGATCTTTTGCTTAGATGATTTGTCCACTTCACTGAGGGGGGTATTAAAGTCCCCTACTATTATTGTATTGTTGTTGATGTATTTCTTTGATTTTGTTATTAATTGGTTTATATAATTGGCCGCTCCCATGTTAGGGGCATAGATATTTTAAATTTTTAGATCATCTTGTTGAAAGGACCCTTTAAGTACTATATATTGTCCTTCCTCATCTCTTATTATAGTCTTTGGCTTAAAATCTAATCTTTCTGATATAAGGATTGTCACCCCAGCTTTCTTTTATGTTCATTAGCATGGTAAATTTTTTTCTACCCCCTTTTAAATCTGGAGGTGTCTTTGGGTCTAAAATGGGTTTCTTGCAGACAGCGTATTGATGGGTCTTGTTTTTTAATCCATTCTGATACTCTGTGTTTTTTGATTGGGGCATTTAGCTTGTTTACATTCAGGGTAAGTTTTGAAAGTTTATGAATTTAGTGCCATTGTATTGCCTGTTAGGAGACTGTTACTGTATATTGTTTCTGTTTCTTTCTGGTCTGTCACTTTTAGGCTCTTTCTTTGCTTGGAGGACCCCTTTCAATATTTCCTGTAATGCTGGTTTGGTGTTTGCAAATTCTTTTAGTTTTTGCTTGCTTGTTTTTGGAAGCTTTTTATTTCTCCTTCTATTTTCAGTGACAGCTTAACTGGATATAATATTCTTGGCTGCATTTTTTTTCTTGTTTAGTGCTCTGAATATATCATGCCAGTCCTTTCTGGCATGCCAGGTCTCTGGGGATAGATCTTCTGCCAATTTCTACCATTTGACCATTGTAGGTTACAGACGATCTGTCCCAGGCTGCTTTCAGGATTTCCTCTTTTTCTCTGAGACTTGTAAGTTTTACTATTAGATGATGGGGTGTTAACCTATTTTACTGATTTTGAGAAGGATTCTCTGTGCCTCCTGGATTTTGATGCTTGTTTCCTTCCCCAAATTAGTTCTCTGCTATAATTTGCTCCAATACACCTTCTACCTCCCTCTCTCTTTCTTCTTCTTCTGGGATCCCAATTATTCTAATATTGTTTCATCTTACAGTATCACTTATCTCTCAAATTCTCCCCTTGTGATCCAGTAGTTGTTTGCCTCTTTTTCTCAGCTTCTTTATTCTCCATCATTTGGTCTTCTCTATCACTAATTCTCTCTTCTGCCTCATTTATCCTAGAAGAAAGAGCCTCCAATTTTTATTGCACATCATTAATAGCTTTTTAAATTTCAAGTTGGTTAAATTTTAGTTCTTTTATTTTTCCAGAAAGGGATTCTTTAGTATCTTCTTTGCCTTTTTCAAGCCCAGCTAGCATCTTAAAACTGGCATTCTGAGCTCCAGTTTTGACATCTTACTAATGACCATATTGATTAGGTCTCTAGTAGCAGCTAGTACTGCCTCTTGTTCTTTCTTTCTTTCTTTCTTTCTTTTTTTTTTTTTTTTGAGCTGACTTTCTCTGCATTGTTCATTTTGTCCAGAGAAGAATAGACAAATGAGAGACAAAATGCTAAGAGGGTAACAATGATCCAAGAAAAATATACACTAGCAATATTAGAAGAGACCCAAAATCAGGGGGAGAAAAGGGGAAAAAAAGTATACGATTAGATTGGTGAATAGAATAGAGCCACACACTTGATTTTGGCTGTATTTTGGTTTGTTAGAAGAAACTGCCTCCCAAAATTTTAAAGAAAGAAAGAAGAAAATACATACATACATATACACACACACACATATATGTACATACACATACACATATATGCCCATATATACATATATGTATATACAGGTAAATGCAATGAAAGGACAGAATATGACTATAAAGATGAAAATTTAAAAAGATTTTTAAAAAGGAATTGATAAGATAAGAAGTTTTTTGAAAAAAGAAAGAAAAGAAAAAAAAAGGAGAGAATGTAATCAGGCTGGAGACTAGAAAAAGCCATATGCTAGATTTAGGGTATATTTTGGCCTGTTAGAAGAAACTGTATCCCAAGATTTTAAAGAAAGAAAAACTTATTTGTAGACAAAAAATAAGGTTAAATACAATGAAGGGATAAAATATGACTCTAACAATGAAAATTCAAAAAGATCTTTTAAAAGGTATTGATAAAATAAAATAGTTAAAATAGGTAAAAATAGAAAAGAAAAAATTTTTAAAAATTGAAAAAAATAATGCAAATTAAAAGAATTTAACTTAGAAAGACTAAAGAATTATGGGGGTGAAAAAAAGCCGTGAATTCTCTGTGCTGTATTCTCCTATCTCTGGAGTTTTGCAGCTTGCATTGATCGGTAAACTTGGCCTTGGCTGGATGTTCTTGCTGATCTTCTGCAGGAGGGGCCTGTTGCAGTGAATCTCAAATGTCTTTGCCGGAGACAGAATTGCGCTGCCCCTGCCATCAGCCAGGCTAAGTAATCTGCTCGGGTTTGCGTTCTGGAGCTTTTGTTCCCTGAACGCTTTCCGTAGAGCTCTGGAGGACGGGAATGAAGATGGCGGCCTCCCATTCCCTCGCCTGTAGGAGCGCAGAGCTCAGGCCGCCACTCCTCTGTGCGCCCTCAGAGAAAAGCGCTCAATCATCCCTGTCTCCCTGGTCTCCAGCCCCTCTCCGTGCTCACTCGGCCTGTGACTGAGCATTTCTATCTCTGGCACTCAGCCCCGTTTGGAGTCTCCAAACCCAGCAGATGCCTGCCTGCTGTTTCTCCCAGAGTGGGAAGGTGAGTCTCCCTGGATCTGCCCCTTGATGGGGTCCCTGCTCAAATAGCATTGGCCAACTGTGCTGGGGACCATGGTTTATGACATCCCTGAGCTGAGAGCTCACTCCTCGGCTGTCTCTGCAGCCGGCTTCCCTGCTCCCACACCTGGGAGCTCTGCCACATTCAGACACCACCCCGTCTTTCTGTGACCCCATGGGACCTGAGACCACATAGTCCCTGTGATGACTCCATCCCTGCTTAGCCTCTGGAGCGATGTCCCTCTGTGGAGCAGACTTATAAAAGTTTGGATTTTGTGCTCCGCTGCTTGCCGGGAGCCGGCCCCTCCCCCCACGGTCTATCTTCCTGAAGCCTTTGATTCACTTCTCCACTCGTCCTACCTTCCGGAAAGTGGTCGCTTTTCTGTTCCTAGAACTGCCGCTCTTTTTCTCTTCAATCTTCTGTTGAGTTTGTAGGTGGTCAGAATGGCTTGATAACGACCTAGCTGAATGGCTGAGACCAGATGAAATTTAGGTCTCCTACTTCTCTGCCATCTTCCCTGCTCCTTTCCTTTTTTGCCCTTTTTTTTTTTTTTAAGACTTTATTTATTTGTCAGAGAGAGAGAGAGCTCACAGCAGGGGAGCAGGAGGCAGAGGGAGAAGCAGGTTCCCCACTGAGCCAGGGGCCCTGTTGTGGGGATGAATCCCAGGACCCCGGATTCATGACCGGAGCCGAAGGCAGATGCTTAACCCACTGAGCCACTCAGGCATTGCTGGGGATTTTAGTTCTTGAGCTCAATACCAGGCACTCTGCCTACGTTATACCAGGAACCTGGAAGGTAGCTATTTCTATTAACTCGCCTTCATTAAGTAGGAAAACTAAGGCCCAGCGAATTTAAGTAACTCTCCTGAGATCACACAGTAGCAGAATGCAGAGTCTTGATTCAAAGTCAGATCTGTTCCCAAAGCCCAGGCTACTTCCCCCGACACCGGACTGCAGCTCATAGCAATCAAATGAAAAAGGCTGATAGTCCTACCTCAGGGACTTCTGGTCTTGCTTCCTCAGTTTGCTAAATTAAACTTCAGGGCCTTACCTGGGGCCCTGCAGAATAAATTTTGCAGTTTGCAAGCATAGCCCTCAATTTGGTTTGACTGCCAGGCCAACCGCCTTATTCACAGGCGGGTGGTAACAAAAGGATAATTAGGTTCATGGCAGCTGTGGCTCAGGCTGCAGGGAGAATGGTTTTTAGCCCCCCTCGATGGCTGCAGCAGAATGGGCCGGAAGGAAATCTGGGGAGGTGGAGAGGGAAACCATAGGGCTAGAGAAAAGGGAGGAAGACTGGGGACAGGTGGGGAGGAAGGTTTCTGAGGCTTTTGCAGGGTAAAAGGGAAAGGCCACACAATGGATGAACAGATGCCAAACATCTCTGTTTTCAGGAGGAAGGCAGACATGGAAAGAAGTCATCGGACCCCAAACAATTCTCAAGTACACTCTATATCCTGAGACAGCCTAAAAAATAAAGAGGAAACAACCTGCTACACACACAGTGGAGGCAGGAAATTTCATGGTAAACACAGAGGAATTCATTTACTCCAAAGTGCTTTTGGATGGGGATAGGGCAGCTAGCAAAGTGCTGACTTCTCTGGCCTTGTCACAGCGTGGGGGGCGCAGAGCTGTGATGGGGGAAAAGGGTGTCACACTCGGGTGTGTGGTTTGTGTAGGGGTGGGAGGTTTCCTCGTGACTGAACCTCATCCTCTCATCTCTGGGCACCCCCGTCTACAGCCTCCAGCCAGGGCTGGCCCTTGTCACACAGTGTGTGAAGCTGTGATTCTTACAAGATATCAGGACAGAGGTGGTGACTGGGGATGGGGGGAAAGAGGAGGGCGGTTTGCCAGTGGGTCATCTGGGATATGAATTTTATCTTCCACTGACCTTTGTGCTTTGAGGACTTCTGGGATCTCTAGATGGATGATTTTCTCAAGGGGTTCTTACCAACCTCCAAGACAACCTACCCAAACACAAATTTGCTTTAATTCTAATTCACTCCAATTTAAAACATGAATATGTGCCATCTGGCATTTTTATAAACGAGAGGAAATATTGCAGAAGTAAGTGTTGAAAATTCCAAGGTTCCCAAGAACTCTGGGAAGGCACGAGTTTAGGGTTACGAGGATTCTGGAAAATTTTCTACTGGGATCTGTGCTTCTAGTGTTTTTCTGATCACTGCTGGCTACGGAACAATGATGCAGAAGAGAAGCATTTCCGGACTCTGTGCTCATGTGGCCAGCTGCCAGCAAAGTTCTCCTCTTCCTCTTCCAGGGCAAGCAGAACGTGGGCTGTGACTGCCCTCCCAGGGTGCTCGGGGGCCCCAGATTTCCAGCCCCTCTCTATCTGCCAAACACTTAAATGTATTTCATTTCATTTCAATTTCAAATGTAATGCCTTTAACATGCATTTGTTTAAATCAGACCTTTGATTAAGAGAACAAGAATTGGAAAAAGGAAAATCATTTTTATATCTAAAGAAACACTGGAGAAAAGAGGTGATAAAGAAACAAGACAAAACTATGAAGAAGCTTATATAATATGGCTCTCCAAAGTGCCTTGGCCAAAACACTAGTCTGGGACCAAATACAACTGGAAATTCTGACAAACTGGGGACAAATCTGGAGACTCTGATAAAAGTCGATGAGTCCCAGTGCTCACAAGCATGCTGAAGGCTCTGACAAATCCTTCAGGGAGGAAAGCTGGCAATGTATATTGAACCTGGCATTTCCCAGACTGACCTGAGAGCTGGTGTTTCCAGCAAAATTGCATTTTACTGTATGGCAAGGAGTAAAGGTGGAAAAAAAAAAATAGCTGAGCATGATTGAAACCTTAGAAAAAAAAAGCCTAGCAGCATGGGGATGTATATTATGCATAGTTTAATTTTGTATAATGTTTGGGCCCCATAGAGAGGAAGGGCAGAAATATTTTCCTAGGACAGGACAATTGGAAGGGTGCCTTCTTCTACACAAGACTAGAAGCAGGCCACAATGGAAGAAGTAGAACCAAACGGAAGAGATGAAATCAAACAGTTCAAGGCTTATAGGAAAGGTATGAGGGTGTACCGAAACAAGTGTCTTGTACGACACTCAAGTGCTTCACCTAATGCCAGCTCTAGTACTAGATACAAACCCACCTGTGTTAACGTTGTGTCCAGGTTTGAAAGGGACAACTATATTTTTTTGGTTAATTTTTAATTTTTTTATTTTTTTAAAGACTTTATTTATTTGAGAGAGAAAGCACGAGCAGGGGGAGAAGCAGAAGGAGACGTAGGCTCCCCACTGAGCAGAGACTCCACCCCACCCCCACAACACGGGGCTGGATTCCAGGACCCTGGGATCATGACCTGAGCTGAAGGCAGATGCTTAAACAACCGAACCATCCAGGTGCCCCTGAAAGGCAAAAGCTCTTACTTCTTTCTAAAATAGAGGAGTTTTGACAGAAACAAAGAGGAGAACATCGAATAAGGGTGGAGGCTATGAGGGGAGTGATGCAGCCACAACTTCAGGGACACCCAGAGCCACCAGAGGATGGAAGAGTCAAGGAAGTCTCCTCCCTTGGAGCCTTCAAAGGGACTCTGTCCCTGCTGATGCCTCGATTTTGGATCTTCAGCCTCCAGAACTGTAAGAGCGTAAATTTCAATTGTTTTAAGACCAAAAGAAAATGAGACTTGAAGAGTTTTTTCTTTGGAGGATCAAAGTTCATTCATTCACTCACTCATCCATTCTTTCAATATGATTGATTCAATGCCTATATGTGCCAGTCAGAGCTGAGGCTGTGAAGTGAACAAGCCAGGATCTTCCTCGGGGCGGTTCTCACTCTGGACAGAAGAGCGATGGCAGCATAGAGCCACAGGCCGCCATGCTGGGATCTTTCATAATGGGATGACGGGGGCTGCTGGACTGAACTCAGAATGGAACCGCCCTGTAGCTTATCTGCTTTGATCTCAACAGCAACTAGACGGTGTCTTCTCAGCCACTGAAGCAAACCGGCAGATGGTTGTATGACGGTTTATAAAACCAAACATCAACGACTGGGCTTGGCAATCTATCTCTTTTCCTGAAGGCTCTGGAAGCAGATATCAGACAACACTCTGGAAGATGCTGAAAACATTAAAAGATGAAATGCGGAAACTCGGGATCTGGCCCTGGCACCGTCCCACCGTGTAACCTCTGTCAAAGCGCCACATGGAGATCGTTCGAGGGTCTCACAGGAGCACTGGGCAGAATGGGGGGATTTCAATTGCTCCTTCTATAAGTGGAAAAATAGAAAGTGACTCACAAAACCTTTTTCTGGAGATAAAGAGTTTCTATCCAGTCCCATGTCGGGCACTGATTTGGGGAATTTGGCCCCCTTCACCAAGAGAATGTGTCGTCTCCTTGTTCCTGCCCACATTTTAATGTTGCCTGCATTTTAGTCAATGAAGCTTCTGTCTCCCATACAAATGCTATCCATCATAAAGGGATAATTGCAGTCATGGGGAAGGCACTTATGTCTTTAGTAATCACATCCACACCGCTTGGCCTAATCCTCTAAAATAAGCTAATCCTGGGGTACCTGGGGGGCTCAGTCTGTTAAGCGTCTGTCTTTGGCTCAGGTCATGATCTAGGAGTCCTGGGATGGAGTCCCGCATCAGGCTTTCTGCTCAGCGGGGAGCCTGTTTCTCCCACTGGCTTTGCCCTTCCCCCACTGCTCGTGTTCTCTCTCTCTCTCTCTCTCTCTCTCTCTCATGTTCTTTCTCTCTCTCTTTTTTTAACTTTTTTAAAAAAATTTCTTTTCAGTGTAACAGAATTCATTGTTTATACACCATACCCAGTGCTCCATGCAATACGTGCCCTCCATAATACCCACTGCCGTGCTCTCTCTCTTAAGAAAATAAACAAAATCTTTAAAAAAAAAAAAAGCTATTCTTAAACCATAAATCTCTCTAACTATGCATATTACCCTAGGGACACTCACAAACAACGAGTAACAGCCTGAGAGTCACCAAAGGCATCTCACTAAATTCAGCTGTCACCAGCATCCGCTACGATCCCAGTTTCAAAGGTTGTCTGTTGGTGGCGCTGCCATGGACATGTGGGAGCTTGAGAGCCAGCCTGTTCCTGAAGGAACCAGGCTGAAGTTTCCATTCTGGGTCTAGTAAGTAGGTAGGAACAAATCCCGTCCGTAGAGTCCTGGCAGGTTTCCCTGCTCTGCGAGTGCGGAACAAACAGCACCCACCACACTTGCCTTCCCCAAACAGCCTGTTCATCATCCTCCTGGGTTCAACTGAAGTTTCACAAGTTCAGAAAGGTCCCCTCATGCACCCACAGCCCTGCTCATCTAGAGCCTTCTTGTCGGATTTCTTCAGAGCTGTTGTCGCCATCTGTTATCATTTCCATGTCGATCTCTTGTCTTGTTTGTAGTCTGTCTCTGGGTCTGCTTGTGGAGGAACCTAAAGAAAGACAGGAATCGTAGGATCTGCACTCGGGTTTAGGAGATCCAACCTGGTAGTGGTGCGTGAAGCCGATCTTAGGGCTGAGAGACGGCCTGAGTAGACCAGAGAAAGGATGACATCAGCTGTCTGGTGAGGGGGCCGCAGTAAGAGGCTGCCTGAAGGAAATAAGGAAAGGGAAGGAGGTGAGAAGGCCATCAATGAAAATAGAGTATGAAAAAAAAAACAAAGGAAGGGTATGTGGATGACAGAAGTTAATTTGGTTTTAGAAATTTTGCTCTTGTGGGGCGCTTGTGTGGCTCAGTGGGTTAAAGCCTCTACCTTCGGCTCAGGTCATGATCTCAGGGTCCTGGGATGGAGCCCCGTATTGGGCTCTCTGCTAGGCGGGGAGCCAGCTTCCTTCTCTCTCTCTCTGCCTGCCTCTCTGCCTACTTGTGATCTGTCTGTCAAATAAATAAATAAAATCTTTTAAAAAAAAAAAAAAAGGAATTTTGCTCTTGAGATGCTGCTGTGTGCTGTGCCGTCCCAGTGCAGTTGTCCACCAGGCAGGCGGATATGCGGTCAAGAGGTATATAGATCAGGGACGCCTGGGTGGCTCAGTTGGTTGGACGACAGCCTTCAGCTCAGGTCATGATCCTGCAGTCCCGGGATCGAGTCCTGCATCAGGCTCCCAGCTCCACGGGGAGTCTGCTTCTCTCTCTGACCTTCTCCTTGCTCATGCTCTCTCTCACTGTCTGTCAAATAAATAAATAAAATATTTTTTAAAAAGAGGCATAGATCAAAGAGCTGGGTATATGGCAGTAGTAGTTGAAACAGCGGAAAAGAGTGTTAAGGGAGAGAGTGCTGAAAAGCAGGAATTAGCTAACAATCTCTGAGCACGGACATTGTACCAAACACCATGCTAGTGTGAGGGCCTAGAAAACACCAACATTTGCAAGATTAAACAAGGAGGCAGATAGCTGAGACCAGCAATCAGCAAGGGCAGATAGCATATCTGCCCACTCTTCCTCGCTCTCCCCACTGCAGACATCACTAGTCGATTGTGACAATTTTCTCAGAATCCTTCCCAACACCATGCTCTAGGAAGCAACACTAATTAATCAGATTTGGTTCTTTAGAGAAAAACTCTTTGCCATTTTGGTGCCACGGGAGCCAAGAGAAGAAAGGCCTGCACAGAGGAGAAGGTAGGTGGGAGCCATGTTTTTAAGCTAGGGACACGGAAGAGAATACAGCCCGAAAAAAGCCAGCTGGGCTCAGTAAACAGAAGGTCTCATGGACCTGTAGGAGAGCAGCAGGACTGTGGTCAGACTGTAGGATTCAAGCAGATGCTGGCATTCCTGTCTTCTCTCTGCTTAAGGGAGAACTATGCTTGAAGCCCGCAAGTTGAGACTGTAGCTGGCAAGTTCCTAGTAACCCACGGTGATGCTTTATCTCAATAAATAAAAATAATGAGATTTTGAGAAGCAGTTAACAATTACATTTGCTCTCTGTGGATAAAATTTCACTTAATTTTCTGAACCCATCTTAAGAGTACAATAAGCACTTTTTCTCTAATATGTATTAAACAGGTCATATTCAGTAAGCATTTTGTTTTCATATTCCACAATTGCATTTGGGAGCCATTGGAAAAGCTTTAAAGAAAATCCCCAAATGCAAGTGACCGCCGGTGCTGGAAAAGCATATATCAACAATACCTTCTGCTTTCCATATCTACGACATTTGCCATAAAACACATAGGACAAAACCAGGGATGGCCTGGAAATGGAGACTGTGAGGGATTCGATCCCAGGAATCATTCTGGCTCTGGCTCTAGTTGGGTTTGACCTCGGGCAAGTTGGTTAACTCTGTAGTCCTTTGTTTCTTCATCTGGAAAATAAGAGTCCTGGCCGTGGGCACTCTAGTGCAGAGAAAGTCTATGATTCATCTGTGGCTGACCCACCTTTACCCTGCAGGCGAGTCCTCATGAATAATTTATATATCCCAGTAGGTCAGCTCTGCCTAGAATCAAGTTTCCCCTACTTGTCTGCTTTCAGAGGATTTAAAATTCCGTGTCCTCTGCCATCTAACAATATACCCAAAGTCTGTAGAGGTCAGAGTTGATGACATCCAAGGGGCTTTCAAAGTCCAACAGTTCCAGGAAGGGACCCATCAATATTAATTAAATGCTGGCAGATCTCGGGATTCCTTAGTTATTCTAAAAAATGCACGAGCTCACTCATCGTGTGCCCATGAGGAATTTGGATATACCTGTGGATCTGGTTACTGTATCAGTTGGACCACATCCAATGGCCACAACACTCCGCTTCCTGAATTTCAAGTGTGCTCATACTAACATTCTGATGAATACCTACAGAATTAAGTGAGCTCCTAGCCAAAACCATCACAGTCATTGGGTAAACTGGGAAAAGAACAACACACGATTGCAGTGTCATTATTAACCCTGAGTGATAAATCAGCCACCGGGGCTTCCTGCTGGTTCATGCCTTCCTTTGAATGTTATACAGTGAAGAGTGGAGAAGGGACCCAGAGAGGGGGAAGAGGGAAACATCTGGAATCCATCCAGAGATGAGCATCCCTCAGAGCTGATATTTTTGCCTCAGGGATGGGTGAGCTCTCAGCTCTTTGGTCCCTGGACTTGTCTTCTGCTTCTCTGCTTTCTTTTTTATTCTTGGCTCCAAGATCTGCTTCCTCTGTCTGTCCATCAAAGGCTGGTATTCCTCAGGATTCTGTCTTTGCTCTTCCTATATAGCTAGAGTGTTTTCCCTTCCAAGGCTCACTCATTTTTCTGGACTTAAAAATGCCTCTGTTGGGGCTCCTGGGTGGCTCAGTCCATTGGGTGCCTGCCTTCGGCTCGGGTCATGAGGCTGGGGTCCTGGGATCAAGTTCTGCATCAGGCTCCCTCCTCAGTGGGGAGTCTGCTTCTCCCTATCTCTCCCCCCATCAAATAAATAAATAAAAGTCTTTAAAAACATGCTTCTGTTGCTGATGAGACCAGCACATCCTCCTAGTCCCTGAGCACCCCCGCTGGGAGCACAGAGACGGGGGTGGGGGGAGCACGAGTCCACTTGCCTTCCAGCCACTTGCGGTCTAACGCTCCGCGAGGGGCACCATCAGCCAACCCGTTCTCCGAGCTAGAGACCCAGACACACTTCAGACTTCTTCCCTCTTCCCCTAACAGGGGATCGCATCTCTTCTGACTTCCCGTTTCCTGGCTGTCACCTTCTCTCCATCTCACCTGCAGCTGCCTTCACTTGGGGCTTTGATCGTCTCTCACCTGAACTCTTTCCACAGCATTAATTCATGTTGCCAACCGCACCTGTTCTCTCCACTGCAGCCAGAATGATCTTTCTCAAGTGAAAATCACATCTTGGGTTTGTTTGTTTGTTTTTGTTTGTTTTGCCATGTCCTTTCTTGGCTCTATAAGCTGAGTCCTTTATTCCGACCCCTGGAACTTCTGGCTTCTTCCTATGGCAGTTTCAAGCCCCTCCACCGCCTCCACCTTATCCTTGCCTGGATAGCCTCTTCCTCTGTCTGGTGGGCTGTTATTCAAGCTTCAAGACCCAAGGCAAGTTTTACCCGCTCTGTGAAGACAACCCTGACCCCAGCCCACCAGCCTCTTCTCCACAGGCCATACTGTGCCTTGCTCTTGCCTCCAGCTCTTACTGGCCTTCGGTCGGGGGCCGTTGCAGGGAGACAGAGGCTGGGACTGCAGTCATCTGAAGACTCATTCGCACGTCTGGCGTCTGGACTGGAACGTCTGTAACAGCTGGAGCTGCTCAGGGGGCATCTCTCTCTTTCTGCACTTCTCAATGTCAGAATAGCCTGACTTCTTCCATGGCTGCTCAGAGATCTAAAGGTGCATGGAGGGAGAGAAGAAGAGGGGGAGAGAGACAGCCAGAAGCCATTTAGCCTTTTGTGACCTGCTCTCAGAAGTTTTGCAACACTGTGTCAGTCCAGGCCATCACTAAGGCCCGCCCGGGGACAGAGGAGAGGACATAGACTCTACCTCTTGATGGGAGAGTGGCAAGCTTCTGGAAGAGCATGAGGGTCTGGAAATACTGTTGTGAGCATTTTCGGAAAATAACCATCTGTCACACTTTCTTCATTAATGAGGTTTCATCTTACTGTGAGTTCTCAGTTATTATCATCCACTCACCAAGCGCCCTAGTCAATAATATCCCGACACATCTGTGACAGATGGACTTTGATGATGGAAAAGGCCATCCAGAGCCACCCTGAGGCATCCAAGCACCTGCTGAACCACCACAGGGCCAGAGATCTTTTCAGTCACCCATGGATGATATCCACTAGGAACTAAAGGAACTGGGGAGGCATTTGGGTTCCCAGTCTGTTCGGCCACAAACTAGCTTTGTGGCCTTGGGCAGCCTGTAGGTCATTGGATCTTCATATCAAAACCAGGGGCTGACCTAAATCCTTCATGTTCCGGGGTTGGACTGGTATAAACCTGATTCTGCCAAGTCCCATGGTTACCATAGAGATGTCTTCCACTGTGGGGCTCTTAATCTGGCTTGTTTGTGGGCATCTCCTCTTGGTGGAAACCCAAGGAACCACACATCTACCAGCCATAGACACCTGGTCTAGGCAGAAGTGGAGAGAAATCATCCCGAGGCAGGGGAGTCACTGGAGGGGGATGAGTATGCAGAGAGAAGAAACAGAAGAGACAGAGAAAAGGCAGCTTGATTAAAAGGTTGTTAAAGTTGGCATTGGCTTAGCGTGACCAGGGCCGGTGACCTCGGCTGGTCTCCTTGGTAAAGAGAAGGAAATTTTAATAAGCCTTACTTTAGCTTGCGCCTCTCTCTCTCTGCCCTCCCCAAAACAGCTGTTTCCCCACTTCTAGGTTACAATATTTAACATAAATACACAATGTTTGCTAGGCCAATTTATCCCACGGAGTGGACCCTCGGGTGGTTGGAATTAAATCAGAATTTTTGTTACTGACTTGGCTTGAGTGGATACTTGGCCATCTGGCTGAAACGAGAGGCATATTTTTCTGTTGTGCAAGTGAATACTAATAATAAAGCTGAAGAATTAAACATCAACTTTGCATAAGAACTTGGGTGGTTCAGAATTTTAGGGAAAAGAAGCAGCCTGTTCATTGTCACTTAAAGCAGTGGTTGTGTGTGTTCTTAGGGTCTTTACCTTTTTGCTGGACCCATACAAATGGCCAGGAAAATAACTGTATAGAGAAAGAATCTGATGAAAATAGTCTGAGAAGAGTGACAGCAGTCTCTACCAAGACAGCCTTGCAGCTTCCGTCGGTTCTGCTCAGTGCCGTTGACAAGCCTCGCATCCCATCAACCCCTAGGGATTATTCATTTCAAACCATATATATTGGGTGCTTTCCAATAGGTTCTGTACTGGGGACATAGCCTCTAAGCAAATGTTCTCCCCCACTGAATTTATTGTGTCCCTTAAAGTGATACATGTATATTAAAGAAAATTTGGGGGGAAAATCTAATATAACTGCTGGTAGCATTTTGATGTAGTTTCTTCCTGGGCACATAAAATATGTATGGGGTTATAATAATGTTGAATATAAAACATTTTATTCTGCTTTTTCCAAATGAGGCCATTTTATTAACACTGGCAGCTAGGATGCAGCAAGGCAGAGGGAAGAGTTTCTCGGAACTTTCCAAAGTCCGGAGCAGGTTGATAAATCAGTGCAAATGAGGGCCTTGAGTGTTTTGAGAAATCACCTTAAGGGTTTTATTTGTTTGTTATTCTAAGATGTTCACCACCCCTTCCTCCCTCATTCCCCACAACACAAACCCACTGCAGTATTGTCCAGGGGACAATGAGCTAAAGATATGCTAACAGTTCAGTCTGACCCTCCCCCAGCCCCACCTTTAGACAGTTTCTCCTTCTTTCTTTCCTTCCTTCCTTCCTTCCTTCTTTTAAATTATAGACACAGTTTCTAAGGAGTTGGCTGCTAAGCTAGCTCTCTACCTCCTCCTGAGGACACAGGTGGTCTTGCTGGGTTACAGGCCAAGAGCCCCCACCATTGGAGGAGCTGCCTTTCTCTCTCTCTCCCTTTTCTTTTTAAAGCCTCTGGTGCTGCCTGGGAGTGGTGATTCTTTGAGTCTCTAGTTCTGCTCCATTATATCATTCAGGATTGCCTGATGGAGTGTTGCATCAGATGCTGAAGAAGCCCTTCCCGCTCTGTTCAGATATCAGTTGTCAGCACAAAAAATAATAAAAGCCTACAAATACTTCTTTGCTGGTGGGGAGTAGGGAACCCAGTCCAAACCCTTAAAACAATGCCAGCTTGCAGCAGTGTTCAGAGCCTGTGAGGACACGCCCCTGACGCCTCCGCTGAGAGTGGGTCTTCCTCTGTAATTCTCATTTGATTTACCTGGGCACCAGGTGGGCGGAGCTTGGAGCTTGTGCAGGCCGGGAGCCCTCTATACAGGAAGCAAATAAATGAATAAGACAGAGCTTGGCGCAAGCTTTTTGGAAGGGTCCCAGGCAAGAGAGAGGCCTCTTCTCTTGACTTTCTTAAATTCCCACAAACCCACCCCTGGTGTGACCTGTACAGTCCTGCTTTATGGGGGATGACCTCCCAGTCTCCAAGTGTCCCCAAGTCAGAGGGGTCAGGATGGAGCAGGAGGACACTGCCCCCCCCCCCCGCCCCCGGATCGACTGGTATTTTCAAAATGAACATAAGCAAAATGCCAGAAGGAGTTCGAGAAAATAAAAATGATGTGAACATTGTCAGGATTCCACAGTCAAGTGTCCGAGTCTGCAGAGAGGAGTGGAAGCACCCAAAGGAATTTCCACACTAGTCCTGCAACCACTTAAATGGCACAAGCTACATTACAGCCCCAGAGAACTCATCCAGCTTTTTGTCTCCTGGGCTTCCTGCTCTCATATGATGAGTATCCCCTGTGCACCCACTCTGAGGAGGGGCTGGACTGGTCTTGCCTTTCCCTGATATCACTACCAATTCCTGTCCTGTCCGAGCTCAGAACATTTGGGGAGTCCAAACTCACAGAGGTTCTTCCCTGGGGGTATTAAATGTATTAAATGGGGGGAGGGGCAGGTAAACATAGTAAGGTGTTTATAATGGTGCCCAGAACCTCATTAGTGCTGTGCGTCTGTCATTATTATTACTAGTAGTCCAAGGGTGGCTGATCTCAGTGATTAAGAAAAAGAGCTTTCAAAGGAAGTCCAGATTCATCCAGCAGCCGCAAGTTCCCTTTCCCACACAGCGAGAGAATTGTGGTTTAAAAGGGCAACAATCCACAGAAGGTGCAGAGCTCAGGGGCTGGCACCATATAGTGATGCACATAACGAGTCAACAAATGTGGTCAGGAGTGGCGGTGGGGGTCTTTTTTGAAGAGGCTCTGTGCTTGCCTACATAATCTAGGGTCTGTTCTACTACGGCAATTCCTACAGGGCTTTCCTCACCATACAATATGGAGATTTCCTCTCTGAGACTATCAGGCATCTTCTAAATCTAATACAACACATTGTAGCAGTTATTGAGCTCCTACTTTGTGCAAGTCTGCAGGCTAGGGACAGGTAAGGCACGTGAGATCACGGTAATAAGATCGAAATTAGGTCCATCTTATGCTCAGAGTAATCTTTAAGTTAGAAATGATTAACCCTATCATAAAAAAGGGAAACACAATCAAAATCTGTTCCTGTTTTCATTTTCTTTGTTTTGTTTTTAAATTCCACCTGTAAGTGAAAAAATACAGTGTTTATCTTTGCCTGACTTATGTCACTTAGCATCTATACCCTCTAGGTCCATCAATGTTGTTGCAAATGGCAAGATCTCATTTTATTTTATATAGTATAGTACTATTCCACTATATATATGTAATATCTTCTTTATCCATTCATCTACTGATGTACATTTAGGTGGCTTTACTTTGATATCTTGGTTTTCATAAATATTGCTGCAATGAACATAGAGGTACATATATCTCTTTAAATTGATGTTTTCATTGTCTATGGATAAATATCCAGAAATGCAATTGTTGCATTATATGTTAGTTCTATTTTTAGTTTTTTGAGGAACCTCCATACGGTTTTCCATAGTGGCTGCATCAGTTTATATTCCTAGCAACAGTTTGTGAAGGTTCCCTTTTCTCTGCATCTTTGCCAATGCTTGTTATTTTTTTTGCTTTTTGATAATTCCTATCTGACAGGTGTGAGGTGACATCTTATTGTGGTTTTGATTGGCATGTCCCTAATGATGCGTGATGCTGAGTATCTTTTCATGTGTCTCTTTGTCATCCGTGTGTCTTCTTTGGAAGAATGTCTGTTCAAGTCCTCTGCCCATTTTTCGATCACATTGCTTTTCTTATATTAACTTGTATAAGTTCTTTATATATTTTGAATATTAACCTCTTACTAATTGTATGGTTTACAAATATCTTCTTCCATTCAGTGGGTTGCCTATTCATTTTATTGATTTTTTTCCTTCACTATTCAGAAGCTCTTCAGTTTGATGTAATTCCCTTTGTTTGTTTTAGCTTGTGTTGGCCTGGCCTTGAAGAAACCGATCCATAAAAAAATTGCTAGAAGCTTACTGTGTGTTTTCTTCTAGGAGTTTTGTGGTTTCAGGTCTTACATTCAAGTCTTTGATCCATTTTGAGATTAATTTTGTATACGATGTAAGATAGTGGTCCAATTTCTTTTTTTTTTTTTTAAGAGTTTATTTATTTATTTATTTATTTGAGAAAGAAAGAGAGGGAGCAAGAGAGAGACAGCATGAGCAGGGTAGGGGCAGAGGGAAAGGGAGAAACAGACTATCCCATTGAGCAGGGAACCTGATTTAGGGCTCAATTGCAGGGCTTCCAAGATCATGACCAAAGCTGAAGGCAGATGCACAACTGACTGAACCACCCAAGCACCCCTCCTTTTTTAGATTTTTTTTTTTTTTTTAAAGAGAGGGCATGAAGAGGGGGGCAGAAGGGTAGAGTGAATCTTAAGCTGACTGCACGTCCCGCAGAGCCCAATGTGGGGCTAAATCTCATGGCCCTGAGATAATGACCTGAGCAGAAACCAAGAGTTGGACACTTATCCAACTGAGCCACCCAGGCACCCCAGTGCTACTTTCATTCTTTTGCATGTGGCTATCTGGTATTCCCAACACCATTTATTGAAGAGTCTGTCTTTCCCCCCATTGTGTATTTCTGCATCCTTTGTCATAGATTAATTGACCATATATACTTGAGGTTATTTCTGGGACCTCTGTTTTGTTCTGTTGATCTATGTGTCTGCTTTTTGACAGTATCATACTGTTTTGATTACTATAGCTTTGTAGTATAGTTTGATACCTTCAGACAGATACCTTTAGCTTTGTTCATTTTTCTCAACATGGCTTTGGCTATTTTGGGTCATTTATGGCTCCATGAAAATTTTAGGATTTTTTATTCTATCTAATTTTCTTTATTCTATCTAATTTTTAAAAAATGCCACTGGTATTTTGATGGGGATTGCA
Source organism: Mustela nigripes (assembly GCF_022355385.1). NCBI lineage: Eukaryota > Metazoa > Chordata > Mammalia > Carnivora > Mustelidae > Mustela > Mustela nigripes. The sequence goes on along the minus strand of NC_081574.1, from coordinate 17,590,470 downwards.
TTGAAACTGTAGGTTGCTTTGGATAGTATAGACATTTTAATAATATTAATTCTTCTAATCCATGGGCATGGTATATTTTTCCATTTATTTATGTCATCTTCAATTTCTTTCATCAACATTTTCTAGCTTTCAGGGAATAGTTCTTTTACCTCCTTTGTTAAGTTTATTTCTAGGTATTTTATTCTTTTTGATGTAATTATAAATGGAATTGTTTTCTTAGTTTCTCTTTCTGATAGTTCATTATTAGTGTATAGAAACACAACACATTTATATATGTTAATTTTGTATCCTACAAATTTACTGAATTAATTTATTAGTTCTGATAGTTTTTTGTGTGTGTGCAGTATTATATATAGTATTGTATCATCTGCAATAGTGATAGTTTTACTTCTTCCCTTTTAACTTAGGTGCCTTTTAATTTTTTTTCTTGTCTAATTGCAGTGGCTAGGACTGCCAATGCTATGTTGAGTAAAAGTGGTGAGACTGGGCACCCTTGTCTTATTCCTGATCTTAGAGGAAAAGCTTAGAGCTTTTCACCATTGAATGTGATGTTACTTGTAAGTTTGTCATATATGGGTTTTACTATGTTGAGATATGTTTTTTGTATACTCACTGTGTTGAGAGTTTTATCATAAGTGGATGTTAAATTTTACCAAATGCTTTTTCTGCATCCATTGAGATAATCATATGATTTTTCTGATTTTGGTCATTTTTTTTTTTTTAGTACTAATTCATCTTCATCATTTTTTTTAAAGCAAAGTTATAATTACTCAGAATCATAGTTCTGTAGGTAATGAGAATGATTTTCATTTCCCTTGGATTTCTACAATGCAATGTCATGAGTACTTTAAATGTGGTAAATGCATACAACCATTAAGAATCATTTTTAGCAATAGCAATTATTACTGATTGAAAATATACTAACACAGTCTAGACAGTAATGCCAAATTTTTAGGTCTGTGTAATCCCAGGGTATTCAAAAGATTTCTGCGCATTTGAGAGATGTGATGCTGAGCAGTGTTGAACTGTTCCCAAAGTGGTATCAGCAGGGGCAGAAGGTTGTCACAGTTTTATAACGTCCTGCTCCATTACAGGTAATAATGCAGGATTATAAAGGGGAAAACTAGTGGGGGTTATGATGATTCTTTTTAGATTAAGAATTAAAATCACATTTATTTTGGAAATATTTCTCTGCCTCTTCCACAGGAAACCTGTTGGATTATAAATTACCTAATACATTTTGTATGTCCCTGAGTTTTGGCTAATGTACCGGTCTGTTTACGAGAACATCCATTTACATGATATAAATCTGCTCTGAGCACAGCTAAGAGACCAGACACCCTGGTTTGGAATTACTGCTGTTGTCCAAAACAATATCTGGGAACAGGTCTCCAAAAGGCTGCATCTGACTGTTTTCATCCTCTGCTTTGGACAGAAAGGCCGCAAATGTGCAGCCCAGTGCTTGGTGCTGGCCTACGGTCAGATTTTCATTTTCTTTCTTTCTCTTTAATCCCACTATAGTTAACCTATACTGTTACATTCATTTCAGGTGTACAATATATCATATTTTCAACCAAGAAATGCTGGGGAAATGCAGATGAATCACAACTTAATAGAAAGGTTAGAGTACGGATACTCTAACCTTTCTATAGTAATAATAACAACTTCATCTTGTTTTTCCACTAAGGATTGTCAGTTTTAGACATTCCTAAAAGCTAAAAAAACACATGGCAATAATGATAGTCTGTGAGTCAGGGCGGGATCATATAGTTCTTTGAAGGATCTCACTTTAATTTTCAATTCAATTGGTACTGTAATAATAAATGCTGGCCTTCACGTAGAAAGCTGATATAAGACAAGCCTTCGAAGTACTGTTCAGTTGTTTTAACAGATAAGTGTGTGTGTGTGTGTGTGTGTGTGTGTGTGTGTCATGGGTCAGCCTCACTATAGCTTATCAGGAGTAGGTATATGGAGCTTCCTGTTTGTTTTCTTTATCTTTTCCTTTACCTTGTAAGAGTTGCAGTCTGTGTAATGAGTGGACCTGTCTGAACTATTGGACAGACCGTAAAGGGAAGCAGGGGAGTGAAATTTAGAGTCTCTTATGAGCAAAGTAATTTGGTAAGTTGCCTCAGCTCTCAGAGCCTTGGTTTAAGATCTGTAGAATAGGGATGTAGACTGGGTGGCTCAGTCGGTTAAGCACCTGGCTCTGGATTTCAGCTGAGGTCATGATCTCAAGATCGTAAGTTCGAGCCCTGAGTTGGGCTCTGCACTTGGCAGAGTCTGCTTCTCTCCTTCTCCCTTTGTCCTTCCTGCACACTCTCTCTTTCTCTCTGTCAAATAAATAAGTGAATCTTAAAAAAAAAAAAAAAGCATAGGGATGCAGGTTATCAGGAGGATTAAAATGTCAAACTCCTAGGGCAGTGTTGATCATCATTAAGACACGGACAGGAGCACCTGGCCATCACCACCACAGGACAAGGCTGGGAATAGGTTCTTGGCCCCATTTGGTGGCTCCCATTGTTGCCTTGTATTGCCCAAACAGAGTTGGCGAGCTGGGCTATCCTACCTAGTTACCATCTGTTAAGACTGTGAGGAGGTCGTAGAAACCCCCAAATCTACTTGGGGCTCAGCTTTCTCAATACTAAAATGAGGGGAAGGGACAGGAGACGGTTCATCCTCCTTTTGGAGACAAATTTGTTTGAGTATAGAAATAAATGTTAGGAGATAAAAAATGAGATCCTGCTTTTCTCAACCTGTGGGGATGAGAAGAGATAATGACATAGCACTTAACACTTTGGCCAATGCGGCTGCCTTTTCCCCAGCCGGTTTTCTTCCCCTCTCTGGTTTTGACCTTTTGATATTGAGCTGTCAGGAAGTTGATCAATGGTGCACTTCGGATGGCTTGTTTTGTCAATATAAGGTGCTAAAGAGCCACTTTTCCTTTTCCTGTAAACAAGCGCTTGATTATGAGTCCAAAGAGGGCTGCAGAAAGTAATGTGTTCTCTGTCAACACACACACACACACACACACACACACAGACACACACACACACACACACACAGAGTCATGACACACTTTGAGGCCCAGGAAAGAAGACAAGTTGCAGAGTGACCACATGAGGCGCTGTAACTTATGCCTCTTTATGCCTCTTATGCAAAACCTCAGTAGGGTGATCTTTCCAGTACTTTGTCCTGAGTGCCTACCTGGCTGAGTTGCCCCTGCTTGGCCTTTCTAGGAATGGAAGGCAAGCATTCTAAGTATAATTCCATTGTTTTAACAGTTAAGCGTGTATGTATGTGTGTGTTTCCAGTAACAGTAAGTGGGGAGTAAGTTACTCACCTTGATTTCATCCTAGGATGAAGAGGATTTACTCATGATTTCCAGAAGCAGAAAACCCATTGTCTATTTTTCTTCTCTGTCCATGGACAGCATTGCCACCTGATAGGACATTTCAGTTGCCGTGGTGTCTGAATAGCTTTTGCTTCAACTCTGTCCCATCCACTTGTGGATGCAGGAAAGCCAGTTCGTATCCCTTGAGAACCTCCTGGCGCAATGCCCCACTTTCAGTCTGCCTTTCGACCGTGGGAGTCTGACGGCAGTCTCCCTGCAATGCCGCGAGGCATGGAGATGCCACAATCTTTTCTCGTCACCTGCTGCCATGTCGAATGGGAGCTTGTGTGTTTGAAGTGAAGGTCTGGACGGGAATGTTCTTTTCCCTAACACCAAAAAAAAAAATGCATCTGAGTATTCCTAAGCACGTAGAGGTAAATGTGAGGATGAATATTAATGCAAATACTGTGTCTCTGATCAAGTAGACAAATGAGTGCAAGGGAAGAAAAGTTGCAGGAGCTTCCCATGTAATCACCATTTTTAAAACCCAAAAGCTGTTTCGGAAAAAAAAATGTAAAAGGCAAGACTCAACAGCCTTACTTCAGATCCTTCATTTGAGCTGGAAAAATCAATGGTAAAATTTTCCAGTAATCTTAAATCAACCTCCTTAATAAAACTCTTTAATCCAAAATGTCCCCCCACCTGCCCCTGACTATAGAATTTATAGTAAGATCTTTTATTACAATTATGAACATAGGACACTGGCAAGTATCTTGTATTTGGCAAGCAACACTGTAATACTGTCCTCAAGAATTCTCTTATTAAAATGCACACACGCACTCATACTTGGGATTTATTGGTCTTTTGTCTTGTTGCATTAAGTTCTTAAGCTGATTTTTGATATTACTCCTGTGGCATTTTAAAGCTTTCGTGCTTAAACTGCACATTCTTCTCCAAGCACAGATATTTCAAGATGAAATAGACAACATTTTATAGAATTTCAAAGAGATACGCTGGCTAAGTGATGAATGAATGTATTTACTGCGTAACAGAGCAATAAAATGGGCCAAGATTTTTCTCCTGCAACCAGATTTTTTTTTTTTAACACTTCAATAACGTATTTTAATACTTTCTCCTCTTTGGGATAGTGTATAGGGGACAGGCTGTATTCTCCCCTTCTTTCACTTGTCTGAGGGTCCGAGGGACCCCTGGACACAAGCAGGGTGGTGAGCCCTGGCCATGTTCCCCTCTGTGCCCTTGCCTGTCAGCTGGCTTCTGTGTTCCAGTACTTGCGAGGACAGCTCAGCAGCTTCCTTGAAGCTCTTCCTCTCCTTTTTGTTCTATTTCCTCCCTTTAGCCTTCCATTCAGTAGTGACTTTGAAATCTCCGAGTTATTTTTTCTCATCCACTGACTGGTTGACAAGTCTGCAGCGCTTCCGGAGGAATCTGCTGAACTGGTGGGACGAGCTCTCAGGGAGATGACTGCGGTGGCGCATTAAATCACTACATATAGTAGGGGCGGAGACAGGTATCAGAAAACACTGGGCCACTAGGCCTAGAATCGCTGGCTATTAAGTATTAGCGTTTTTATTTTATTTTATTTTTAAAGATTTTATTTATTCATTTGACAGAGAGCACTAGTAGGCAGAGAGGCAGGCAGAGAGAGAGAGGGGGAAGCAGGCTCCCTGCAGAGCAGAGAGCCCAATGTGGGGCTCGATCCTGGGACCCTGGGATCATGACCTGAGCCAAAGGCAGCGGCTTTCACCCACGGAGCCACTCAGGCGCCCCAAGTATTAACATTTTTAGAACTGCGGCAAGAATGTGGAGTGGGAACCCACTTTGTGCTCTCTGGCAGTCTTGGGGTGGGGAGCTCTCTGTTGATTGTTTTGCTGTTAAGACCCTCGGAAAAAAGATTAGTCCGCGCTTTTCCTGGTGCAGCAAAATCAGATCAATATCGGCTTGAAGCCCGACTCCAGACCACACGTGAAGTGGGGTGCAGGGGGGCTGCTGGAGAGCATTTGCTGTAGATGGGAGAGCCTTAAAGAGCAAGTGGAAACCACAGTGGAATTTCTAGCACAAGGCGGCCTGTGATCAAGGATCTGGTAAATGCTTTAGATCTTGATAGACCCTTTGAGTCAGTGTGAGCCAGGACAGGGCAGGAGCTGGGACTGGACGACAGGGAGGATTTAGATGGCGAGGAGCAGCCTCGGTGCCTGGGTGGCTCAGTGGGTTAAGGGTCTGCCTTCGGCTCAGTTCATGATTCCGGGGTCCTGGGACTGAGTCCTGCATGGGGCTCCCCGCTCAGTGGGGAACCTGCTTCTCCATCAGCCCTTCTCCCAACTTACGCTTTCTCCCTTCCTCCCTTCCCCCAACCCTGTTCTCTCACAAAAATACATAAATAAAATCCTAAAAACAAAACAAAACAAAAAAAACAACCAAAACCAAAAACAAAAGGAAGTGGCAGCAGCAAGGTGGGAAGCGCCCCACCCAGGAGTTAGAAGACCTGGCTTTTCTGTGTGTGCACTCCAGCTTCCTGTGTGGCACAGGGCAAGCTCCATCACCTTCCCAAATTTTCATTGCCTCAACATGGATGGAGCCCTTAGAGGACTCATCCATTCCAGACACCGTGTTTAGCACCATGCTACAACCATGGGGATCATAAATGAGATTTATGCCTTTCAAGAAGCTAGTCTTCTTGGGCGGGGGGTGTCCTAAGTCATCAGGAATTCACAGTGCTGAGAGTTAAGTTCTGTAACAGGGAAGTGAAAGGGACCATGAGGATATCAAGGAGCAGAAGCTTTCCAGAAGACATTGCCTGGGAGCTGAAATTGAGAGGGAAGTAGAAGTGAGCTGGCAAAGGCAGATGGGGCAAGGTTTCTCTGAGCAAAGGGGCAACATTCCTGCTTGACTGCAACATAAAGTTTGAAATGGTAGAGTTCTGATCCTCTATAATGTCAGGAAGTTCCAGAAAGTTCAACCAGGAACGTTATGTGTTACTAACGAGTTGTGTGACCTTGAGCAACTTTCTTTACCTCACAAAACCTTGTTTCTTAATCTGTAAAATGGGGGAATAATGGCATGGATTATAGGAGATAATATGTGGATTATACGCGATGATGTATGTCAAGCCCTTAACACAGCACCTGGAAGGTGATAAGTGCCTGATAAACATTAATCACTGAATTATCATTCTTATTACATCTTCCCAGGCTCAGGGGCCCTGTGAGTCACCACCAGGGCCAGTGCACACCTGTCCCACTCACTGTGGCTCTCTGTGAGGAGCTGCAGGTCTCCATGATGCCAGCTTTCTAAGAAATTGCCATGGGATTAATTTGTGAGCCATTGTTTGCACTGGCTTAGCTTTTCTCCATATTTCTAGGGTTATTGCTTTAGGTTGATTTCTTCCTACTACTTTCCCACCTATCCCTGTACCTAGGCATTTGCCGTGTGGAATCCAGATAAAATATTGGTATATTTAGTTCTATCTCTATGAATAATACGGCTTTCTGTCTCCATGATTTTGATACAAGGACCAGCAGATGATTAGGATTTCTAGGAAGCCTTGGGAAACTAATATACTTCCTGCTGCTTAAAATTATTTTGGTCATGGCATTTCTCCCTGACACTAAAGGTAGAGCCATGTCCCTATCTATCTTTCTCCTGGGTACAAATCTCACTTTCAGGTTTGAAAGCTTAACGTAGCCTAATCCTTTTATAGCAGAAGTAATCTCCAGGATGGCCACATCAGAGAGATGAAACCCTTGGAAAATCTACTTTCTTCTGTAGAATATGTATTCGCCAAAAATGTGGCAGTGGTTTTAACCGAGTAGATGGTCTTTAAAGAACTGCCCCCGTATGCTAAGTTTGGGCACTTTGGAGAATCAGAGCTTTTTAAAAACGCATGGACCCTCATATACATATTCCATTGTTTCTGTATCTCCAGTCCTCTCTTCCTGCCTTCCCCACCAGCCTCCGATCTTAAAGGCTTAGTTCTTCCTTTACTCTCTGTCGAACAGGATCCAGCAGCCCAGCAGCCGCAGATCTGTGAAATGTAGCAATAGCAAAAGGGATTTACAATTGTCTGTGCTTTTCATCAGTGACTTGAATAACATTCATTTAGAATGATGGGCTCTGCTTCAGTAATGCAGATCTGAAGGAAGTGGGGATTGAAACAGCCTGATTTATCTGAGGCCATGCGAGTTCGTCTAGAATTCAGATGTACATGGAATTTCTTTAAACACAGACTGCATGGTTTTGATACAGTCCCCACTTTCTCCTCCACCCACACCACCGCCTTCTAAATGACTTTGGTTAGATGCAATCTATTAATCCTTCAACAAGGAGAAAGGAAAGTGGTGGAAAATCTGGCAGAGTGAATCGTATATGAATTGATGCTTAAACTATTGGAGTGGAAGGCATGTACAAATACAAGAAAACCCCACTTTTCAACAAATAGGGCTGATTGAGCTTTGCAAAGAAATGTTTCTTATTTTTCTTCTTTGTTGTAAATTGAAACCAAGGTGCTTAAGATATTGGATTGAACTACTAAAATAAAGAGAGGTATTAAAATAAAGAGAATAAATAAATAACATTGAGCAAAGAATCAATGCCACAGGTAGTGCTGTTAACAGTCTTACTTGTGGGGTTCCTGGGTGGCTCAGTGGGTTAAAGCCTCCACCTTTGGCTCAGGTCGTGCTCCCAGGACCCTGGGATCGAGCCCCGCTTCGGGCTCTCTGCTCAGCAGGGAGCCTTCTCTCCCCTGCCTCCTCTCTGCCTGCCTCTCTGCCTACTTGTGATCTCTGTCAAGTAAATAAATAAAATCTTTAAAAACAAACAAACAAACAAACAAACAATCTAGTAAACAACACTCTTACTTGTAACTGAGCCTACAGAAGTCAGGTTAGAAGCCAGTGAGGGGTGGTTCTGCTAGGACCTGTCTTCGTGGGTGGTGGGCAGGAGGCATAGGGCTGGAAGCTTCATCAGGCACAAAACAACCAGGGCCCCCCAACTCATAGTCACAGCTAACTTGCTCTTATGATCCCTTTCCCATCTCAGACCCCATCAGCACTGCCGGGATCTGCCCTTTTTATCAGTTGATCTTGCACCTGGGACTAGAAGCTTGAGGTGTGGAGACAGGGCTCTCTAGGAGCTCCTACAGAACTTTCCTTTGTTTTCGGTTTCCACGCTGATGAAAAACTGGTGATGTTTCCACTGTCAAAGAACCAACAGGGCCCTGTTAACAACTGGTTTCATGTTCTAGGACATTCTAAGAATCCATACTTTTTTTTTTTTTTTTTTTTTTTTTGGAAGTTGGAAGGAGCACCGTGAAGTGGGTATGCAGAAGCCCTCACCCCTTCCCCATGTCGTATTTACGACCCATGCCCCGAGCTCAGTTCTACCCAAGTCCTACAGGTGCCATGTCTCTGATTCCCTTCCAAGTGCCCCTACCAGTGTTCCCTAACAATTAGCCTCCTTTGCAGCTAACTGAGAGACTGTGCTTGGAATACACATTTGAGCTCACCTTTCAGAGTCTCCCAGATTAGAACTGCCATACTCAACTACTTGTTTTATATTGTAATCCCCATTACCAGGCAGCTTTTGCGAAAGACGGACATGTACTTGGATACAGATCTCTTACCCTCTGGAAGATGGTTGTTTTGAAACTCTATATCTGGAATCCGACTTCAAGATTCTGATTCAGTGGTTCTGGGATGGGGCCCAGGAATTTGTAGTTTTAACAAGTATCTCGGTTGATTCTTATCATCAGAGAAGCCTGGAAAACACTGCTTTATTGTATACTCGACTTTCCTCTTCTCTTTTGCACCCTAGTCACATAAACCTGCAAGATATTTGCCCCACAGTACACGCTGTCTTTGTAATGAAGGTGTGTGCTTCCACTGGTGGCTTGAATACAATACGGCAACGTTAAGCCCTTGTAATTCTTTAAAAAATGGAGTTCTACCAGGTCAATCTTCTCATACATCTTTAACTCATCATGGGTTCCTTCGTGAGCTGCTGATTGTTGAATGACTGGGAGGTCTTTTTTGTTTGCTTTAATCTGGAATGTAGTTCATTGGATAAACTTGATTCTGAGTAGATTCTACACTTATTAAATGTAGTAGTTGAGGTTTTTACTTTTTGATTGGTTCTTTTCAGTTAAAAAAGTCTTGGGGCAGGGGAGATGGGGACTTGCTTCATGGGTACAGGGGTTCAGTTTGGCAAGAAGAAAAGGGTTCTGGAGGTTGGCCGCACAACACTCTGACTATACTTGACATCCCTGAACCGTACACTTAAAAATGGTTGAGATGGCAAATTTTAGGTTATGTGTATCTTACCACAATTCAAGAAATGTTTCAGAGACGTGCTGACAGATTTATTGTCCAGATGAAGGACAGAAGATCAATACACCTACCTACTGTGTGGCCAGGCACTAGGCCAACACCCATTTTCTTTTTCAATTTAATGGATTTTTAGTCCTTCAATGACCTTGCTTCTATAACACAGATGAGGAGAGAGGTGGTCATGGAATGTTAGGGCTGGGATGGTCACTTAGCAGTAGAGCTTAGGGTTCCGACCCAGCTCTGCCTACCCCTGCACTTGTGCTCTTTCTGGATGTGAACTTCTGCCCCACCAGGTTTCCCTGACTCTTTCTAGAACCCTAGAGAAGCACGAGTCATGTGCAGTACCCTCAGGCTGGATTGCCCTTCCTCAGACACGTCTCTGTGTAGTGCGCTCCCCACTGGGGTATCCAGTTGGGGTCCCCAATCTTGTGAGTTGGTAAGATTTAATGTTGGCAAACTTGGGAAATTTAATTCTTACCTTTAACAAAAATTTTCAGGCATGATAGACCCTCTAAATGGATTAGTTGAGATCAAAAGAAATTCTGGTATGGAATGGTGTCTACACGGTTAACCAATGCCCTTAGCCAATACTGTGTGCATTACCAATGCCCACCAAAAAGCACACTGGGGTTCCCTGCTCGACAGGTGATGATCGAGACACTAGGCATCACAGTGAAACCCTTGGCCCACAGTGGTTGGAGGCAATGTCCCTGTCATGTCCATCCGGACCTTCCTCTTTGTGGTCGTGGTTTTGCTGCCCCTGCTACATCTCTTCCCTGGGTCCAACCACGTGGAGTCTGAATGCTCTCATGGACGTGATCAGAGCTTTCCCACCAGCTGCAACAATGTCCCTGCATCTGAGGGCAGTCGAATCAAGTTTAGAATGGAATGTCCCGGTTTCAGGAACTGTATTTCAAATACTCAAGGGATGGCTTTCTGTAATTTACTCCCACTCAGATCTGTGCAGATGCCAGAATGTCTCTTATGTACTTGCTTTAGTGGAATTCTCTTTTCATCTCCTTTCTGTTTGTGCAGCAGTGGTAAAGGGGTAGTCTGTTCCAGAGGGAGAATGACTTTTAGGCTGAGGGTTTCCTGGATAGTCTCTACTGGACAGAAGGATTTGGCGAGTCTGTTTCACAATCAAACATGGCCTTCTGTTTACATCCTCTTAAGATCTTCATCCTGCCTGCCCAACTGTTTTTCTACCATGATTTCATCTTCTACAAGGAGCTTTACTTCTCTGGGCCCCAGTTACTCCTTTATTAAATGAAAGTCCTGTCTAGCCTGGGCAGTCCAACCCTGCACTCATTTTCCTCTCTGTTCCCAAGTGCCACCAGCCCTGGGAATGCTTCTCTTGACTTTGGAGGTCTGGCACCTCCCAGCTCTTCAGGGCCAAGATGCCTGGAGCCTTCTTGTCACAGGTGGTGATTGGAACTCTGTTTTAGGAAGTGGCTTTGAGTGACTTCATCAGAGCTTGGGAGAGTATGGAACTTGCCTCAGAGTGACTGGTGTCACAGGAGTCCCCATGATACAAGCTGCCCCACTGTCCTTACTCAAATCCCTTGTCAAGTTCTCACTTGTAAAACAAGGTGACAATAATACCATAAAAACCTAAACTTGCTGTCATCTAATTTCATTCTTCTCCTGATGACAAATACTTTCCTCAGACAATTTTCTCTTCTGTTCCAGTTGGGTTCTTAAGGAGTAATTTTTTCCCCACAGAGTTTTAAGAAATGCTTCGTCAGCTAATTGAGACTAAGAAGGTATGGGAAATGTTCTCAGTTGCTAACTCAGTGACTCAGTCCAAAACGTTAGTTTAGGAGCCTTTGCCATTCAGATGGAAATGTCAGAAAATGACAACATATAAAGCCCATGGGATCATTCCAAAGTAGACCAAACTGAAAGCAATTAGAACCAATGATCCCTAAAGACATGTGTTGCTGGTGGGTGTACCTATGGCATAGGTGACATGATCCACGGGAGACACTCAAGGTGATGTCACTTGGGTACAGACCATTAGAAAGACCACTCAGTCTTTACATGGGAGGAGTGCCTAAAATAGAAGAGCATTGTATTTTAAAAATCGAATTTTGGGACACCTGCATGGCTCAGTTGGTTAAACGTCTGCCTTGTGCTCAGGTCATGATCCCGGGGTCCTGGGATCGAGTCCTGAATTGGGCTTCCTGTTCAGCAGGGGGTCTGCTTCTCCTTCTCCCTCTGCCTCTCCCCCCCACCCAACCCTTGCTGGTGTGCTCTCTCTCTCCCCCTCTCAAATAAATAAATAAAGTCTTTTAAAAAAATCAAATTTTATTTTCCATTGATGTGCTTCTCGATTCCTTGTTGACTCTGTCCTGACTTATGGATTATGCATTTCCTTCATTCACATCTTTATTTATTCATTAGAAAATCATCTCTGAGGGCCTGTCTGCCATGTATTGGGCTCTGGGTGAAGCTGGGCCTTTAGAACCCTTAATAAGGCTTGCATCTCAATAATAAATGAATTGAATGGTTACAGATTGTGATAAATGCCATGAAGCAAACAAATAACATGGCATAATATTAACAGTCAAGCTGGCAATCACTGAAATAAAAATTTGCCTACGCTTTTGGTTTTCCAATGTTTTGGAATGCTTTGGCTTCCCCGGGTTCTTTCCCATTGTATCTCCAGACCAATAGTTCCCCAATTCAAATTCCAGTAACTTATTGTAAGAAAACAACCAAGAAAATGCCTAAGAGAGCTGCTTTTGTGTTTGTAGATGAACGGGCCTCTTCACTAATCTATCCTAGTTATATCTTCCATGCATTTTTGAGATTCTTCAAAGTAAGTCACGTTTTTGGTTAAATCACAGGAACCTTATTTTTTGTTTCTATTTTTGATATATGCATAAATTAAGGTTCAAGCCAGTTAAAAGGGGTTTACATTTGACATCATTCCATTCAAATTCTCCATGTTAATTCTCTAAAATAACATTGGCAGGAGAGATGAGGAGTAGAATCAACCCTCGTCTAAACTATGGACTATCACAGAACTTTATGATTTCACCATGGCAAAGAACAACTTGTTCCACTGCTCCTTTACCTTTCTGTTCTTTGTTCTGGCCTGGTTTTCCAGAACTCCTAGTTCTGATTCGGGTTTTCCTACTGATTGGTGGCTACTGAGCAAAGTATTTACCTTTCTACTGATTGGTGGACACCCAGCAAAGCATTTAGCTCCAGTGTCTTCTTCTCTCTCACCTGCTTCATTTGCATGAATGTTGCCTGGTTTAGATGAGTCGAGCCTTTAAAAATGCTATTTATATGGTTTTCTGTTATTTTGCTGGAGCTTAGACCCTAAGTTAGAATCACTTGTGTATTTCAGTGCTGTCTTCAATTTTTTTTTTTTGCTGCAAAATAATTAAAAAGTAATGAGATTTATATGAATAAAATACAACAGTAAGTCTCCCTCCCAACCCCCAAAAGCCCATGCCAAGACAATAAATTCTAGCTAGTGTTTAAAACAACCAGTCAGGTACTGAGGAAACCGAGTGGCTCCTTTCAAGTAGAAGAAAGACGGGAGATGTTTTCTATATTAACAAGCAGCTCTGCTTTAGTTCTACTGGGAGGGATGCCCATGGCATCTGAGGCTGCATTATATTGGGTTGCAACATCTGTCACTGGCTTACATAGCCGTTAATCTTTCATTTCAAATTCAGACTTATCAGTATTCATTAAAAACTCTCCATTTGTGCATGTCCTTTTGGGAAAAAAGTACCCTATCTTGGAGTCTTAGATTTTTTTTTTCCTTAGGAAAAAAAAAAAGGTTCAATTTTAAACACATTTTTCACTCTGTAGCGAGCAGCATCTGGCAGCAGGAGTCGGAGCCCGTCACGCATGCCGATGACCAAGCAGCTTGTCTCCAGACGAAGTTTAGTGTGGTTAGATGAAGGGTTCAAATTAAAATTTAAATTCACCGATTGCCATTTTGATTCCTCACCTACAAGAAAATTGAGAAGCTGGTACAAATGGCATTCCATTAGCTACTCACGAGTCTTGCGTATTTTTCTGGTGAGGTTGTACAAAGCCTCTAGCGGAATGCTTGGATCATCGGGGCAATATCTCAGCTGCTTGGGAGTCCAGGCACACACGCCAACGTCTGAAGGTCTAAACAGAAAGATAGGATGTCCTGCCCCAGCAAAAATCTAATGATTTTCCATATCTGTAGCAGAAAACTAATACAGCAGGGATTTCTTCCACCAGACCTGCCGTGCGGCTCTGGTTATATTAAAAATGCAAGCAATGTGCAAGGAGACCCATTGTTGCTTATTTCACATTGATAAAACAAAAATATTCCTAGTATTACCTATATAGTCGCTACCATATATTATCATATCCGAGAGGAATTAGTGTACACTGGATTTTTCCACGTAGGCGAGGATTTGAGAATAAATCTATCAGATTTAGCACAGACTGAACCAACAGCTAAAACAACCTTTACAAAGAAACGTCAGATATTGGGTCTAAATGAAAGCTATATTCATTAAATGGAATGGGATGACCAGGACTTCAAAAATGAGAATTCAAAGGAGAAATTTCTGGAACCTCTAAACTGTAGCAGAAATGTAGGCTTGCAGGAGAACTGGACAGTGCAACAGGTGACTGGGGAGGAAGAGAAGGTCAGCTCTTGGCTCTTGGGCATTTTTGGTCCACACTCCTTCTGGTCTTTGGGGGCTCCATGATGATGAACAGTTACCCAGGAACCAGAATCCATTTTATTCTTTACTGAAGGCCAGATTCTTGGGCTCCTTTCAGGGAGCACTTGAGAGTTTGTCTGCCTGGCTACAGATTTTGGCCAGCAGATTTTCTCCACGTTGGGGGTAAAGAGCCTGGAAGCCATGGCCTATCCCTTCCCCAACCCTCTACCTGACCATTCTCAGAAGTTTTTACCAGAGGCCTGCATCTACTACCATAAACATGTCTTTTGTTAGCCTGTATTTTGAATAGATTGGACCTCATCTAGGTTTAGTTCAATGTGGCCAAAAGCAAAAAGAAAATACACTAAGGAAAGAAGATAAGAATTTTGCTTGTCCCCACCCCCCTTTTTTAAAGATTTTATTTACTTATTTGATAGAGTGTGCAAGAGAGCAGAGACAGGGGGAGCAGCAGGCAGAGGGAGAGGGAGAAGCAGGCTCCCCACTGAGCAGAGAGCCCGATGTGGGATTCAATATAGGATCATGACCTGAGCTAAAGCACTTAACTGACTGAGCCACCCAGCTGCCCCTACTTGTCCCTTTGCATATACTTCTAACTTTCCTTTTCATGGCATCACCAATATAGAAACTTCTGAGTTCCTTGAATTTCCCCATGACTATGACTATGACTGTGTCCACAGGTGTACCACCTCGTCTGGACTCTCAGCCTCTGGGAGCCTGAATTACTGTTATACATATTATAGGATACAGGGACACCACAGCCCAGTGAATTCCCAAGCTCAAAACCACAAGGAAAGGGCGAAGCAGCAAAGACGTAATTGTCCATCTACAGAAAAGTATTGTTTGGAGCACTTTTTTTCTTTTTTAACTTTCATTTAAAAAAAATTTCAGAATTAAAAACTATAAAAAATTACCATATATCCTTTACCCATTGTCCCCAAATTTAACCTCTGACATAGCTACAGTGATCAAGATCAGGCAATTAACACTGATACAGTGTCATTACCTAATGTTCAGACATTCAAATTTTGCCGGTTGTCCCATTAATGTTCTTTTCCTGGTCCAGGATCCAATCAAAGATCTCACCTGACATTTCATTATCCTGTCTCCTTAATTTCTTTTAATCTGCAGTGGCTCCTGGGAGGCCTGGGGGCTCAGTCCATTAAGTGTCTGTCTTCAGCTCAGGTCATGATCTCAGGGTCCTTAGATCATACCCCACATTGGGCTCCCTGCTCAGCTGGGAGCCTATTTCTCCTTCTCCTTCGGCTGCTCCCCCTGCTTGTGCTCTCTCCCCCTCTCTCTTCCTCTCTCTATGTCAAATAAATAAATAAAACCTTTTTAAAAATATCTGCAGGGTGGGGTGCCTGGGTGGCTCAGTGGATTAAAGCCTCTGCCTTCAGCTCAGGTCGTGATCTCAGGGTCCTGGGATCGAACCCCACATTGGGCTCTCTGCTCGGTGAATAGCCTGCTTCCCCCCTCTCTCTGTCTGCCGCTCTGCCTGCTTGTGATCTCTGTCTGTCAAATAAATAAATAAAATCTTAAAAAAAATCTGCAGGGTTACTCAACCTTTTTTTTGTTTGTTTTTGTTTTGTTTTGTTTTGTTTTTCTGGTCTTTCATGACCTTGACACTTTTGAAAAGTACAAGCTGGTTGTATTGTAGAATATCCCTCAGTTTGGGCTGATCTGGTGGTCATCATGATTAGATTCAGGTGGTGCACTTTTGGTGTGTATATCAAGATATTGATATGTCCCATTACTGGTTCACTTTGATTACCTGGTTATGGTGATGTCTGCCAGGCTCCTTCACTATAGTTATTTTTTCCCTGTGGGGTTTGTTTTTGTTTTTGTTTTTTTGTCTGATGAGAAGATACCTTGATACCTCTACTTTTAGCTTCCTTATGATGTTTACCCGAGGCAATTATTACAGGGATATTTTTAATTTCATCATTCATTCTATGTTTGTATTTGAAATTATATAATAAGGAAGAACTTCCTTTGTTTATTTATTATAAAGTTGTTTATATCAGTATGGGCTTATGATTCTTATTTTCTTCTATGGCCTTTATAATCCATTACCATTGTGATTAATTTTCTTGTTCAAATTACCCCAGATTTGGCTATCGGGAGCCCCTTCAAAGAGATTCCTGTGTCCTTATGACATGTTCATTCTTTGGGCACTGTCTTACTTTCTGACAGATGAAAATGTTCCAAGCTCATCTCGTCCTTTCCTTGCCCCAGCCCTGGAATTTGCCAGTTCTTCCCAAAAACCTGTTCCTTTTCATGGAGAATAGTATTTAGAATCTGAGAACTTGGAACTGGCTGTTCTCATTGTTTTTGAGGTGTCATTCCTTCTGGCGTCTCCCAGTGGGCAGAGATAAGAAATGCGTGCATTATAGACACACATCTGTTTCTGTTTCTGTCCACCTGTGCACATATTAAAAGCCGTAAGTGCGTACTCCATCCAATTCCAATCCAAGCCCATGGGGCTCATGCTTGCCTTCCTCCTTTCTCATTTGTAACTCTTTTCTCTGACGGCAAGAATCCTAGTTCTCATATCCTTACATACCTGCTTAATCTTAGAACATACATGAAATCATGTAACATCTCACCTTCCTAAGTGCCTGGATGTAGTTATCAAGGTGAGAAATTATATGTGAACTTTCACATATCGATTTAAAATTCCTCACGTTTCCTTCTTACATTACCACCCTTAACAACTCTCTATAGTAAAGCAAACTTTACCTTTTATTCTTCCAGAGACATTTAAGGCTGTCTTATTTCTTACTTAGGATTCCACATTTATTCGAGGCTTCTTTTAAGTAGCCTTTACAGGGGGAGGTTTGGGAGTGGGATCACAATATATCATTTTTTCTTTCTCTGATTTTATTTACAATACCCCAGGCAGACCAAAAGAGGACTGTTATCCAATCCATCTATTTTGTTTCAACCTTGCCTTTTGTCTAGTTAAACTTTTTATATGAACATCATAGGAAAACCTCAGGGCTTCCAACATGCAAAACATGGGCTTCAGTCTAATTTTGAAAGAAGTTAGGGCAAGAAGAATGCAAAAGTGTTCTGGAGGTCTGGAGATTTGTTGAGATTATCCTCAAAGATAATATACACTGATCAAGGATGCTAGCCGCCTGTTAAAGAAAAGACAGAACTGACAAATGCAGCTTTCTTAGTGTTTCTCTGTACTCCAGGACCCTAAAATTGTTGCTCTGGGCCCTTTCACAGAGGCTGTAGGACAACAATGTTATCTGTCATTACTGTAGAAGAGCTGACATGTACTGAAATAGTGTTAATGTAGTTCTTTCAATGCAGAAAACAGCCCATAGTCCTCTATTCTTTGGTCCTATTTCATTTAAGCGTTGGATGCCAGTAATAGAGCTAAGTTGAGGCAGTTAAAACCACATTCTGTTGCCCCAAGAAGTTCACCAAGGTCCTATGTTTATTCAGTACAGAGTTGATCATTTTCTGCAGGACCAGCTCTAGATACAATAACAACAAGTGAGAAAAACTTGATGGAATATATGAGCTCATCACCTTGTGTGTCCAAGATATTTGTATTTTATTTTTAACAGCAGAAGTAAGTAAAATCAGTCAACATGAATAGGTTAAGATCTGTTAAAACAAAGACGCTTAGATTGTTTCAAAAACAATTTAGCTGCATATACATGATAAGGTTGCACTTAAAAAACAAGTTGTATTAAGGTTTAAAATAAAGGGATGGTATAAGATATACTAGGACAATAAAAAATACAGCAGGATGGCAAGATTATCACACAAAGTAAAAATAAGAACAAAATTATCTAAATGGGACAATATGATAATTAAAAATAATAAAAGATATAATCACATAAAACCTATCATAGTCATAAAGCTTTATTCACTACCATGGCAAAAATATATATAAGGCAATAAAACTATTAGAAAGCTCATGATAATTTAATAGATTTTGATATTAGTGGTAGATTTTAATATTACTCTTTCAGTGTTAAATAGGTTAAGTAGTTTAAAAATAAATAAGACCATAAGTGTTTTGAATATATAATAAACTTAATTGTAGACATATACAATATTTTTTCTCTACAGAGATTTTTCAAATCTCCAATGAATATTTGCAAACATTGATCATGTACTAAGTCACAGAGAGAATCTAAATGCATTGCAAAAATTAGTACTATTGCAAGATTTATTATTTTATTGCAATATAATAAAATGGAAATTAACTATTAGAAGATGACAAAAGTGGTCTAATAGCTTAAAAACCAATGCAAAACTACTTTTCACCATGCCTCTTGAGGTAGTAAGGGAATAAAATATAAAATGCAGACTACTCAGAAATTATAAAAATGAAATAGCACACATCAGAATCTGCAGGTATTGATACAGCCAAAGCCGTACTCAAGAAAAATTCATAGGCTTAAATTATCTTGTGATTAAACAAGAAAAATGAAAATCAAGTTAAACTTAACTCAAAAATTTATTAAAAAAAGAGACCAAAATAATGTTGGAAAAATAAATTAATAAAGAATTAAAAACAAAAAAATTAAAACTGACAAAACCATACAACCAATTTTCTAAAAATGCCAAAAGAGACATACTGGTGGTAAATCTGGTCATGAAAACACTTCAGAAGACCTATGCATACAATATTAAGGATGAAAAAAATTTATTAACAATGAGAAAGGAAGATTTGTGTGGGTATACATATATACATATACATATACATATACATACACAAACATACACACATATATACATACATAATATATAGTGTGTATATATGTATATATGGGATATAAAAAACAAAATATGAGAAATGGAGATGTATATATATATACACACACACATATATATACATTATATATATATATATATAAAATCCAGACTCCAAATCCATTAAAATGGCTAAAATTATAGACCAAATATATAAATACATACAAATATATAAACATATATGTAAATATCCTATATAATATTAGCAATTTAATTTAGAAGTCAAAGGAATATCATGTCATGATTCAAGCAAGTTTTCTTTCAGGAATTTGAGAACAGTTCAAAATTGAGAAATTTATTAGTTATGTCTTATTTATAGATGCCTCTGCAACCTCTCAGATGGCCCCCACTGACCCCTGGCTTCTGTGTTTGCTCTGTGTATTCCCTTCCTCTTGAGTAACAGGCTTCTAACAACAATTTAGCGATGTTGAGGGGAATGTCATTTCCTTGATTAAGTTATGAAAGATTCTGACTTCCCTCTTAGTAGCAGACTCTCTCCGTTGCTGGCTTTGATGAAGCAAGTTGCCATGTTGTAGAGGTGCACATGGTAAGGGTCCACGTGGAGAGTGACCTCTGCTCAAGAACCAGCTAGGAATGGAGGTCCTCACGTCAACAGCCCAAAGTGAACTGATTCCTGCCAACAACAGCTATGCAAGTGACTTGGAAGCAACAGGTTAAGCCTTCACATGAGACCCCAGTCCAGGCCAATGCCTTAATTGCATATGAGACCCTGAAGAAAGGACACAGTTAAGCCATGCCTAGATTCCTCACTCACAGAAACTATGAGAAAGTAAACATGTGTTGTGTTAAGTGGCTAAGTTGGTGGTAATTTGTTATGTAGCAATAGATAACCAATACTGATGCCTAATAATCTTTGGGTAAGATTGACTAACCGTTTTTATAAGGGGGGACCTCTATTCAGTGGTTCTCCTCTCTCCATAAAGGAATTTCTAACAGTATTATACTTGCCCTCTGTCCCTATCTTCCTCACATGAGAATGTCTGGTCAATGTTGAAGAAAAGACAGATCTCTTGCCCCTGCCCTTCGGATCGCTCTGTTTTTAGATGGGCTACTTTCCAGAGAGGCTCCTTTCTGGAATGCTTTCTCCATGTGGTATTGTATTTACCAGGGCAGCTGTGTCTATGTGGTGGAGGCTTACCATTACCCACCTTCACCTGGGTGAGTTTATTTCTAGGTGAATAACTAGGGAGCTACCTGAGTCCACATAATTATGCCACATACTGCAGTTAGTCTTGCCAATTAAGCTGGTGTTTTGATCTGCATCGTCTGATTCTTATGTTCAGAATTAGTTCTAGACTCAAAGAGGGGAAGAGATAGGGTGATATTCATCTGTGCTCTAAAACCCCAACTAATGCTAATAAAAATTCTTAGTATTCTAGAAATCAAAAGAAGCTTTATTGATATGGCAATGAGTATATAGCAGAAGACAATAGTAACCACTATATTAAGTAGTGAATTATAAAGGAATTCTGTGAAAGTCAGAAACAAGGCAGGAGTGCCCCCAGTTACTACTAGCATCCAACCTTATGCTGGAGATTATAGTCAGTGAAATATGGAAGAAAATGGAATACAATATACATAGGTTGGAAAGGAAGATGTAAACATAATTATTTTCCAATGCTGTATTTTCACACAGAAAATCCAAGATGATAAGCTAAAAAAGATATTGAAACCAATAAGTATGGTCAGTAAAATTTAAAGAAAAAATAGGTACAAAACACAGTGGATTTTCTTCACACATGAATTTTCTGTTAGAAAATTTAATGGAAAGTAGATCAATTCACAATAGCAGTGAAATCATTAAATACAATATACTTAAAAAGAATGTGAAAAATCTTTTTGAAGAAACCTATAAAACTTCTCTGATGGAAATAAAGAGATGAAAGACAATAAATGAAGAAAGAAGTAGCAGTGATCAATGACTTAGGTTACTCCGGTGGGACAATGTTTACCATATATCTCATTTGTCAAGGGGAAAATCAAATAACAGCAGCATAGGGTTCTATAGAACATGATCAGAAAATCTCATTAACATGGCATCAAAGTTCAGGATTCAATAAGTTTCTGAATTATTTAACACTGTTCAATACTTTTTATAGTTTTGGGATTTGGACCAGATATATGTCACACCTAACCACTTGACAATGTTAGCAGTCTTCAGTGATCTTCCCTCAACCCTGAATGGCAGGGCAAACTCATCATCACCGAGACCCTGACATAATCTATGTATTTGCTTTGCTGGAGAATGGCTGCATAGAATTTCATGTGCCGTCCAAAGAGGGTTAACCAGATCCAACAGGCAGCATTTGCTCCCAAAGCTAAAGCATGGTTCCTGCTGGAGTCAGAGAACCAATGAAACACCTGTCTTTTGAGCCCCATTACCCGTCTGAATCAGCGAAGCTTTGGACAGCCTTGAACCATCTGTAGAGCCTGTGCCAGTAAAGATTCAAGACTCCAGAAAGATGCCCAAAGCATATTATTCTTCATTTGGTAGGTCTTCGAGTTCCAAGACCGTAATCTCTATATACCAGATTATCTATTTTGGGTGATTAATGTTTTGTTACATCAACAGCAACTATGCCAAGATCTAAACTTCAAACAGTCAAGGTCCATGATGTGTGAAGGTTCTGTAGAAACCAAACACATAATAAATCAGGGGTTCCAAACACATTCTTCTAGAGTCATCACAACTCTGTTCTTTGTCTCACTCTCCAGTGAGATCTCTAAGTACATCCTGTAACTCTAAAATATAAAATACATTCTATAGATCCTACAGACCTTTAAGATATATTCAGAGTTCTACCTCTTCTTTATTCCTTCTGTCCCAGCCTAAGCCACCATTATTTCTTGTCTCGCTTAAATTGCAGGAGCCTCTAATTGATCTTCCTTCTTCAACCAAAGCCTTTTACCTTTTAAATAAAAGTCGGAACACATTGCTGTTTTGCTTTAAATCCTTCCGTGTCTTCTCCCTTTTCTTAGAGCAAAAGCCAAAATTCATACGGTGGTTCATAAGTAGAATGACCATATAATTTATTCTACAAACAGGGACAGTTTGAGACTAAAAGTGAGAGTTATTATGAATTATTCCAAAGCAATAGGCATAAACAACGGTATCTTAGATAAGATGTATGGGCATCCTACCTACAAAGCCTTATGTGAGTAGCCCTCATCTCAGGGTGAGTAGCCACCCTTACTCTTTCTGCTCTCCCCAGACAGGCCTCCTTGTTGTCCTTTGAACATGCTAAGGATGTTTCCATCTCAGGGCTTTGTTCTTCCCTCTAACTGGAATGTTCTTCCCTTCGATAAGTGCATGTCTTATCCTTTGTCTTCTGGCACTCTTCCCAAATATCCCCTTAGAGGTGAGACCCTTCTTGATCATCCTGTGAATTTCAGCAATCTCATTGCCATTCTGTAGCCGTATTGTTTCTTATCCTCCTCACCCTCACCCTGCTGAATTTTTCTTCTGCTTTATTCATCACCATCTATCGTGTTAGATATTTATCTTTTATTTTTTGTGGTCTGTTTTCTCCCACAAGAATGTAAACTCCATGAGAGTGGGACTTTGTTTTGCTCACGATTATATCTCCAGCCCAGAACAGTGTCTCTAGCATGTAAGGAGTACATGATATGTAAATATCAACTGAAAGAATGATGAGTGGTTGAAGTGAAGAGACATGAAGAAATCAAGTCATTCCCTGTGGAATGGCATAAAGTATTTATGTTTAATCCCATCATAGCAAATAGGAACAACTTATAAGTAGAAAGTATGCCCATATGATGTTTGTAACATCAAATTATAAACACTTATGCCCACAGGCAACACCATCGACAAAAATATAACACAGCAAACTGTTGAACGATGGGCTTCCTCAAGATGTTGATGTTCCTATTTGCTTGCAACTTAATTTTTTAAAAAAGATTTTATTTATTTATTTATTTGACAGAGATCACAAGAAGGCAGAGAGTGAGAAGGACAAAAGGCAGGCTTCCTGCTGAGCAGAGAGCCCGATGTGGGGCTCGATCCCAGGTACCTGGGATCATGACCTGAGCCGAAGGCAGAGGCTTTAACCCACTGAACCACCCAGGCACCTGCTTGCAACTTATTAATTGATAGGTCCTACTTTTACTCTTGCAAGTACTAAAGATCTTATAAATGAAATGTTGGAGGAAAAAATGTATCAATTTAGACATTCTGTCAATGGGCGTGATTGAAGTAAGTTTTTGCTAGATTTCAGTCATGGAATACCCTGGAATGTTCTATTGACTTGGAGCTTAAGAACTGCTGTAATAAATCACAACCAGTTCAATATAAATAGCCCTTTGAGATCTTCTCCTTCATTACACAGACAAGGAAATTGGGATCCAGAGTGGTTATGACTTGCCTGAGAAGGTAGACCTCCCAGGAAGTCTATGCCAATATGCCCTTTTACAACAGTATCTGAGAAAGCCCACATCACTTTTTTTGCTTATGTTGAGACTTGTATAAAATATTAGTCAATTTAACAAGGGCAAATTGGTATCTCATTTGAATAATTTTGTTATAATTTAAATTAATTTGCTTATTAAGGAGATTGATTTTTTTCCTAGACACGTTTACTATTTGTGCTTTTTCTTTTGTGAATTTCTACTAATCTCTTGTGTCAGTTTAGCTATTGTATTAGTCTTTTTATTCTTGAATTATCAGAGCCCTTTTTCTATAAGCTCTTATTATGTTGTTGGTTGTCTTTTGCCTTGAACTTTGATTCTGATTACTTTTTGATAGATGAGTACATAAATAATTGCCTGTATAATTTTTGCTTTTGATTTTATATTTCTTTTTTTTTTTAAGATTTTATTTATTTATTTGACAGGCAGAGATCACAAGTAGGCAGAGAGGCAGGCAGAGAGAGGGGAGAAGCAGGCTCCCTGCTGAGCAGAGAGCCTGATTCGGGGCTCCATCCCAGGACCCTGGGATCATGACCTGAGCTGAAGGCAGAGGCTTTAACCCACTGAGCCACCCAGGCGCCCCTGATTTTATATTTCTAAGTCTTTTTATACCCATGTGTGTGTGGAGGGGGAAATTTTATATGTGTGTATGTGTATCCTTGTTGCAATTCTCAGTAAGTGAGGCAAAAGTGCTATGTGTGATAGTTTATTACACACAAACCATCCTGTGTCAATCAGGCAGGGAGTAAATCACCCTGGCTTTCTTCGTATGTGTCAGATTGGTGTGAAAGGAGTGTTGGTGTGTCCCACCATGGTAGCCCTAGTCTTCTGTGTTGGGAGATAGCCAGTCCCAGAAACAGGAACAATGCGGCTCACCGTTGTATGCTTTTTTACCTTTCTTGTCCTTTTGCTTTTTTATTCCACTATCATATGCCACCTTCTTCTCCTTTTAAAAATTTTGAACAAGTTTGTAGGAATTGAGATTGATTTGTATTAAAAAAAAAAAAAAAGCAGCTATACACTATACTCAAAGTTTCCCAAAGGTGGGACTGTATTTTATTTATTTTCGAATCCTCAAAACCTAAAATGATACATAAATTCTGCATCATTGTTGGATAAGGTGACATAACTTTGAAGTTGAAGCAAATAAGGCATGTCTTTGAGAGTACTGATAAGTATACGCATAATTTCATGTGTATACTTGAACAAATTTCAATCAAAGTTGAGAGCTTTGAGTCAGACATAAAACAAAAGTAGAAAATCAGCAGTAGAATCAGATACAGAGGGAAGTTTTGGAATCTTTCCCTAAAACAAATAAAAGAAAAAGGCTCTATCACAGTGCTTCTGCTTTCCTTACTGGCCTTTAAGTGGGACATAGACCAGCTCATCCTATAGGATTTTCCAGGTTTCTGATGCTATCAGATTTTGTAGGAAAGAACTAAGTGAGGCAAGATGCATAACCAATGGTTGTTCTGTGTTTGCAGTGTTCTCTTCCTGTCTGAACGTGAGGCTTCCATTTGTGGGCCTGGCCTTGCTGCTTCCCTTGCCCCGGCAATGACCTGGACTGTAGACAGCAGAGAAGGAAGGTTCTAGTACTTCCATCAAATCCATTTTTGCTGATGACTGTGCTTTCCTTTGTGCCCAAGTCTGATGACTGGTCTTTGCCCTGTTTTCGCTTTCTGTTTATCACTGTTTTGTAAAGGCTGGGGTTCTGTAGTCTCTTTAGAACCTGTATCGCTCTTCACAGGAGTCCCGAACTGCACTCTCAACTCCATACAAGCCTGTGCTTCCTTTGCACTGCTCATCTAATGAATGCTTGCTGGGATTAGGAGTCCCCCACGACCGAGGAAAGGACAGCCATGGGTCATGTCAATCACAGCCAGCCACAACACCAAACACGCTGCTGGCTCCCACTGGACCCTCCCCTGGTTTCTCGTGTTTTCCCTCCCACATCAGGCTGTTTCCCCACACCTGCTGCTCTTTGCCACTGCCTTCCCCAGGGGGTGGGTCTAGGCAGGTTGTGGCCCCTTCCAAACTGCTTCAGGCGGCTGTGGCTAACTCGACTCGACTTAGCCCTGTCTGAGGATGCAGCTGTGGTAATAAGCTGAAGAAACGACAACATCAGCAAACTCAAAAAAAAAAAAAAAAATTCCTGATAGAGAGGATTCACAGTTCTACAATGAGCAAGATGGTTTGCCTTTGGCCTTCACGCTGAGCTCTTCCCATCTGCCACGATCTTTAACACCACGTACATCTCCTCCATTTCTTGCTCAAAAGCTTTTCTTCTTTCATTGCAGTTGTCCTAAAGAACAGCTCAGCAGAGAGAAAGGATAAGTAATTTAGAATGTGTAAAGGATGACAATTTTTTTGGAGGGGGGAGGCGGACAAGGCGGGGAGATGAATGATGCCGGCTGGCCTTTGCAGCTGAGAAATCTCAAAATAAGATTTATCTCTTCCTAAGCTGGATGAAGCTGGCTCTATTTAACTTGTGTGTCTGAAATTGCTCATGTCCCTCACTCCTTGTGAATAACAAACTCTAATTATTATAAGCAGTAAAGGAACTTACTGGTAGGATATGGGATTCATAGGGAGCTAAGAGAGTTCATAGGGAGGATGAAGAAGCTGACAAATGCCAAGGGAAGCGGATGGTTGGCACAGGCCAGACCATCGCACATCGGTACAGGCTGGAGAAGGTGCTGTGGTCACCACCACTGGTTATGAGCGCCCCTGGACCAGGGATGCTGCCAGTGATGCCACCGGGATGAATTTTAAATCATCCCTGCTCCTATGAATCACTGCTCTAGACTCAAATTCTTAAGCAAGAGGGGACTATGGCTGCATTTGGGTTATAACTCTGTATCCTAGCTGGTTTCCATGAAGGCTCACATAAAGGTAGGGGTGTGGGTGTGGGGCAGCCAAAATATGGCATGTGTTCATTTCTTTCCTAGTAACTTGCTTGAGAATATCCATAATTATTTCATTTTCATCAAGGGGGAGAGGGAGGGAAGGCTTTCTTTTCCAAGGCAGGGACCCAAGCTGCGGTCTTGATCCCTGAGAGTCAAATGAGACGGATTCCTCCACTCCTGCTTGGAGGGGAGCTAGGAAATAGAAAAAAATCTATCAGCAAGAGGTAGAGGCCTGGTAGTTTCTGATCCCAACTCTGCCATTTCATTGCTTAGAAAAGTTTGTTAACTTCTCTGGGCCCCAATATTCTCACCTGTAAAATGGACAAAATTAAGTGAGGCAATACTTTGAAAGCCCCCAGTATGGAGTCTGGCGCATACTAGACGCTCGATCAGTGGCCACCATCATTGCTGTTACATTAATGTTTATTACTTCCGTCCATTTCTGTGGACCACACAGTCGTATCAGCCTCTTCCCTCCCCCTACAGGGGCTGTCTGCCCTGCAGCCTCCCGGTGGCACGTCATGCTCGGGTCCAACTGCCTGCAGTGGCTGAAGATGCTGGTTCCTTTGTGGAGAAGAGGGAGAAGGTAAAGGGCCAGAATGTTGCTGAATGAAGAAATTAAAATATAATTTCTCTACTAGAACTTGGGGGTAATTTGGGGACTGTGATCAGAAAATGGCCACTTATTGCCTAGAGGAGTAAACACATTTTTCTCTTTCCGCTTCCTCTGAGTCCCACCCAAAACATGGAAAAATAGATCCCAAAACTCCAACTTCAATTAAAAAAAGAAGAAGAAAAAGAAACTGACACAATCCCAAACCCACTTAGACCAAGTTGAAAGCATATGTGGTGCTCTAGTAATATTACTAACCATGATTTAATATTATTATTATAAAACATTAATGTGAATAAAGGACAGGTCCATTCAATCATTTGACTTAATATATGTAGCAAGTGGCAAAAAAGGATTCAAAGCTAGGTCATCCAGTTCCACTGCCTGCGCTCTCAACCCAGTATTACTGTGTTGCCTCTCTGATATGCCTCTGTTTGAACTTGAGCATTCCCAAAACGTCTGAGTCAGAATGTTGAAAGGTGTATCTAACGGCCATTTAATTAGATGAACAGGCCATGGAAAAGACAGGGCACCTCACTGCAGAGAATAATTGTTGATCTTCCTGAATAGGAAGAAAGTGGAGGGGAAGGAAGAACCATGCTCATGATCCATTTCCTTTGTTCTGGCCCTAGCCTCATGGGCAAGGTAAAGTGTTAGTGTGTGGGCCAAAAGGGCAGGGCCAACTTACCTGGTTCACTAGGCAAGGGGCCTTTGGCCAAGGGTGCAGACTGTTTTCATGATCCTAGAACCCTGAAGGGAAAAGTGCCCCTGAAGAAAAGGAGGAAACCGACAGGCTGAGGGCATTGGAGATGTCCAGCCAGACCTGTAGGTGCGGCCTGACCATCCCATCTCATTTCACCTTCAAATTTTTTTTTTTTTAAAGAAAGTGGCCAGATGTAAGACAAAATCATGGTCTTTAACATGTTTAAAGGCATTTAACAGTTGTCTAACTCCAGATTCTGCATGAATCAACTGGTCCCAGGAGTTTTCATTGCATTAGAAAAAAATCATGATTTGGTGCAGCAAAGATGCAAAGTTGGAGAATGTTCGTTAAATACGTTGGGATCATCTTTTGCCAGGGGCATCTTCTCAATTTCACGTTCTCGAGAACTTATTCTTAAATTCTGCAAGTGGCTCAGTCCAGGCAAGGAAACTGCTTCTCTCTTTACAAGGATAAGAAAGGCAATGAAATAGAGTTGGACCGAGTAATTCAAGGGGGCCTCGTGTGTGTGTGTGTGTGTGTGTGGTGTGTGTGTGTGGTGTGTGTGCTTGGCATGGAATGAGCTTGAGTATAAGAATTAGTGCCTCACATCAAGAGAGATTTCCTAAAAGTTGTGAAGATGCCACCCCCAATCTTCAGGCCACCCTAACCACCCCAAGGGTGGCAGCTGGGGGCCATTAGAGGACCAGAGTTTGCTGGCTTTCTTCTGCTCTTGTAAATAGTGCATCAGATGTTCAATCTGTTGACTTTTTTCTTAAGGGAGAGGATGAGGTGGGTGTGCACACCACCAAAGACTGCCAGGTATCAGAAAAGGCTCTTAAGAGTGTTACTAATGTTTGTTTAATTAGAAACCAGCCCCCAAATGGCTGAGAGACAGGAAGTTGAAATGGAAAGGACTGGAGTCTGCCTCACATTCACACCAAGAGGTTGACTTCATGAGGTCAGGGATCATGATTATGTCAGTGACATTATACTCCAGTGCCTCTCAGAGAGTATTACAGTTTTAATTGTGTCTCCTTCAGATTTAAGTGTTAAGTCCTAAAACCCCTGTGAACATGACCTTATTTGGAAATTGGGTCATTGCAGATGTGATTAGTTACAATGAAGCCATACTGGGATAGGTGGGCCACTAATAAGTATGACTGGCATACTTATAAAAGGAGCAATTTGAACACAGGTCCACGTACGGGGAGAATGTCATGTGAAGATTGGAGTTGCGCTGCCACAAGCCAAGGAATTACCAGTGGCTAGGAGAGGGCTCTAGAACAGATCCTTCCCCAGTGCCGTCAGAGGGAGCATGACTCGGCTTTGATCTTGGACTTGTGGACTTCAGAAAAAAGAAACAATAAATTTCGTCTGTTTAAGCCACATGGTTTGTGGTACTTTGTTATGGCAGCCATAGCAAACCAACACAAAGGGCCTGGCACAGAAAATGATGAACACTTATTTAAAAGGAAGTGTAAGGTATTGTTTTATCCCTTACCAGCTGTGAGATTTTGATGAATGAATTTTATTCCGCAATATGAGATGGAAGAAATGTCTTACTTATGGTATTTCTTTAAATCCAATGTATTTTTCTCCCCATCTCACTAGGTTGGTAGTCATTTTGATGGTATGGTGGTTTCCCTCTGCCCAATATCTCAGGGTGATGTGTAGGTCCTTGGGGCCTCATACCATCCAAAACCTTAGGAGAAGGCTTTTGTCCTTGGAGTGTATGGAGAACTGAGCCTGAATCAAGCTGGACTTCTCACTGAGGCTCGTATTCTTGGCCTCCCCAAGAACATAGCAGAAGCATGCCCCTGTGAGGTCTCACCACCCCCACTCTCCACAAAGGAGCAAAGTTCAAGTGATTCTCACAACTGTTGGGACCAGGTATCCACCTCTTCCCATTCATCACCAGGGACACACTCCCTCACTCACCCCTGCTGGCAAATCCTCTTCTTTTTTTGAGCTTGAAGAATAAAATCTCTCTCCTTTGTTTATAGCTTCTCCCTTCTTTTTTCTCCAAGGCATTCACCTCTCTCCTCACCTCCTCCCCCTAACTCTGAGACATTTTGACTAGCTGAGCCTTTCTAAAATCAAAACTAGCAAGCTATGCTTTGCCTCAACAACAAAAGGCCTTCAGAGGCAAGCAAAGGCAACAGTTGGACTACCATCTTCACTGGGAATGGCGAAATTCAGTATGACTGAAACACAAATTAATATCAGTAGTAGATTGTATTATTGTTCCCAGTTAGTCATTCCTTCTTTCTACAGAAGGGTTAGACATCTCCACCCATCACTGTGACTTGCCATGCTCCCTTATGAAAAGTATATTTTTCTGTCCCACTGATGTCATGCTTAGCTGAGACTTGCTTTGATCAATAGAATGAGAGCAGACATGACATGATAACCCTTCTGAGTGCTGGGTTTCCATTAGCTCCCCTTGCTTTTTCCCCCTGTGTGGTGAGATCTGTATGTTTCCAATAGACCCTGCTTCTTCAGCCTTGATTCTTATGAAACAGACCCACAGCCAACTTGCTGCTTAGGCAAAGCCACAGTCTAGAACCAACCCACACACAACCCAGTGTGTAACATGAGGCCAAAATAAATCTTCATTGTAAACTATTAAGATTTGGGGGTAGAGTTGTTTGTAATCATAGTATAATCTCACAAAATCTTACTAGTGAAACATCCAAAGAAGTATCCTTCCACATTGGGAAAGGTTAGGTCCTTTCTCTGGGCCTCTATTTCATTACATGGGATGTTGACTGGTTGGGCCACATGATATCATAGGTCCTTTCCAGTTCTTATTGTCTAGGATTCTAAGGCAACGTGACCAGGTTCCTTCCTCATCCTGGGTCCATAGGGTTCATCCATGAAGGCATCTGCTATCTTCCTGCCCCCTCCTCCCCATTACAACCTTCATTCTCACCTAAAAGTCTATGACAAAATGGGGACCCAGCAAAATCGAGTGGAAAGAATTGTGGCTTAGGACACATACAAACTCAGTTCAAATGGCAGTAACCAATTGTTATGTTTGACCATTGGTAAGATACAGGTTTGCCTAACTTCTGTGAGCTTCCATTTTTCCATCTGTAAAATGGCAAAGATGATAAGATTGTGATGATGGAGTAATACAAAGCACATAAAGTTTCTAATCTAGGACTCGTTCTGTATTAGGTATCCAATAAATGTTAACTTCCTCCTCCTTTCAAATGTCTCTAAGACTTTCATCACCCAAGAGGATTTGTAACTTAATGGAAATCAGTGTCCTAAGATAAAAGGAAGGAATCTCCAAAATTCATTTCAGATTTCTGTGGTCAATTGAGAAGGTGATTTAGGAATTCTTGGATCCCATTCTTTAAACACAGGGAGAAGGATGCCTGGGTGGCTCAGTCAGTTAGGCCGCTGCCTTCCGCTCAGGTCATGATCCCAGGGTCCTAGGATCAAGTCCTGCATCGGCCTCCTTGCTCGGCAGGGAGCTTGCTTCTCTCTCTGCCTCTGCCTGCCACTTTGCTTGCTTGTGTGCGCGTTCTCTCTCTCTCTCTCTGAGAAAAGTAAATAAAATCTTTAAAAAAAATAGGGAGAGATGCAGCATCTATCTCTCTCACTTACTTCTCATGCACAAACTTATTGTGACTAGGGTGGAAAAATGTAATTCTCTCACAGGGATGCAGTAAATAGTTGGAACAATAATACATCTACCACAAGAGTTCCACAACCCTTCTTAAGGAAGCCTAGAAAACAAAGTAACCCAAGCAGGCGGGAGTGGTAAGGTAGATCAAATGCTATTGAGAAGTTGAGTAACATGAAGCCCGAGAAGTGACCACTGGTTTTGAAAATTTAGAGGCCTTCTGTTTCATGAGTACATCATTCTTCTAAGCTGACATATTAAGTACATGTTAATGTGTACTTTTGGTGCTGGCAGCAGATAGTAGCAATACAATCGTTGGCTTGCTCCCTGAAGAACAATTTCACAACTCGTGTGTTCTGAAGACAAAGCAGATTAAAGTTCAGTGAGGCCCTGGAGAAGCTGATGGGTCCAATAATCAAAGTTATTTGGTTATAAAAGTAGAAAGTGTTAAATTGATTAAACCAGGGGACCCTTAGACTGAGGTGGTTCTAATCTTTAGCAGCCTGCTAAGCAAACCAGCCCATAACTTGTAAATGCTTGAAGGTTAGGAAACCCAAAACCTAAGGATAACCAATCACAAACACCAATTAGGTTTTTCCACATAAAGCAGACACTTCAACAACAGCCAATCAACCGATTTCCTTGTTTTTAACAAAGGGAACCTGAATTTTGGTTTGTCCGGTTATAATTCCATGCATTCTTGGAGAGGAGTCATTAGTTAAACAACTAGTATACCTACTGATCAGGTTAGTTTTGAGTTTTTCCAAAGACAAAAGAAAGCACTGGTCAATATGTTTGTCTTTCATGGAAGATTCTCTACACTTCTCCCAGTTAGTCAGGTTTTCCTGGGCCATCCCTCACAATTGCCCCAGCCCTAACGCTGCTTGTTTAAGAGGAGTCTGTGCAGGAGTTTACAAAGCTGGGGATGGGCATTGAACCGGTTAAGCAATCACACTGGTGTGAAGCTGAAATGCTGAGTCCATGGATTTCCTGCTTGGGGTGGAGGACAGCCACACGTGTCATTTTGACATTGGCAAGGTCCCTAAGAAATGTGAGATTTCTCCATGTGATTTAGATCTACTTTGACATTTTGAAAGAAGGGTTCTTTTAAAATGTAAATCCTAACCCTTTGATTTTTTTTTTTTTTTAATAGTTCCGACTGTTAGGGATGGTGAAGAGATCTTAAAGGTATTTGGGCTCAATGACTCAAAAAAGAGTAAGAATCTCTTCAACCCTGACAAATGAAGGCCACGTCTGCATATATGTGGAGATGAGGGAGCCCACTATCTCAGTACCCAAGGGACAAAACCAGCTTTGACTAATGGAATTCTAATTTTAAGGTCCTTGCTGATGTTTGATTAAAACTTGTCTCCTTAGAAATTCCCTCGAGTTATCTATGTTGGGGAGAATATGTATGCATACTAGTCAGTGTTCTCTAGAAACAGAAACAATGCATGCATGGAGACTTATTATAGGAATTTGCCCATGCAGTTTTGGAGGCTGACAAGTCCCACAATCTATGGCTATCTGCAAACTGGAGAATCAGGAAAGCCAGTGCTGTGATATAGTCTGAGTCCAAATGCCTGAGAGCTGGGAGCTCTCATCATGTCCAAGCACAGGAGACCACAAACAACCAACTCAAGAAGACAGAGCAAGAATTTACCCTTCCTCTGCCTTTTTGTTCCTAGTGGGGTCCTCAGTGAATTAGATAATGGCAGCCCACATTGGTGGGAGTGAATCTTTTTTACTTAGTCTGCTGATTCAAATGCTAATCTCCTCCTGAAATACCCAGAAGACACATCCAGAAATAATGTTCCACCAGCTTCCCTAGGCATTCCTTAGCCCAGTCAAGTTGAGGCATTAAATTAACCATCACAGTGTGCGATAGTAAGAAATATATTTCATCTTTGTCCCTGGTTCCTGTCACAGAGCTCCTAAAACCCTTGGAATTTCCTGAGTGGTAGGAGTGTTTTTGTTATTAATGAGCCCCCTTTCTATCACACCGGAATTTATGCTAATGAGGTGACTTAAGGTGGGACCTGGAGATAGTTGCAGGCTGGGGTCCAAGGGCCAAGGCATCAGGAGAGCGCTGGAGCTTTCAGCTCCACAACCCTGACCCCTGGGGTGGGGTAGGGGAGGTGGAGATTGAGTTCAATAACCACTGGCCAATGATTAATTAATCATGCCCCTGTAATGAAATCTCTATAAACACTCATAAATGACAGGGTTTGGGGAGATTCCAAGTTGACAAATATATCCATGTGCCAAGAGGGTAGCACACCCCAACTCCAGAAAGACAGAGGTTTCTGTGTATAGGACCATTTCATTTTTTTTTAAGATTTTGTTTATTTATTTGACACAGAGAGAGAGATCAAAAGTAGGCAGAGAGGCAGACAGAGAGAGGGAGTGGGAAGCAGGCTCCACACCGAGCAGAGAGCCCAATGTGGGGCTTGATCCCAGAACCCCATGATAATGACCTGAGCCAAAGGCAGAGGCTTAACCCACTGAACCACCCAGGCGCCCTATACAAGACCATTCCAGACACAGCCCTACAGACCTCTTAATCTGGCTATTCATTTGTATCCTTTATAATGAATTATAATAGTAAGTATAGCATTTTCCTGAGCTCTGTGAATTATTCTAGCAAAATATCAGACCTGAGGGGAGTAGCTTTGGGAACCTCTGAATTTTTAGCCAAGTCAAGGAGAAATGTGGGCACCCTGGGACCCCCCCCCCCCCCCCGCCCCCATACCGGCATCTGTACCGGTACAGACTGTACCCAAGTTGAGGACAGTCTTGTGGGAACTGAAATCCTTTAGCCTGAGATAGGTTGCTAATGCATGGTCGCTAGTGTCAGAATCGAATTGAATTGTTAGACTCCCAGCTGGTAACCGGGGAATCAGAAAATAGGACACATCTATTCCATCTCTCCCGTGAGAATCCTTTGAACAGGTCGAACAGCTTTAGTTCTTCAAACTCTCATGAGATAATTGACCAACCTCTCATCATCCATATCATCTATCAGAAACGAACTTCTCAAATTCATCTTGAAATGCTATATTTATAATTTAACACGCTTCTCTACATGTGGCCTAAAGAGGACATTGTAGGTACCCTAGGCAGGTCAATAATTTTATGCTTCTTCAAATGGACATGCCCTAAATATTTGTCTGTTACCAGGAGTAAGGCTGGAAAGGCTGGCAAGCAGCAGCTCTGATCCTCTTTACCGCCCTGATCAGTTCAGTTCTTACCCAGTCAGAAGCACCCTACCCAGGGGGAACAAGTCCTAGAGACAACAGCACCACCTCCTTGGAAACTAGTTAATGACCCTCACTTGTATCTCAAAATGTCTTCAGAAAGCTCAGCTCCCATGCCAGTGAGCTTGCCGGAGAGCATCAGGTTCAACTAACAATTCTAGTAAACGCCATTTTCTCCATCTTCTGACATATTTTATGACATCGAGCATCTTATAGTTTGGAGCCCTGGACCCTGGTATGGCTGATACACTTTTTAATCAACCTTTAGGTCAGACCGATTATTTCCTGTGTTCTAGGTCACTATATTGATGGCATCAATTAAAAAAAAAAAGTGCTGTCACAATATGGCTCTTAGGAAACTGTGATTAACTTAAAAACAGATTTTTTTTTTTACATGAATTGTCAACCCGATCTCTTTCATTTTATATTCATGTTTGACTTTTGGAGCCTGAATATAGAATTTTGCATTTGGCCTCATTGACTTTTATTTTGTAAGAGCCAATTAACTATTTTAATTTGTCAAAAGCATTTTGAATTTTTATTCAAATGTGTCAGTATAGGATACTTTAAGCAGTTGCATTGTTTGTCTCAGGAACAAAGAGTTGGAGGTTGAAATTTGGTCACTGTATTAGGGAAATGTCTTCCTTCAAATTCTGCAGCTGTTACCTAAACTACAGTTATTAGCCTCGTAGGGCTTTGGAACACTTGAAATGTGGCTAGTTCACATTAAGATTATGCTGTAAGTATAAAACACACACCAGATTTCAAAGCCCGAGTATAAAAAGAAAAGAGTATAAAATATCTCATTAACAACCTTAAAAATCTTGATTGCATGTTGAAATGATAATATCTGAGGTATGCTAGGTTAAGTGAAATACATTAAAATTGGTTTTTTTTTTTTAAAGATTTTATTTATTTATTTATTTGACAGAGAGAAATCACAAGTAGACTGAGAGGCAGGCAGAGAGAGAGAGAAGCAGACTCCCTGCTGAGCAGAGAGCCCGATGCGGGACTCGATCCCAGGACCCTGAGATCATGACCTGAGCCGAAGGCAGTGGCTTAACCCACTGAGCCACCCAGGCGCCCCTACATTAAAATTGGTTTTGCCTGCTCCTTTTTATTTGTTAAAATGTGGCTGGAAGAAAATTTAAAATTACATCCGTGGCTCCCATTCGTCTGACTATTTGTCGTAGACAGTGTTACTCGAGAGACTGTAGAGACCTCTGACTTCCCGCTGTTGTCACCTGGGTAGTTAAAGCAAAGGAGGTTGGGCAGGAAGCAGGGGACATTTTGAAACAAGGCCTGGTGTGTGGTGTGTGAAAAGAGGGGGAGACGAGAGATCGTATCAGACAGCTAGAGAGTAGCATGTGTGTACCTAGTGAGGATATAGAAGCCTGAGAAGGGACAAGAGATGAGAGACAGTGTCCAGAAAGGCAGGGAGACGAACCCAAATTGAAGAGAATTTGCTGTAATCTCCATGCAGTGTATTATCCCTGCTGAAGTCTGGGTTGAATGAGAGTTTGCGCATGTGGCTCACCCCCCAGCTCTTTCCCCAGGTCCACCCAATCAGAAAAGCCTGGGCTGCTTCGGTCTAGCCTGACACCTCCTTAACTAAGCCCACACATGCTTTGGCAGCCGAAGGAGAAGAGAGGAAGTGGAGATTGCTGCTCTGTTGTATCCCCTCCTCCCCACCCAGGCAAAGCAGACATCCACCAGTTGGTGTCCAGTATGCGCTTAGCATGCTGTCTGTCATACAAACACAGAATGCAGAACTGAGCTATGGTTAATTTAGCTAACCACCAGCACTCATACCTCTCTGTTGAATTTTTAGAAGTCTGAAGGCAACCAGGCAGACCTTAGAGTGAATGTTCCACATGTTTCCATTAACTATCAATTCTCATGCAAACAGGAAGTACCGATCCCTCGGGATGGGCCCCAGGAGTGTGGCAGAGGTTTCATACTGGCAGCCTGAGGTTGACTATGACCCTCAGACATATTTTTTTAAAAAAGATTGTATTTATTTATTTATTGAGAGAGAGAGCACATGGGGTGGGGTGGAGGCAGAGGCAGAAGCTTAACAGATTGAGCCACCCAGGCGCCCTGACCCTCAGACATATTTTGTTTGGCTTTCACAATGCTTTAAAAAATTAAGCCAACCTTGGAAAATTAGAACATCTTACATAAAACTCCTGAGTTTGAGCTTAACTTGAATACTTCTAAAATAACACTGGGTCGGTATTCTCGTAGGGTAACAATGAGCTGGGGTAGAATAACAGTAATCCCACCGCATCAGGCCTGTGCCAAGATCCCCAGGCAAATGCAAAAATGGCACCAAATCCACACACTGGAGTCGTTAGCTGGTTCGTGGCGTTATCTGTGTCCACTCCCATTAGGTCTTCCCGATTGGAAAGCCAGAAAGAATTCGCCATCAGGAAAGTGGCGTGACATGGGCTTTTTCACGATGGCTTTATTGCCAGAGAGGTATAAGAGTTAGGTGAAGGCGGAGGTTCTAGAAAGGAGAGAACAGGTCTTAGACATTGCTCCCAACTGACTGTGTTTCCAAGAGGTAGGGCAGAAAGGGCAGGAGGACAAAGTATAGAACTGGAGAGGAGAATTCTCCCTCATCTTCTAAGTTCATCTCTAATGCGCCTCTGTTGCTGACCCAGCAGAGCAGGGAACAAGGAGACTTAGTCAGTCACTAGCCAAAAACCATGCAGTTGTTCCAGCGAGCTTACGAGAGTGGACTTACCATTTAGAAAGGTGTATTTTCTCGACGAATCAAAGGGAAGGACAGTGTAGCAATAGCATGGGGTCTGTGTGGGTGAGAGTAGGTTGCACAATGGTTTGCTGGCCCAGCCACTGAATGGAGGGATGCCCTGCTCTCTGAGTGATAAAGGGCAGGTGGGTCACACCCCCGTTGCTCACACATTCTAAGGTCCGAAGAGCAGGTCAGTACAGTGCCCCTCTGTAGAAGCCTGGGACAGACATGCCAGAAAAAAGTCCTCCTTGTTTAAAACACTCATCTCCTATGGTATTCTGCATACTTGGCTTTTATTTTAAAGTAACAGAACGGAAAAAAACAAAACAAAACAAAAAAAACAACAGCAAAGGAATGGTAATCCAAACTCAATAGCAGCTTTTTTTTTTTTTTTTTTTTTAAAGCAAATTGGATAAAAAGATACTGCTTAAGAAAGACCTGAGTTTCCTTCACATTCCTGAGGTAGAATCTAGATAGCTTTTATAAACTCGAGTCTACTCTGGTTGCTGATTTTGGCCTAGTTTCCTTTTAGAGAAAGAAAAGTCTTTTGAAAGTCTCTCAACCCATGGTGTGTTTTCTCTCCCCAGCAATGTCTAATTCAGCAGGCCAATTTTAGCCACACTGGGCAGGTTCCTGAAGAAGGGTCAGGTCTCACATGTTCTGTAATGACCAGTTTATACTGAGGATCAGACTGGACCCTTTGAAATGACCGTGCCCCCAGCCAAGATCTGGTTTCCCACTGACAGTGATCATGGTGTGAACTGGCCATTAAGTGAGGTGTTTGTTTGCCTGTTTGTTTGGAGTGGGGATGGGGTTGAAAGACCTGATAGAAGCTGAGGAATTGACAGAAATTTGACTTGGATTTTATTATAAACATGTTCAGGACTTTTCTAAGGAAACCCAGATCTCGTGAATGCATTCTAAAACCAACCAGTGAGAAACAAACAACAGTAGCTAGTCCATTTTGTCTTGGTCCTTCCTCTCTCGAAGCTTCTCTTCTCCATTTTCCTTGCCCTGAGGGCATCCTACAAGAGTGTCTCTGAGTTCACATCTCTTACTGCAGCCTCTAATTCTGAAAGAATTGAAATTTTCTTTTAGGGCACTACCCAGGCAATGATATATCATCACCTTCTGATAGCCTTTGCACAATGCTGTAAGTTTCATGGTTATTTATCTTTGAACTTGTGTTGTATTGTCTGTTCAGCTAAACTCTAAGCTCATTGAGCTTAGTGGGTGTCTTGGGGTGCCTGGGTGGTTCAGTTGGTTAAGTGTCTGCCTTCGGCTCAGGTCTTGATCCCACGGTCCTGGGATGGAGCCCCTCATCGGGCTCCCTGATGAACAGAGAGTCTGCTTCTCCCTCTGATCCTCCCCCTTCTCATGTTCTCTCTCTCTCTTTCAAATAAAGAAATAAAAATCTCTATAAAAGAGAGAGATTAGTGGGTATATCTTGCACATTTGTGTGTTGCCACAGTTCTCTGGACAGTGCTGTGCCTACATGAGATTCTCAGAAACAATTTTTTGAAGGAATCGTACTGTAATTGATTTGGAGAACAGAATCTGCCCCAAGTGGTGATCACCTTTGCTCTTGTACCAAGTGAAGTAAAGGGGCCTGAGAGATTGAGTCAAACAGTAGCTCAGAAGCAGAATGTCACCTGCCTCATGCAGGTCTTCTAGTCCACAACCCCAGTAGATGGCATCCTCTGCAAGAGTGCCGTAGCCTACGTTTGACTTTCCCTGGTTCTGTGTTCCCTTATTTGTGTACCTCCTGCCCCCCACCCTCACAACACACATACACACACACAACCACACACACCTCTCTGTTTTGCTTCTCTATTCATCCTCATCTTCCCTTCTCTAGAAATGTTGGGTTTTATAGAAGTTAAACTCAGTGCCTAAGGTCAAACCCATTGAGGTGGTATTTCCCAGAAACCACAAATTGAGGGAATGAATTTTTTTTAATTATTCTTTAGTATTTTGACTGAACAGTTATCTGTAATTCAAGAGTACCAAGGATGTGTGCACTGTATACCTTTTATACTAATATAAATTTTATGAGCAACTTCAAGAGCCAAGAAAGGAAAGACCTCTTGGGAAGGGAAAGTCTATTATGTCATGCACGTACAGCACCCTAGGCTGTCTGGGGCACTCTGAACAATGGAGGCGATTGAAGAATTCAAATGAGTAGGTGATCTTTCACATCTTTACAAGGCATCTCCTGGAATACCCCAGCACTGAGATTTCAGTGGGTCCTGAGACTTCCTTCCTTTGGCATGATATTTCCATCGTGATGGGCTATGGTTCAAGATCTTTATATTACACATGCCCGGGCAACTTTTGAGTTTATTCTCAAAAAGTTTTTAAATAAACTTGTTTTAAAGGGAATGTTCATCCTTCCTCCCCCAAATCCACTATTATTTAAAAGTGCCTATTATGGCTAAATTGTGTCCCCCTTTTCCCCACCCATATGTTGGAGTCCTAGCTGCCAGTACCCCAGAAGCCCATTGCTTTTGGAAATAGGATTTTTAAAATGAGTAATTAAGATAAGATGAGGTTATATTGGGTGGACTTTAGTCCCCACGACCAGTGTCCTTATAGCAAGAGGATATAAGGACACAGAAGTATACAGCAGGATGACCATGTGAACACAGAAGATGTCCATTAAGAAGCCAAGGAGATAGGTCTCAGGAGAAGCAATCCTGCTATCCCTGATCTTGGACATTAAGCCTTCAGAACTTATAGGAAAATAAATTTCTGTTCTTTAAGGCACCCAGTCTGTACTACTTTGTTATGGTGGCTTCAGCAAGCTAGTAGAGGGCCCTTGTTCATTTTTTCAACATCTCTGAGAAAAGTATTCATTTTGCAGGTAACAAGTACTCCATGAAAGAGTATATCCAAAGCCACGAGGCCAAGCAGAGACAGTAATAATCAGATTTTTTCAAGTCTTATACAACAATTCTTTTTCCCATTCTACATTTATAAAGTTGTTTTAACTTGATTCCTGTGGGACAGTAGTTCTCAAACCCAGCTTCATATTACAGTCAAGTAGAGAGGTTTGGAGGAACGTGACTGATGTGACTCTGCCTCCAGAGGGTCTGAGTGACTGATCTGAGTTGGGTGTCAGTATCCCACCCCCCAGCCCAGTGGGTAGCTAGGGGTGAGAAAAATAGCCTCAAAAATCAGTGGATCAGAAGACCCCCGAGAATTGAAAGTTTACAGACAGAATCATTGTATTTCTATCTTTTAAAAGACCCGGACTTCATAAATCATTTTGTATTGCTTCACTGCTCTAAATTGCACTTCTTAGTCCGAAGATGACTCCATCCTTTTAGCCCCCAAACCATCAGGGAGTTGGTATTGCACCATTTAGTGAGAATAGAGACTAGCTTGTAATTTCCTCACCACTGATCAATGCAAGTTACAAAATGGCAGTTAGAGTTTCAGGGCACATTCAGAAACCTTCCAGTTTCAGGGAGCCTCTGTGCCCAGAAGAAACTCCATTTGGACAGGCATGCTCGCATCACCCTAATTAGCAACACAGCAACACAAGCCCTATGGAGAACTGGCCTAATTTGGTAGAGCGGTGTTGAGATCCAGTTCCCTTGGACTTGGCAGCAAGTGAAAGTGCTTTGGATGCCAATTAGCTGGAGTTGCCTTCAACCCCTAGCTGCTTAGTGGCAGCTTTTTAATGTTTGTTGGTTTTTCATTAAAGATTGATCTGACTCTGTGGATTTCTAACGTCCTTCTATTTGGTAAGTCAATCCCAGCTTGGCAGTGTCACAGACACAAGATGTTTAAAAAAAAAAAAAACTCTTGGCAGAAACTAGCTTTCAAAATTCTGGAACTGTATAGTTCCAGAAGAGAAGGGAGGGGGAGAGAGGATGGTGGAGTGAGAAGGCAAGCCCCTCGCCCAAGGCTGAAGTAGTGGAGGACATAGAGATGAGTGAGGAGTGATCTCATGCAGTTGTTCCCAAAGGACGAAAATCCTGATGCTTTTACTATTTCAGGTCTTTAAGAAAAGGAAAGAAAGCAAGAGGAGAGTTTGGCCCATGGGAGAGGGAACGGAAAGTTGCAATAGGACATCGCGCTTTGTTTTGACCTTCCTTGCTAGAAGCCGCTGCATCGTCAGGTTGACCAAACTGCTGCAGCTGGTCTCTTGAATCCGGGAGTCCCCCCAACCCCCCTTATCTGTGGTTGTAGTTTCACTTTCTGAGGTTTCGGTTACCTGCGGTCAACCAAGGTCCAGAGGCAGATGCTCCTCCCCCTGACATCGCATCAGGAGGTCAAGAGCAACCCCACACGAAGGCGCAATGCCTACATCCCTGACGCCACTTCCTTTCATAAGGAGACATTTTATCAGTTGCGGTCGCCCCAAGACCAAGGGCGGGTGTCCTCCACTAGTGTCCACTAATGTATTTTGAGGGGGCAGAGAGACCACACTCACATAACTTTGATTACAGTGTATTGTTAAAATTGTCCTATTGTTAATCTTTTACTGCCTGATTTTTAAGTTAAATTTTATCATACCTGTATATGTATGGCAAAACACATCGTGTGTATATGTAGGGTTTGGTGCTATCTGCGGTTTCAGGCATCCACAGAATTTAAACTTATAAGTTTTAGTCTAGTTAATAGTCTAATTTAAAGAAATAAGATCGATCCTTTCCTGTGTCGGTGCTGTCTTCATTGGCAGGTGCCAACCAAGAAAGAGATTTGAATAGACAATTTGTAGTGTATACTGGGTGTACTGGAAGACAACTCCGAAGGATAAGGGGGACTACTGGATTCCGATTGGCTAAGGGGGACTACTGGATCCCCATTGGCTAAGGGGGACTACTGGATTCCGATTGGCTAAGGGGGACTACTGGATCCCCATTGGCTAAGGGGGACTACTGGATTCCGATTGGCTAGGCAATATAACCCGCTTAACCAATCAGATTGTGCCTCTCTGGGGCAACTCCAGACTGGCTGGAAATCAAACCTCATGACTGGCACAATTCCCGCTGTCAGTTTATCTTGTATCTAAGGAGATATCCTGACTAAAATTTCTGGCAAGAGCTCATAATGAAAGTACTTGCCTCATTGATAACTTGCCCCAAGTGGGACTCTCCTTGCATCTGTTAGGGCCAGTGTTGCTTCTGCGTTGGCAAGCAAAACTGCCCCGGGGGCTGATAATCTAAGGAGTGGTATCACCTGCCAATACGGTCAAGGGCAAAAAAAGTTTAAGACTCTCAGTTTAGCCCTCTGAGGGCTGGGTAGTGCTTTGTTTAATATGGCTCATGTTCTTATAGTTAAAAAGTCCTGCTCTCAGGGATTCAACAGTAGTGTCTGTTAATGCCAGTTTTATTAAATCACTGCATGTATGTATGTGTGTGTAATATATGTCACTATAAACATGTATACAAAAATATATACGTACTCGAAAGGTTAACAAGTGTGTTAATGTTATCCTTATAATAGAGAGTCTATATTATGCATGACAGGCAAGACTTTTTAAGTTGATACACACGTACATTTATTTATTTAAAAAATAAATATATATATATCTCAACTCGAAAATTCCTGCCCTCTGGGGTTCAGCCATAGTACCTGTTGATGCCCTTCTTTTTTTTTTTTTTTTAATATTTTATTTATTCATTTGACAGACAGAGATCACAAGTAGAGAGGCAGGCAGAGAGAGAGATAGGAGGAAACAGGCTCCCCGCTAAGGAGAGAGCCTGATGTAGGGCTAATCCCAGGACCCTGGGACCACAACCCCAGTGGAAGGCAGAGGCTTTAACCCACTGAGCCACCCAGGAGCCCTGCTGCCCTTCTTAACAGGGTCTTTACTTGCTGTTCCCTCTGCCTGTAAGATGTGTTCCCTAGGTGTCTGCATGGCTCACTCTGTGACTTCTTCAGGTCTTTATTCAAAAATCACTTTCTCAGGGTGCCTGGGTGGCTCAGGTCATGATCCCAGGGTCCTGGGATCGAGCCCGGCATTGGGCCCTCTGCTCAGCAGGGAGCCTGCTTTCCCCTCTCTCTCTCTGCCTGCCTCTCTGCCTACTTGTGATCTTTCTGTCAATTAAATTAAATTTAATTTAATTTAAAAAAATCACCTTCTCCCCAATCCCACAATCTGAAGTTTGAAACCTCCATGGCCCACGTTTCATATGTTATAATTTTTTCTCCTTAGCACTTAAAACTAAGGTTTTCTACCTCTAACTTTTCTTTTATTGTCTGTCTTTCCCCTCTAGACTAGGGATTTTGTGTTGTTGACACGTAGCAGGCATTCAAGAAATATTTGCTTGGTGAATAAAAGCGTCCTACATTTTTGGGAAGCATGCTATGTTCAATGCCCCATGCTCTCTGCTATGGGAGAGAGAGCCCATGCCTTCCAGGACCTCACTTGCCAGTTAGCAGGGAAACAAGAGCTGACTGTATAAAACAGTTAATGCACGTTATGAACACAAATGTTCCAGAGGGTAAGATGAGCAGACTTCAGAGGATGGAGCAACTAGGAAGGGCTCCTGTGGTCAGGGAGGTTACTGTGGGTAAGCTGGGCCTTGACCCTGACCATTAAAAAAAAAAAAAAAAAAAAAAGAGGATGGTGTTGGATAAGCATAGAAACAGGAAGATGTTTTGGGCCAGGGCTGCTTCCTTCAGCAACTTTGTAGATAAAACGCTCAGCTTTGTGAGTGCAAAAGTGACAGGAGGCGAATCATTTTCCAGCCGTATCTTGGGCTTGTTGCCACCTGGCCAGCCCCAAGAAAAATGTGCATGTGCCTGCCGAGTGTCCTGGTCATTTCCAGGCTGGGCGAGCTGGGTGATTGCTTCTTTTGTTGCAGAGGGGAACACTCATGCTTCCCTAGTGCTGGCCTCCTGGAGTGAGTGTATTTTAGGAGATGGGAGGTCTAATTTGGACAAAGGGTATAGTCAACACAGGCC
This sequence comes from Mustela nigripes, assembly GCF_022355385.1. NCBI lineage: Eukaryota > Metazoa > Chordata > Mammalia > Carnivora > Mustelidae > Mustela > Mustela nigripes. The sequence continues at coordinate 17,546,090 of NC_081574.1, read as the reverse complement.
AATTAATCCTGAGACTTTTATCTCTATGAGTGAATTCAGAATATCTCACTTAAAGGCATTTCTGGGTCATGAGTAGTTCAATACCATTAAAGCTTACAGATAACTGAAGTCTTGTTTTTAAAATAAAGCTTTAAAAACCTATTGGGTATATCTCTTCTGGAACTGAGTTATAAAAATACAGAGGTGTCCTCATGGAGACTAAGGCTAGCTGGATAGTAAGTTACTTGTTAAATAACCCCTGAGCTCTGTGGGTTTCTTAGTTGTACCCTTTTAAATAGCTTTTTGGGAGCCTCTATCATCATTTCTGGCTTCTGGCTTATCATTACTCATTCTTAGCTTTTGTTGCTGATTATTTGTGGACTGGGAATCCAAATGAAGTAGGTTATCTTAACTATTATTTAAAAAGAGCATAGGCATTGACCAAGGATCTTGGGAACTCTTCTCTGTGCAAAAGATGTGACCTTCAGTACCCAGGTTGGGAGTCATCTCCGTTTTCCACTCAGGCCCCATCTCCTCCTCTCTGGTCATCACGCAGAAGCCCCTTTCCTTACATCCTGATTTTTTTTTAAATATTTTATTTATTTATTTTAGAGAGAGAGTGAGAGCATGAGAGGGGAGAAGGTCAGAGGGAAAAGCAGACTCCCCCAGGCTGGGAGCCTGATGTGGGACTCGATCCCGGGACTCCAGGATCATGACCTGAGCTGAAGGCAGCCGCTTAACCAACTGAGCCACCCAGGTGCCCTACATCCTGATTTTTAATGTGATCGAGAGAAGTGAGATTGTTAGGTGGCTGATTTCTGGGCTTGTGAACCATTACTATGGTTTTAGTCTAATTTAAACTAATACGTTTTAGTCTAGTTAATAGCCTAATTTAAAGAAATAAGGTTGATCCTTTCCTATGCCGGTGCTGTCTTCATTGGCAGGAGCCAACCAAGAAATAGATTTGAATAGAAAATTTGTAGGTCTGGAATTTGAACCTCTAGCATTTCTTATAGTCAGTGACCTTATCTACCATATTCTCTGAAAATGAAAAGAATTGACCCATTTTAAGATAACCAGGGACCTTGAAACTACTCTTTATCTGGGGGTGGAGAAGATGACCTGTGGTTGAGTGGTGGAGGTGATGGCTGAGTGTTCAAAGCCTTTTAATGAAAGCACTAAGGAAGGTCTAGCAGCACAGAAGGAGTGAGACCCAAGAGAAGCAGTGGTAAGCGCATCGTCAAAGGTACAAGGGAGCTTGAGGATGATATGGCATTCATATGGAGAATGGTTTAGTGAAAGAAGTTGCCCATGGGAAGGTGGCATCCTGCAACATGGCTGCCACATCCTGGAGCCCAGTGTGGATGACCTGTGGCAAGAGTGGTGGTTATATGTGGTCATCAGCTGACACAGAGGATAAGTGGCCTTCACACTAGCTTTCCTTCCACCTGAATTCAGCCAGCTTTGTCAATGGAGAGGGAGATAAAGCAAAGTAGACTTATTTCATAAAGATTCATGAGAGCTGTCATCACAATCATTGCCGCGAAACCTTACCTGACACTGACTTTCCGCATTGTGTTAACTCTTGGTAGCCGGGCATGGTGTCCTGGCTGAAAGAAAGTGCTGGAAGTAGCCTTCGGGAAGGTGAGGGTGAGCTGTGGGAGGAGGGGTCCTGTTCTACAGGCCTGTGGTTAGGTCTCAGTTCTTTAGTGAGCCTAAACAATTTGAATTTAAACTTTGTAAGTGTTCTCAGATTTTTTTTCTCCTCATTCCCCCATCTTGTAGGTGAGACAGGATGGCTAGAGTAGGTTTGCAGTTGGGTATTATCTTTCCCTCATGCTAGTAAGGCTCTGATGACACCCCAGGAAGTTGGGCTCCAGTTAACTTAGTTTCCCCTCAAGGGGGGTCTTGTTGAGGAGAACAGAGTGCTCTTGCTTATTTTAAAATGGTTTCATTCCCTTTCCGCCTGGCTAGAAGCACAAGGGGATTCTTCTCTGAAATTTACTGTGGGAACACAATCAAGTTCCTGGAGTTAAATCTTATAATATTGTGAGGTCTCCTCGATGCCTGGAGATTCTAACTGAATCTCCAGCAATTCCTCGATTATAGTTCAGGTTTTCCTACTCTGGTGTGGGTTCCCAGGGCATGTTCCATTGGCAAGTTTCTGCTTCTGAAAATCATCACCCCCGTATTCTCCTGCCTGTCTCCCCAGTCTCGGGGGCAGTGGTATGCCCAGGGTCCTTCCCTCTCTAACAGATCCAGTAAGAGTTGTTAATTTTTCACTATGTTCAGCTTTTCAGTTGCTAGGATGGAGTGGCAACTTCCATGCTCTCTACAAGCAGAACTGGAAACTGCCTCCAATTTTTAAGAGAGAAAATAACACCTTTTAAACTTTAATTTGGATGGAATAGGATTCCTGGAAGAATATTCCAACATTTCTTGTTATAGTCAGCATTGCAAACCTCGGGTTAGAGTCGTCAGGTTTAAAGACTCGGATGGGAAAAGAGTGGCCCGTGGAAAGACAAGAGATTCTAGAGGTTGGAGAGGCTAAAAAGGGAGGTAAATGGACAGTGAAAGTGCATGAACTTCCCACCAAATGGGATCTCCATTGGAATATGAGTTTTTATTCTTTTAAAAAAAAGTTTAATTGAGATATGGTTGACCTATAAGATTGTATTAGTTTTAGATGTACATTGGGATTTGCTCTATGTACATAATGTGAAATGACCAGCACAATAAGTCTAATTAACATTCATCATGTTACACACATAATTACAATAATTACAATGTGTGTGTGTGTGTGTGTGAGAGAGAGAGAGAGAGAGAGAGAGAGAGAGAGAATATCTTTCAAGGTCTCCTCTCCTAGCAACTTTCAAATACACATAGAGTCACTATGCCGTACATTACATCCCTAGAACCTAAATTTACTTTACAGATGGAAGTTTGTACTTCAGGCCCACCTTCATGTATTTCGCTTACCTTCCCACTTCCCGCCTCTGGCAATCCCCAATCTATTCTCTGTATCTATCAGTTCATTTTTTTTTTTTTAAAAGATTCCATTTAAAAGGAGATTGTACAGTATTTGTCTTTCTCTGACTTATTTCACTTAGCATAATGTCCTGAAGGTCTACCCCCATTGTTACAAATGGCTGAATAGTCCATTCTTTACACCACATCTTCATCCATTTATCTGTCAGTGGACAGTTGGATTGTTTCCATGTCTTGACTATCGTAAATAATGCTGCAATGAACACAGAGGTTAAGTTTTTGAAATGGTGTTTTTTTTTTTTGTTTCTTTCAGATCAATATGCAGAAGTGGGGCTGCTGGATGGTATGGGAGTCCTATTTTTAATTTTTTGAGGATCGTCCATGCTATTTCCATAGTGGCTCCACCAATTTACATTCCTACCAGCAGTACACAAGGGTTTCCTTTCCTCCATAGCCTTGCCGACACCTGTTATCTTTTTCTTTTTGATAATAGTTATTCTAACAGGTGTGACGTGTTATCTCATTGTGGTTTGGGCTTGCATTTTCCTAATGATCTGAGTGGTGAGCACCTTTTCATGTACCTGTTCGCCATTTGTCTGTCTTCTTTGGGAAAACAAACTTGCAATTTCTCTATGTATGTTTTAATCAGATTGCTTCCCCCACCCCCATTGAGTTGCATGAATCCTTTATATATTTTGGATATTAACCCTTTTTCAGATGGGCAAACATTTTCTCCCATTGAGTAGGTTGCTTTTTCATTTTGATGGTGGTTTCCTTTGCTACCCAGAAGCTATTTAGTTGATACAGTCCCACTTGTTTATTTTTTGCTCTTGTTGCCTTGTTTTTACTCTTTATTGTCTACTTTTGCTCCATCGTGTCTGATTTTTCTTTGGTCCAAAAGGCAGGGCACTGGCTGGTTAATCTTGAAAGTAAAATTCATAACACAAATTCAGCGGAAGAGTCATGAGGAAAACTGCATTAGGTTAGGCTCAAGACCACCAGTTAGTGCTTCTTTACAGTTTTAACTGAACCCATGTTAATACCATGACATGTACATTAAATGTGCATAACTTGAAAAAAATATCATGACATATTTAAGAAGAATAAGAGGACAGTAGGAGATTCCTCTCATCTAAAATCCATCTTCCCCTGATTTGGAATCTCAGTTTTAAAAAAATAGATTTCAAATAAACAGTTTACCAAAAATATTTACATTCCTAAGTGACAGGGGCTTTCTTACTGTTTTCCTTTTATTCTAGGCTCTGACTCCATGGGAGGAAAAGTATTCTATTTGGAGACTGTTAGCTCTACAGCCCCAAAGATTTTTCCTGTCTTCTTTGAGGAGCTCTTAGAAACCTTTGGGTTTCTTGACTCTTAAAATTAACCCATGTTGTGCAATGTGTAATCAATCAGGGAGATTTTTTTCAATGAAAATTAGATAACTTTGTGGGAATTGGTTTATATGTGTTTCCTTTTTCATACAGGACATTTCAATGGCTCCATTCAGACCTCTCCTAAAACACACTCTCTCAAATAGACAGTTTCAAATCAGTCATTTGCCATTTAGCAAGTGTGTTCTCCTACCCTGTGATTTGCTTCTGTTACATTTAAACTAGATTCCACGCTTGCTTGGAAGGTGTAACTAAGACTCAAAGTCAGCCCTTCTCGGCCTGTTCACAAGGGAAGTTTTGCCATAAAAGATGAATTGCAAAGTAAAAGCTGAGTAGAGCCAAAATAGTCAATGCAATTACCCTTTGGTACATTTTTTGGGCTAATGATATTTAAATCAATTTGACTGAAAAAGAAAAATAAATGTCAAACCAAATACCAAAGTATGAATAACCCACTGCAAAGATTACTAGAATTACAAGCCGTTCCCTGTGCTCTAAGATTGCTCTGAGAACCATGTCAATACGCTAGTCCCATGGTAATTAAAAAATCTAAAAAGCTGATACTTATTTTGTCAAAGGCACAAATGTAAATCCAACTTGGGCTATGAAAAAATTAACACAAAGTTCTGACTTTGCTCAAACTGCAGCAGTTAGCAATTATCCTTAAAATAATATTTCTATAAAGAACTCTTTTCTAAAATTCAAGATACTAGAGAACCATAAACGTTGGAAAGGATTCGAGAAACGTTCGAGAAACACAGGTATGAATGGGAGGGTACTGAAACAGACAGAGGCATTCCATCTGATTGTAGGGCTGAAACAGGCATCTGAGCCACACAGTTGTCCAAATGCCTTGCACTGCTCTAAGAGAGCTAAAGAATGAGGGGTTACAACTCCACACAGTTTGAAACATGGTGTACAAAATATCAGAGCCTATATGGCTGTCGGATTCCATTTCGAGCACAGCATTTAAAAAGGGATTTAGACAAACTGGGAAATGTAATCAGATTAGTGAAAGAGCCTGAGATTATCCATGTGAGAACAGCTGAGGCTGAAGGAAACCGGAGGTTGGGCTGAAGGAAAGAAAACAGCTGCTTTCACAGGTTAAAATGACTTGACCTGTCATAAGGCTGAGCAGAAAAGCAAAGGAAGACAGAGCTTCAAATCAATACACACAGAGTTTTCGGAAAGTCTAGTTTGGGTAGACCATTGCAGAAATGAGAGCTGCCACAGGGGCTGGAGCTCTCCCCTTGCTGTGAGTGTTTGGGCTCAGAAGGGGTAGTGGAGGGATGGAGTAGGGAGGAGTCAGGCATCGGACGGGCACATGGACTAGACGATCTTCAAGATTATTCCTAGTCAGCCTGGAAGTCTGATTCTTGACTCTTCTGGTCTGACCCAACAACCTCCCACCCAAACCCTGTTTCCATGGTTTTCTTGGGTGTTCCTGACAATCTAGCCAAGGGGGTTTGCCCCCATAGAAGGTCAGCTTGATACCAGCAGCCTTGCCATGAGCGGAGAGTACAATGTGAGGATGACCCATGCTTCAGGAGGTGCAGCCCACCTTCTTCTGCTGATGGATCCGGCCCTCGGGGCCACACCAAAGACCAGTGATTCATTTGTCATTGGTCTTTTGAATTAAACCCAAATGGACACACATATTAGAGGCACACTTTTTCCTGTATATGTGTTATTTTCAAATGAGGCCTTGTATTCTGTAGAGACTGACCCTCTACCTGTTTAAGCACTTGTCTCAAGCTGAGAATAGCCACTGTCTAGTCCGTTTCTTTTTTTACCTATTTATTTTATTTAAATTCAATTGGTCAACATTGAATTGGCACATCATTAGTTTTTGATGTACTGTTCAATGATTCATTAGTTGCGTATAACACCCATCACATCATGTGCCTTCCTTAATGCCTATCACCCAGTTACCCCATCCCCCACCCACTCCCCTTCCACAACCCTCAGTTTATTTCCCAGAGTTAAGTCTGTTATGGTTTGTCTCCCTCTCTGATTTCTTCCCATGCAGTTTTCCTTTCCTTCCCCCAATGTCCTTCATGCTATTCCTTATATTCCACACATGAATGGAACCATATGCTAATTGTTTTCCTCTGCTTAACTTATTTCACTTAACATAATCCCCTCCAGTTCCATCCATGTCCATGCAAATGGTGGATATGCAATCTTTCTGATGTCTGAGAAATATTCCATTGTATACACGAACCTCTTCTTTATCCATTCATCCGTTGAAGGGCATCTCTGCTCTTTCCACAGTTTGGCAATTGTGGACATTGCTGCTATGAACATTGGGGTGCAGGTACCCCTTCTTTTCACTACATCTGTATCTTTGGGATAAACACCCAAGAGTGCAATTGCTGAGCAGTAGGGTGGCTCTATTTATAAATTCTTGAGGAATTCCCATACCATTTTCCAGAGTGGCTGCACCAGCTTGCATTCCCACCAACGGTGTAAGAGGATTCATTCCGCTGTCTCCACATCCTTGCCAACATTTGTTGATCCCCGTCGTGTTAATTGGAGCCACTCTAACTAATATAAGGTGGTATCCCACAGTCATTTTGATTTGTATTTCCTAGATGACAAGTGATGTGGAGCATTTTTTCACGTTTCTATTGGCCTTCTGTATGTCTATTCTTTTTAAGGAGAAAATATATTTTCCTAAGATCATGAAAAGTGGCCTCAAATGTGTTGTGTTTATGCCTCAAATAGAATGAAATAATAACAAAAATTCAACTGATTTTCCCCCAAATCTTTTTACTGACTATGAGAATCTTTAGAGGATGTTTGAGAGATTTTTAAGCCCTAACAGTATAGTGAGAGACAGAGTAGAGAGAACTCACATAAAATGGAAGGTAACTTTCAAGGAAAGAATGCTTACCCTGCTAAGGAAAGTCCTGTCGCTATAATCATGTTCCTATGTAATAGTACTAGTGGCACAGGTTCTAGCCTTCCCCCTGCAAAATCTGTTATTGGAATCAACATTTTATCTAAGCAGTACTGAGTACACAAAACCAATCCTTTCTTGGCATAAATTGGGCCAAGGTAGTGAGATTGGGGGGAATATGAGAATTAAGCCAGAGTTAGACCCACGAGTTACGCTAGGCTTGGATGGTAATTCTTACAAAGAAAGAAATTACCTCCCATTTTTCTCAAACTCAATGTGCATATGTTTCCCGGCCTCCTTCTTCCACGTCTACCAAGAGAAGAACAACCTCTTAGCTTCTGCCTTGTTGAAGCCCTGGCTGAAAGGAGAAGTCACTGGTCGTTCTGGGAGACCCTTTGCCCACCGGTGGGCTGAGTCAGCACGGTGTGGCTTTGAAGGAAACTTGAATGTAAAGTTTGTCCAGATGATCTTGATGACAACAATGCTACTATTAAGGGCTTACTATGTGCTGAACGTCCTGCTCAAGTACAGTAAATATAGTATCCCATGAAATCTTTACAAGCCCCCTGTGAGGTAGTTATTGTAGTCTTCGTTTCCCAGTGGAGGAAGCAAAAATTCATAGAACTTAAGTTTCCTGCAAGGTCATTCAGCTGGTGTGTGGTGGGAGCCCGAGGCTGTGCTCCCCAGCATGGTGGCCTTCAGCCCATCTCCACCTCAAAGACGGAGCTGATCCTCCTTCCAGCAGCTCCTTGCCCTCCTGACTCTTCACTGGAGGGCTTCCCAGGTTGGCTCTACCCTATTCTGGTCTCCCAACCCCTAAAAAAGATCTGTAGCACATGAGAAAGAGTCTGTGAGTTAAAATCACACCGACCTGAGTTTTAAAATCCAACTCACCACTTGGCGCAATTACTTAATTTTTGTAAGCTCAATGTCCTTGTCTATAAATATTTACTTATTTTACATAATGGACTCTTTTTTTTTTTTTTTTTTTTTTCTGATGCTGGGTTCTGAAATGAGCAAGTGAGCAAAAAGCGAAGATCGTTAAGTGTGTCCTTGATGAATCCCCGTAAGGTGGTACTCCTTGAAGTCCCTAGTATCTGTCAGGAACCTTTCTCCAGAGGTGATCCAGACAGACAAAGTCCCCATTCCCTTGGGTCCAGCCCCTTGGTGGAGAGTGACAATCATCACCCTTCTGCTGAGTATTAAATACTGCTTGAAGACTTAAGAGCAAGAGGGAATGATGAGGAAAGGACCCACCAAGGAGATGGCATTTCTGTGGGGTGTGTGTGGGGGGGTCTGAGCGACAAGAAGGAGCCTCCATGTGATGATTAAAGGAAAGAGCATCCAGGCGGAGGGAACAGCCAGAATAAAGCTCCCAAAGAGAGAACAAGCTAGAGTAAGGCAGGCTAAGAGCAGAGTGGCCTGAGCTAAGGCTGGGCAGTTAGGTGGAGAATTACATTATTTAGGGCTTATTTGGTTTCCAAGTGTGGTAGGAGGGCTCTGAGCAGGGGTGGGATGTAACGGAATCCCCATTTCCAGCTCTCTTTGGAAGCTGTGGGGGGAGGGATGGCAGCATAGGAGGAGGGAAGCATGGAGACTAGGGAGGAAATCCGCAGCGGTGCAGGCAGGAGATGCTGGTAGCTCAGATTTTGGTGGGTCGGGGGGGGGGGGGAGCGGGGGGGGAGATGAAGAGTAGCAGCAGACTGAGTTTATGCTTCGGAAGGGGGAGTTGATGGGTTGGTTGTGGGGTGTGGGAGAAAGAGAAGGATCAAGAATAACTCAAAGATAAGCATTATTTGCCACTAAGTCTAACACAGGTTGGTTTTTTCCTTCAGTGCTGACACTGTTTCTTTAATGGAACACCTGGGTTGTCTTCCAGTTGGTGGCCATATTGTGTGGGGGAAAGTGTGTCTCTTTAAACACTAGAATCACTCTCAGCCTGGGGAGCTGCTCGCACTCTGAGAGGCCCCCAGGACACGAGACCAACAATTTCATGCTTCCTTCATTTCATGCACTAGGGGACATATGGTCCTTTAAATGAGATGGCAGGGATCCCATGGTATCCGTGGTATGTAAATTTAAGTTTACTCTCAGTCTCTCTCTTTCTCTCATTTTAAATTAAGATCAACTAAATGTGCCTGATAAATATACAGTGACTCCATGATAATGAAGATCATACCTTATGTTAGATCCTATCTTCATTAGAACTCTGAAATGTCTGCTTGGCACATAGTAGCCAGGACCTGTTCCTTCCCTTCTTTCCTCACCCCCATCCCCCAGTATTTTCCTCCCACCTGCCCCAACCCAATTTACCTACTCAAGTGTTCATTGTCTCAGAAATCTGCTCTCATATTTGTACAGTAATTCATGTCAGATCATGAGTGAGTGTTCATGAATCCTTTCCAAGGTAAGATAAGTAAGTCAGTAAGTCCGTATTTTAACAGATGCCTTCTGAAAACACTACGCTTCAACCAAAAGTAGAATTTTAGTAGTGGAAGTATAGATTTTGTGGGATCACTAGTGAAGAGGTTTGTGGGTAAGGGGACCTCCGGTACCAGTGTCTCACCCCACATGTGGGGCCAATGACCCCATTACGTGGATATGACAGACATAATATCACCATTGTTCTCTGAGAACCATGGCCCCTTCTGCTTGGGTGAGCAGAGGAAATGCCTTGCAAAGGAAGAGAACTTAGTGATGGTTTCTTAAGAGAAATAAAACCCGTGTGAGAGTGGACATTTGAGCAGAAAAGGGTAAGACGGCAAACTTGAGGCCTCTCATGGTGAGGCTGAGTCTCCACAAAGTTTGAGGTTCCTGCTAACCACCTTGTTGCTCTCAGTTACGTCCATCTGACACTTGCATATTTTCTGTGACCATCCTTCCATCCTCACCCACCCCTGGAGAGAAAAAAAAAAAACTATGATTCTGGCTTCTAGTTTGTCTTTTGTTAACTACCTGAGAAGATGTGTTGTCCATTCATCTCTTCATGTATAGAATGTTACCAACACCCTTATCCTTGGTACGAGGGTTACATGAGGCTCCACATGGTGCTGGCCCATTAGGAGGGAATCTCATGAAAGTTGGGTCCCTGCCCTCTTACCAGAGAACCTTTGACTAATTCCTAAAAGATAATTCATTCAATGGCTATTCATTGAGCATGCACTGTGTCCTGAGCACTGCTCTGAGTACCATAGAGGTAGGTGTGATCAAGATAAAATTCCTGCTCATATAAGGCTGGCATTTTAACAAGAAGAAAGAGGCAAGTACCTGAGAAGCAAAGAAAGAGCATAACCTCAGACAGTCAATGAAGATAATCAAGTGGGGCGATGGGGTTGAAAGTCACAGAAGGGTTCTCTGGTATGATGGAATTTTCACTAAGGTCCATGGTTTCTAATGCAGAAAGAATTCCCTCTTGTCTCAGCACTGTGATTTACTACACTCCTTATCACATTCAAATAAAACTTTGATTAAAACAGAAGCTTAGAGAATGAATATTTTAATTAACTGGCTTTTTTAGTCCAAAGGATGTTAATTCTCAAGTATTTCCTTTTTTTTTTTACATTGTTGTGTGAGAATGTTTATAAATTCTAATATGTTTAGTTCATCTTCCTGATGTAGCAAATAGAGTAGAAAGAAAGGCTCATGAACTAAAAGCATCTTGTAAGATCTGAAGTTCATTACTTGAATCCTACTTTAGGGCTTCCGATACTGACATTGTTAAAAAGAAAGTTTGGGGGGCGCCTGGGTGGCTCAGTGGGTTGAGCCTCTGCCTTCGGCTCGGGTTATGATCTCAGGGTCCTGGGATCGGGCCCCACATTGGGCTCTCTGCTCAGCAGGGAGCCTGCTTTCCCTCTCTCTCTGCCTGCCTCTCTGCCTACTTGTGATCTCTGTCTGTCAAGGAAATAGATGGAATCTTTAAAGAAAAAAAAAAAAAAAGAAAGTTTGGGTGAAATTGGATCCTGATTCCCAGTTATAACCTAGAAGTTCTTTTAAAAAGAAATCAGTGTTACTTACCTTTTAATCTAATAAGCAAGTTGTAGGGGAAATGACAAAATATCTTGTTCTCCTGGTCCTCTATTTTTGAGTTCCTCATCTTTCTCTTCACCTTCTTCTTTTTTAAAAGATTTATTTATTTGAGAGAGAGTGAGAGAGAGTACTTGTGTGCAAGTAGGGGAAGGGGCAAAGGGAGAATCTCCAGTAGATTCCCTCCTGAGGGTGGAGTCCTATGGGGAACCTGACCCCATGACCCTGAGAGCATGACCTGAGCCAAAATCAAGAGTCAGATGCTCAACTGACTGAGCTACCCAGGCACCCCATTTTTTCTTGGTCTTTTGGATTCATCTCTTCAAGAATCCAGTGAGTTTATATTCTGTTTTGGTTATCAAATCCATAGTCAAAGAGAAGTGATTGATGCTAGCTATTGTGTTAGTTTCCTCTTGTTGCAATGACGAGTAGCCATAAATGTAGAGGCTTAAAACAGTTCTGGAAGCCAGAAGTCCAACAGGGGTTGGATTTGGCTAAAGTCATGATGCTGGCCAGGTTGTGTCCTTATGGAAGTGCTAGGGGGCACTTGCTTTCCTCACCTTGTCCAGGTACTGAAGGCTGCCTACATTCTCTGACCCATGACCCCTCCCTCCATTTTCCCGGCCAGCAGCATGGCATCCATAAATCTCTGTTGCAAGCCCTGCTTTCACGGTCCCATCTCCTCCTGTGGTTCGGACCTCCCCACTTGCCTCCCACCTCTAGCAACCTGTGCTATTACACTGGGTTCCTTGGCTGATCCAAGATCAGCATCTCATCGCCATAGCCTTCACTGAATTCTTGTCCTCTTTCTATGTAAGGTGCCATTGTCACAGGTCCCGTTAAGAAGTAGACGTCTTTGGGGGTGCAAATGGTGGAAGGAGGGGCATTATCTGTTTACTATAGTTATATCCATCCAGGAGAGATTCATTAACAGAGGATGGAGCCAGGATTCATATTCCCATCTTTCCATGCTAAGTCAGTATTTAAAACCAGTATATTAGAGTTTCCCGTAAGTGGTCAAAGTGTTAAATGTAGGGACTAATACTCCAGAACTAACCCCTTATCAGATCATGTTCCAGACCAGAGGTCCTGATTTGGCATTGGAAATCTTCATGTCTGGATCCAAGTTGCATTTCCTGATCAGAGGACTCAGGAAGAGCTTGTAAGCTCAAGAGACCTTGAAGTCCCCAGGAGGGACCAGGCAGAGTGAAGGTATTTCTGGGGTGGCCACAGGGCTGCCTAGTTTGACACAGGGAACTGGAAGTTAAACTTGGGTCTTTGAGCCTTTAGATCCCTGGAGCACTAGAGAGGCCACTGCTTTGTATAGAACTGTGACTGCATCACTAGCAGGGAACCATGTGTGGCAGCGGGCTTGCCGAAAACATTGAGCTAAGACAAAGCAGCCTCTCAGTTCCTGGGGAACCTGGATTTTCTCTATGTCTAGGGCCAGTGGAGGCCCGTCTGTCAGCTCTGCATCCTCAGGCAAAGGACCTGGAAAAAGGAGCCACATGCCACGCTGGCATGTTTTATGTGTGTGGAGGTGAACTGACCTTATTTTAGGGATGGAAAAAATACCTCTATGTACACTTTTAGATAAGACTGGCCCTGTGGTTAGTTATTCAGACCAAAGTCCCTCCTCTCTTTTTCTTATATAATCAAATCAAATATAGTTTAATCCTGAAACTGGGAAAGAGGCAATAAATTGGAAAACTCTTTGGCCAGCTCTCCACTTGAGGAAGAACTGTAAAAACACACACAATTCCAGTCTTTTCATTAATACAGGAACCTCAAGTTTCCTATTTGAGTTGCAGCTGTTCATAGATTATATAGGTACCAGTTCTTTGAAAGCATCTACTTCTTGTCTCCCACTCCCAATGTATTCATTCATAGATTAATTTTTTTCTAATTGATTAACTGATGCTTGTATGTTTATAATGGCTTGAGGTTGTAGAGCAACAGTTTCTGATCTTATTTGGCTTATGATTTAGAAGGGGACACCACAATGAGTTTGAGTTTCTACAACTCTAGACTCCTGAAGTGGGACCCTTGACATTTCTGCCACAAAGGAAAACCCTATGGGAAAGATTGGTATTTGGGAGAGTAGACACTCAAACGTTTATTGGCTAAAGAATCAGAGCATCATGTGGGCCCCAGTATAAACCACTGAGAAGACCTGAGCCCAGGCAGTTCTCCCCGTGGTGAAATTGCAGTAGTGTGGGGTCAAGGAAAGAACAGCTTCTGGAAGTTAGAAGCCTGGATTCAAGATCTGCCTCTGTATCTCACGGTGCCCTCTGGACCTCAGTCTCCCCACCATGAGACAAGAGACTCAGATGAAGAGCCAGGTTTTTAATGGTCATTGGTGGAGTCCCAGACTAACTTAGAACTTAATCATCCAGTGCTGATGGGAGACAAGCGCATCTAATCTAGAAAATGCTGTGATTGATTGAGTAGTACAACCTATGCCTTACACAGAGAACAATTTAAAGAGAATTGGAATACAATGTGTGTGGTGTTTAGAACTAAAAAGCATGTAAGCTCATTTTCTCCTGAATTGTGAAGCATTTCAGGGCCTGATAGCTGCTTTTGTCCATTTATGAAAGACCCAGCATCAAGCTGCTCTACTGAGGGCAAGCCTTTTCCTTTATCTCATTACAGAACCTAGACCTTAAGAAAATTTTTGTTATTATTTAAGCTTCAGTGAAGGAAAAATCAAAGCAGCATTTCCAAAGTGGCACAGCTAACAAATGGAAAGCCAGGAAGAAAACTCCATGCCCTCTATTCTCAGGTCATTTTGTATTTTGATGTCATTCCTCACGTTGGTTGTGACTTGCCCTAGCCTGTTTTGGATGCTGAAGATAGAGCAGTGGGAAAGAGCCAGAGAGCTCTCATCTTGGTGAGGAAGATAGAACACAAATGAACAAATGAACAAAACCATTCCAGCTGGGTACAGGTGTTATGAAGAGACAAAATCACAAGAATGTAATAAAACAGAGAACCAGGCAGGAACAGGTCATTTAGACTTAACGTTGGAGAAGGCCTCTCTCTAAGTAGCTCTTCTGCTATTCACTGGTAGATTGGTGGACTTACTCAGAACCCCCTTAGGAAACTGCCATCCAACACTGGTGGGAACTGTGTTGTTCTAACCTGTAGAATGTTGTGATTTTTCTAGATGCCATCTGAGTTGAGGCTGGCATGATAAGAAGGGGCCAACCATGTTGTGGTTACTCGGGAAAAAGTCTTCCATGCAGAGGGGACAGCAAGTACAGGGGCCCAGAGGGAGAACAATGAGAACAAGAGTCTGGTGTGGCTGTAGTTTGGGGACCAAGATGGAGAGCATCATGTGATGAGGTCAGAAAAGTCAGCAGGGTCAGGAACTGTAGAGTTTTGCAAGCTGTGGTAAGGAGTTTGGGTTTTATTCCATTATGCAATCAGGAGACTTTGGAAGACCTTAAACAGGGTGGTCACAGGATATGATGTGTGTGTGGAAAAGCTTGCTCTCGCTGCTGGGTGGAGCACGGATGGAAAGGAACAACATGGAACCAGGACACTGGCTGGGAGGCTGGAGGGAGAATGGGGGCGGAGGTGAAGGCAGCCCATGTAGGCAGATGTAGGCAGATGTAGGCAGATGTAGGCAGACCAGGGAGGCAGACACGGAGAAGCAGATACATGAAGGCTGTAGGGCATTTGTTGGAAATAGTGCCAATAAACCTGTAGACAGGATGCGAAGAAAAGAAAAATCAAGGAAGCCAACAGCTGTAGAGACTGGGGGACGAACTCTAGTAGGGAGTGTCCATTTCAGCAGCTGTGGTAAGTTTAGGTGGCCTGCTAGATATATTTCTTTAAACAGTCCCTCAGTTAGTCTAACTTTGCCCCAATTTGTCAGAATTAAATGAATTTTATGCCATGCTCTAAAAATTCCGTGCAACTTCCTGCCTGTGACTCTTGGACAAGGATCAGTTGTTCTTTAATAGCAGCTGTGAGGGAGTAGACTCAGGAAGCTGTCCTAATTTCCCCCTGTGAGATGCCCTCCTGGGCCCTGGTTGTGCCCAGCTGCTCTTTCCCTGTAGAGCCCACCACATGGCATCCACACTGCGGGCCCGAGAGGCAGAAGGACCAGGTAGGCCAAGGAGACCCCCGGCAGAGAGACGACTGGCTCACAGACCCCAGCACAGGCCCCTGAGGGGCCAGGATTGGGTGGTTCGCATTTGGCCTTCTTTCTATTTATGTTGAGGCAAACAGTGGGTAAAGGAAGAAATGACACTGTATGAGCTGAGATGCTGAGTCTGGGGAGATTTGAAGTATCCATCTGCCTGTTGGGAGAAAGGCGAGGGGATCGGGAGTCCTTGTTCATCCAATGGGAAGAACCCAGGGCAGGGTTTTTTGTTTATTTGTTTGTTTAAGATTTTATTTATTTATTTGAGAGAGAGAGAGCACGAGCGGGGATGAGAGCAAGGGGGAGAGGGAGAGGGAGAAGCATCCCTGCTCAACAGGGAGCCCAATGCAGGGCTCCATCCTAGGACCCTGAGATCATGACCTGAGCTGAAGGCAGAGACTTAACCGACTGAGGGACCCAGGTGCCCCCAGAGGAAGGTCTTAAAGAACAAAGAGATGAGTTTATTACCTCAGGGACAAGCCATCGGGAGAACTTGAGTGGATGGAGATACAGGTTAGGACTATGAAGAGATGTAGGCTTCCCAGAGAAGCAGGTAGTGGAGACCTGGGTCAGATGGCCTAGCCTAGCTCTGCTCGTTCTCAGTTTTTCCCGTGTAAACTAGAGCAGTCTCTGAAGGCAACTGATCTGAAAGCTCAAGACTGTATATATGGTTTTTCCTCAAGGATCTTTACATCACTAATATGCCCAGTATCCTCACATAGCTGAAATTTAGTGCCTACTCACTAATTTCATTTGGAGAAGTGGTAAAGTGTGTGGGCAGTGGGGTCAGAGAGCTTGGATTTGAATCCTGGCCCTGCTCTCTATAGGCTATGAATCTGGACATGTTCCTTAAATCCTCTGTGTCTCATTTACCTTGTCTCTAAAACAGGACAATGAGAGTCCTTGCCACATAGGCTGTTGTAAGGATAAAATGAGTTAATCCATGTTAAGCCCTTGAACTAATTTCTGGCACATCTTAAGCCCATTAAAATACCATATCCTCAGTTGGTTAAGCAGCTGCCTTCGGCTCAGGTCATGATCCCAGCGTCCTGGGATCGAGTCTCACATCGGGCTCCTTGCTCCGCAGGGAGCCTGCTTCTCCCTCTGACTCTGCCTTCCACTCTGTCTGCCTGGGCTCGCTCTCGCTCTCTCTCTCTCTGACAAATAAATAAATAAAATCTTAAAAAAAAATACCATATCCTATAGGAAAATGAACAGTGGAGAAAACGGGGCTATACATTGTAGTTTCCTTTTTTTTTTTTAAGATTTTATTTATTTGAGAAAGAGAGAGAGTAACAGAGGGAGTGTGAGTGCATAAGCAGGGGGAGGGGCAGAGGGAGAAGCAGACTGCCCACAGAGCAGGGAGCCCAGTGTGGGACTCGATCTCAGAACCCTGGGATCATGACCTGAGTCAAAGGCAGATGATTAACTAGCTGAGCCACCCAGGTACACTGCACTGTAGGTTCTGAGTCCCCCAACTTCTTGTGAGATTAGGGAAGAAGCCAAAGTGGACATAGGAGACCGTCATCATGTCATCCAGGCATTATGACATGAATGATCTCCCCAAAGCCAACAAGCCACCACATCAGCTCTTTGCTACATTGGAGAATGTGGAGGTGGCTATGTGAGTCATTTACATGACACGTGAAGAATATAGAAACAGCAGCACCATGTCCAAATGAGCCTCCCAAAAGCATTGCTAAGTAATTCACCATGTCTGAGACACAGGCAGATGGTGAGATCCCTCAGAACATCACTGTGAAGTATCAGGAGGCTTTATGGATGAAGAGTCTTAGAAAAATGCTATTAGAGAAATCCTGCATTAGAAACACCCAGTGCCTGACCTTTCCCACCAACCCCTTAAGTTTACGCCTTTCTTCTCCTGAGGGAACTAACTTAAAAAAATATTTTTAAACGTAATAAGCAGAACTGTCAATTCATTAAGGGAAACAAACCCTTTCTAATTAACAACTGTTCACGGGGAAACAGCTTGCTGCTGCAGGCCTAGAAACACGCCAACCCAAAGCCACGGAAACTGCGCCAGCAACACAGTCCAGTTCAATTATTTTGTCCTCACTCAGCCAAGTAATTGATATCTGATTATTTTCGCCTGGTGGGTGTTGATGGAGAGGCAGTGATTTCTCCTTAGGCTGGACCAGCACCATGAGCAGTTTCTGGAAGGTGGCTTAAAACAGAAAATAACGTACATAGTAGGCTCACTGGGAGAAACTGTCCCCAGATGAACCCGTCTGAGAAAATGAATCAGAGCGGACATCCCACTAGTTCAATGCAAAGACTATTCCTGATCAGTCTTCTGGGTGAGAGTTTGTCTCTCCAAATAAGCCCCTTTGACTTAGCAAAACTCTCCAGTTCTAGATCCAGAACCCACTGAAGCAACTTTGTACTTGGTGAAAAGAAATGGGGTGGTGATATCTTTCCCCTCCTGTTAACAGGAGAAATGATAATAACAATGAACCTTGCTTAAAAAGCTCATCTTTATTATTTTTTAATTTTATTTTATTTTCTCAGTGTTCCAAGATTCATTGTTTATGCACCACACCCAGTGCTCCATGCAATACATGCCCTCCTTAATACCCACCACCAGGCTCACCCAACCCCCCATCCCACTCCCCTCCAAAGACCTCAGATTGTTTTTCAGAGTCCACAGTCTCTCATGGTTCATCTCCCCCTCCGAGATCCCCCAACTCATTTCTCTTCTCCATCTCCCCACATCCTCCATGTTATTCCTTATGCTCCACAAGTAAGTGAAACCATATGATAATTGACTCTTTCTGCTTGACTTATTTCACTCAGCATAATCTCCGCCAGTCCCGTCCATGTTGCTACAAAAGTTGGGTATTCATCCTTTCTGATGGAGGCATAATACTCCATAGTGTATATGGACCACATCTTCCTTATCCATTCGTCTATTGTAGGGCATCTTTGTTCTTTCCACAGTTTGGTGGCTATGGCCATTGCTGCTATGAACATTGGAGTACAGATGGCCCTTCTTTTCACTCCATCTGTATCTTTGGGGTAAATACCCGGTAGTGCAATTGCAGGGCCAGAGGGTATTTTTATTTTTATTTCTTAAGGAATTTCCACACTGTTTTCCAAAGTAAAAAGCCCATCTTTAATGACTGAGTGAGTGCTTCATTTCATTCTGTTTCATGACCTTGATAGTTATTTAATCAAGGATTTGTAAGTGCCGTTGCTTCATATTCGAGGAGCTCCGCGGAAAGTACCCTTCAGATGCCCATCTCCAGAGTAAAGTGGAGATAATCTCTGAGCAGCCCTTTGGATTATTAGGAAGTCTAATCACAGTCCAGGGACATGGGATTTCAGCACTGGCCTAAACAGCCCTGGATTAGGCAGCTAATTATCATCTCACATACAAATAAATTCAAGCCATTCAATTCGGCTTCTGTTCAAAACTGCTGTTTGTTTAACCTAAATAATACCATAGGACTTGTTGATTTCAACATCCTATTTGCTGGAAAGGACTTTCTAGAAATAAAGACCTCGGTGTCAAGTAAATACTGGGGTAGAGAAACATCAAAGGATCACCTTGCCGTCTTAGACATTTTCTTAGAGCCGTCAGATGGACAGCTGACAACAGCTGGGCTTTGTCTTGCTTGGTGACAATTCAGCAGGCAGAACCCTGAGACACCTGCCATCCCAGCATGCTGTCTTCTCCCTAAGACAAAACAGCACAATATGTGGGTCGATAGATAGCAAGGATAGATAGCACCGTAGATTGGTCAATAGAACCGATGCTGTTAGGATGAAAAACACATTTGTAGTTTTTTAGAGTCGAAAGGTGATGACCTTTTGGTCCAACCCAAGGAGGTTAAGACCCTGTGTACCTTAGATCACACTGTTAGTTACAGAGAGTACCAGAACACGAAACCGAGGTTTCCGGACTGTGGATTTGGACTTCTTTCTATTTTACCAAGCTGCCTCCTGGGAAACACATTGGAATCACTTGAGTTAAAAAAAAAAAAAAATCAACAGAAATATTCAACTTGCGGGACACTTGCGTGGCTCAGTGGGCTAAGTGCCAGCCTTTAGCTCAGGTCATGGATCCCAGGATCCTGGGATCGAGTCCCAGGTGGGGCTCCTTGCTAAGCGGGGAGCCTGCTTCTCCCTCTGCCTGCTGCTCCCCCTGCTTGTGCTCTTTCTCTCTGACAAATAAATAATAAAATCTTTGAAAAAAGAAATATTCAACTTGCTTTATTTTTTTTTTAATTTTTAAATTTTTATTTTTTATAAACATATATTTTTATCCCCAGGGGTACAGGTTTGTGGTGCTGTGAAGTGTGTAAACCTGGTGATTCAACTTGCTTTATACTTGAGATAGGTATCAAGGAAGAAAAGACTCTACCTCTCGGAATATCACCCCAGATTCCAGGATGGAGCTGCCATTTCAGGTGGAATCAGGGGCCAGGCAGTCATTTTGCAAAGTCTGCAGAACAAGCAGTTAATGTCTCTAGAAGGTTCTGGCGATCATGAGAGTCTTGGGAAGTACTACTGGTTGATGACCCACAGATGGCAGGAGCTGAGTGACAAGATGGAGACCATTCCTTTGGTAAAGGACAAGATAGGGGAGATACGTTCTCTACACAAGGGGAAATGCATAGAAAAGTGAACTCTTTGAGTGTGTCTACCTACATAGAAAATACTGACTATTTACTATGTGGAATGCATCGCATCTTTTCATGAAAAGTATTATAAGAGGAGGTGTGGGTGGCTAGCAGTGGGGATTGGAGAAGAGGGATTGTGTTTAGTATAAAATTCACTTTCCCAGGTCAGGTGCAACACTGGACTCAAAATGGAAATAGGGGTATGGCACCTCATCTCAAATGTAACTAGGAGACAAGGGCCAATTTCCTTTCCTTTATGTTTTCATTTATATTATAAGTCATTGAAGAGGAGGAGGAGCATGTCATCTACTCCGTAGAATTTCCAGCAACACCTGGAAAAATTCTGTATTCTGTATATACTAGACACAGAATAAACAATTGTTGAGAAATGATAATGAATTGGTGAAAGAATGATTAGCAATAGCTCACTTCTTTCGCCTCTCTGGGGAATTGTGTTGGGCGGATGATTTTTCCAGTTAACTAATACTTCCTTCTGTAAATGTGAAATCATGTTCGAACCATGATCTGTAGTGCATCAGCCAAGTTTCTTTCTGCTTAAATATATTTTGCTGAACTTAATTCTAACTTTCCTGGAAAGTAGCATTGATTATTTTGCTGTGTACAGCCGTGATTCTGGGGCTCTCAAAGTGTAAACTGTTTGCACCCCCTACCCAAAACACAGATAGTGATATTTTTACTCGGTGCTTCTTCTGGCTCCTTCATCATGAATCATTGTGAATCATGATGAGTGTGAGCCTACCATAAACCAGACATGCTTTAGTTACCTGGAAACAATAGTGAACAAGACAGATGTGGTTGCTTTCCTTTCAGAGCTTCTAGTCGAATCTGGAATCCAAACAGACCAAGCAAGTAATTAGAGTCCAAGGCAGATTCTACGAAGATAACTGCTAAGACAGAGAATATTAGAGAAGTGGGTGAGCCGTAAAGGCCTTGCTGCGGGGGTGACACTAAGCTATATCCTGCAGGAGGAGGAAAGCCAGCCATGGGGAGGATGCCTTGGTCTTCGTAGCGACCCCTTCAACCCACCTTTCTCTCTCTCTCGTTGCTAAAGTCGGCCAGCAGATACCAGAGACACGTGCTTGTTAAATCATTAATCTCATGTTCACAGGAAACAGAGCTGTTGCCCTTAAGGGAATTTCAGTTCTTTCTTAGGTGAAAATATATAATTTTTAGGACAGCTATTTTATTCACTCTTCATTTCACTTTGGAAAGACGTGCAAAGTACTGAGCACTGGCGGGAATAAGAAATGAATAAATCATGGTCCCCTCTACCGGCAAAAGCATATTAGTTAAGGAAAGCTAGCCTTTGTGGCCATAACAAGGAATCCCCAGATCTCAGTGGCTTGGCGTAGACATCGCTTATTTCTCAGTCACACAATCTCCTGTGCAGGTAGGTAGCTGTCTCATACATAGCTGTCTTACAAGTAATTACTTAGGGATCCAGGCTCCTTTTAGTCTGTGATTTTGGCCTTGGTCCGTAGAAGGTGGAAAGAGGACTAGAGGATCATCAAATAATTTTTAAAGACTAGCTTGCTCGAGACCATCCTGGAAGGTGCTCATCTCTCTTCTACTCCAGATCATCAGTCAGAACCCAAACGCATAGCCTGAAACTGACCATGAGGAGGACAGGGGAAAATGGGGTCTTCCTGTGTGCCCAGAAAGAAGAATTGGGATTGATGAAGATAGAGCTGGTCTCCCTTCGGGAATATAGTGGCCCAGAAAGATCTGAAGACACTAAAGTATCGTTATTAGGGGGCAACTGTCAAAAGCATTAAACAGAAGTAAAAACAAAGATGGAAGCTCATAGGGACAAGATTGGTTTATTCTGATTAATCAACACAGGATAAGGGAATTTGGCGAGAGGAACGGAGTTTGATCAGGGTCTTAAATGATTAGTAGGTATTGAAATGGTAGCAATAAAGGACTGAAGTCAGACCAAGGCACAGAAATCTGAAAGCTCACACCTTCCAGAAATACTGAGGGATCTGGTGAGACCAGAGGAAACAAGAGTGGAGAGGGAAAAGTCACCAAATTTTCACAGTTCTTAGATGTTTTGTTAAATAGTTTGAATTTTACTCTGTAGGCAGTAGGATACCATGAAACCTTTTTGAATATGTAATAACATCATCAGATTTATATTTTTAAGAGATGTTTTTCTTTTCCATGTATTTGATTTTTGGCTGAGGTCAGTAGATAGCTAAATGGCTTGATAATGGGCTCTCCATTTCTTCAAGAGTAGCACAGGAGAAGGACACCTGGGTGGCTCAGTCAGTTTAGCGTCCACCTCTTGATTTTGGCCCAGGTCATGTTCTTGGTGTCCTGAAATCAAATCCTCACTCAGCCAGAGTCTGTTTGAGGATTTCTCTCCTTCCCCTTTGCTTCCTGCCCTGCAT
Source organism: Mustela nigripes (assembly GCF_022355385.1). Classification (NCBI taxonomy): domain Eukaryota; kingdom Metazoa; phylum Chordata; class Mammalia; order Carnivora; family Mustelidae; genus Mustela; species Mustela nigripes. Next base: position 17,523,597 of record NC_081574.1, on the reverse strand, counting down.
GCTCGCTCTCTCTGTCTGCCTCTAAAATAAATAAATAAATCTTTTTTGAAAAAAAAAAGGTCAAATGTCATATAGGGAGAATCGAATGTGCCTCTATGACCTACTTTACAGAGCTGAGAAGACCTCCTGTGGATGGCAGTGATAAGGAAGGAGAGTAGCAGGCTGCTCATTTGTTGGCATCATGGAGAACTCCATCCAAATGCTTTTGGGAGAACCAGAGCAATTGGCAGCTCTATGGTATAGCTTGGAATATGGGAACTCAATTTTAGGGAATTACAGCAACTCTTTGTGTACGTTGTCATCAGCACCTTTGGGTTCCAGTTGAGGACAACCCATTTCTTAATCTTTGGGCTAAAAGATATCCATTTCTTCACAGATTGTCAATCCTATGGTTGCTTTTTATTTTTTCCCCTATTGTTGCTTTGTAATATTGATAGCTAACTGCATTTGTCTGTTACAACACTTTCCAAGCGCATGGAAGTTTAGTTGAAGTCCTAACCTAGATTAAGTTTCTTTAGTTTCTTGGTACCTCCTCAACAGAGGTCTGGATCCAGCCCTTTTCAGTCCCATACCCCCCCCCACCATCTACAGAATAATAGAAAATACAGAAACATGAAAATTTTGATGTGCTTTGTCTTCAGAAAAGTCTAGCATGCTTGAGTAGAAGTCACTGTTGGTGCTCCATTCAACAGCCAGTTCTTTCCTTATTCCTTGCTGTCAGAGCCCTGGTTGTGTTCAAATGGCCACTTTTCCCGAATCAGACTCAGGAGCAAACTGACACTAGTCTAATCTAATCATGGCATCCCTGAACACTTTCTTGGTGATGAGTTTAAGGTTGACCCATAAGGTTGACGTGGCTCTGGTTCTTTTTGTCTGTAGACTTTGCCCACTTCACTTAACACTGTGAGGCTTCAGATTTTCTCATCTATAAAATTTGCACCTTGCAGATTATTGTAAGGATATAAAATTATGCATGGCCAAATCATCTAGCATAGTGATCACAGCCCATACAAGATGGGCATTCTGCAGAGGGAAGTTTTATTTTAGATACAACAATGATTCACAGACCTCTCTCCCTCAGATCTTTAATGGCAGCAAAGAACCTCTGGGCCATTTACCTTCCTATTGTCACTTGAGACCACAAATTCATAGGACAGAGGGAAGAATAGCATCCCATAGAAAAGACTCAATTTACATATGATCAGCTAGTCACTAATTCCTGCCTCATTCCCTGCATCCATAAAGCTCCATATCATATATGAAAAAGTTCACGTGGATCAGAAAAGATCCTTGGGCCATACCTGAGAACCCAGTTTAAGATGTGTAACATGCTGATTTGATACACTTATATATTACAAAATTACTACTACTGTGTCATTAATTAATACCCCTGTCAAGCTACTTAATTTCTTTTTTGTAGTGAAAACATTGAAGATCTAGTCTTAGAAACTTTCAAGTATGTAATAGGGAATTATTAACTATAATCATCATACTGTACATTATATCCCTACAGCTTATTCATCTTCTAACTGGAAGTTTCTATCCTTTGACCAGTATATTTCCCTTTCACTGACCATAGCCCTTGATAACCACTATTCTAGTCTCTGTTTCTAAGAGTTCAACTTTTTTAGACTCCACATACAAGTGATACCATATAGCATTTGTCTTTCTCTGTCTTACTTCACATAACATAATGTCCATCATGTCCATCAATGTCCATCCATGTCCATCCAATGTCCATCCAGCTTGCAAATGGCAAAATTTCTTTTTGATCGCTGAATAATATTCCAACACACACACACGCACACGCACACACACACACCACTTTCTTTATTCATTCATCCATTGACAGATGCTTGTATTTTCTCTATATCTTGGATATTGTGAATAACACTTGCAATAAATGTAGGAGTTTAATTATCTCTTTGAGATCTTACTTTCATTTCCTTTGGATATATACCCAGAAGTAGGATGACTGGCTCATAGGGTAGTTCTCTTTTTAACTTTTTGAGGAATGTCTGTACTTTGTCCAGAGTGGGTACACCAATTACATTCCCACCATTGGTCCTGAGAACCCATTTTATTTTTATTTTTATTTTTTAAAAAGATTTTATTTATTTATTTGACAGACAGAGATCACAAGTAGGCGGAGAGGCAGGCAGAGAGAGAGGAGGAAGCAGGCTCCCCACCGAGAAGAGAGCCCGATGCGGGGCTCGATCCCAGGACCCTGGGATCACCACCTGAGCCGAAGGCAGAGGCTTTAACCCACTGAGCTACCCAGGTGCCCCTGAGAACCCATTTTAAAGCTATGTTGACCTAGCAACTCAGAGGAAAACAGGGTTTGTAAGAGTCCTTTCAATCGACTGCTATGCTTCATACTTCCCATTAATTTTTTTTTTCTCATAACTACTTGTTAGGCTCCAGTTTGAAAGAAGGAGAATTAAAAAAAACCCTGGAATGTTCTTGGTTGGAAAGATAATTGCTCATTAGAACCCCATATCGTTATAATTGTACAATTCATTATGCGGAGCACTTCATTAGACATATTGTAAAAATTCTGACAACTTGAATATGTTACATTGAATATCAAAATGAATCTGATTTAGAGCTTTGCTCTTTCTTGAGGGCATTTTCTAATTAATAGAAGTCTGAGAAGCCAGAAAAGCAAGAGTCTCCATATTTTCTTCTGGGGGTCATTATTAGAGATGTGCTTAAAGCCACATAATTTTAAAATAGGAAGCTTTCTTTAGAACAGAAAGAAAAAAAGGAGCCCATAAACCTGAAATGGTCACAATGAGGCCACATCTGTCTTCACAAATACAAATAGCTCAGAATTATCTGCAATTAATACCAAACCACATCTTTTTATCAGGCTGTTAGGGTCTTTTGGGTAAAGAGAGCAGATTGAACATTTTCATTTATCTCCCTTTCCTCTTGAAAGCCTACAAAAATGACCGTAATGGGGGCTTTAAGGGATATAAACCCACAAGGACAGAGGAAAGGAAGGAGCGGACAGGAGCAATGGAATCCTGGAGAATCTCCAAGCTGACAGAATGGCAAGTGAGAAGCAAACTACACCTCAGAATCCCCCAGATTGGGGATCTGGTAATTGAGGATCAAGGTGTTCTAAAAGCATCAACTGAGGGGCACCTGGGTGGCTCAGTAGGTTAAGCCTCTGCCTTCGGCTCAGGTCATGATCTCAGGGTCCTGGGATTGAGCCCCACATCGGGCTCTCTGCTCAGCGGGGAGCCTGCTTCCCTCCTGACCCCAGCCTCCCTCTCTGCCTACTTGTGATCTCTGTCTGTCAAATAAATAAATAAATAAATAAATAAATAAATAAATAAAATCTTTAAAAAAAAATCATCTGAGGGTCTGCCTAGGGAACATTTAGATGCCCAGATCTCCTCTTCCACACAAGCCAGCTGGAGGACTGTCCCTCATCCCCACTGGCACAAGTCAGGAGGTTTCTACCTCTGGAGAGTGTGAAGCAGAGAGTCTCTGGACTGGAGGACTCCAGAAATACTTGATGGCAAGAATGCCACAAGAAAACAGGGGGGGATCAGATGGTCATGTACTATTGAATGATAAGATCCCCCCTCGCAACTCTCTTAGGCCAACAAAATACGGGAGCCAGGCCTAGACTCTAAGCATGAGATTGGGAGGCCCTTGTTTGAGGAATCTGGCCAGCCCATAGGGAAATACTTCAAGATCATCTTGGAGAGTTCCCCAAAAAACAACCAGTCATAGTAGTGGTTGCACAAACCTGCAGTATCAGCACCACATGGGCCCTTGATAAAAATCCAGACTCTTGGGGCACCTTCATGGCCCAGTTAGCTAAGCAACACACCCTTGATTTCTGCTCATGTCATGATCTGAAGGTTGTGAGATTGAGCCCTGCATCAGGCTCTGCACTGAATGTGGAACCTGCTTAAGATTCTCTCTCTCCTGCCCCTCTCCCCCTCCTGCCCCATCCCCGCTCCCACCCTCTCTCCCCCCAAAATTAATCAATTAAATTAATTGCAAATTCTTGCACCTTGCTCCAGACCTACAGAATGGGAACCCCTAGGGGTGGGACCCTGAAATCTATATTCAATAAGACCCAAGTACACACCGCAGTCGAGAACCACTGTTCTTCCACAAAGCTCACCAAGGGTGCAGATTTTCCCTTCTTTATAAATATGGGCAATCAAGGATGGGCATATATCAGAAGAAAGAGAACAAAATTAACTGGAATGAATAACAATCTTGAGGGGAAAAGAGACCACACAGAGAAAAAAAAAGATCAAACTTGGGAAAGAGCTAATGTGAATACCCTCAGAGAGGTAAGAAAATATATGTCACCTGTGAAACAAGAAGAGGCAGCTTTTTTTTTTTTTTTTAAAAGGGTTCCTTTAGAAAACAACAAAAAGGGGCTTTTGAAAATTTAAAAATATGGCAGTAAAAATGAAGGATTCAATAAAAAAGTAAAGTCAAAAGCCAAAGAAAATAGAAAAAGGAAAAAATCTAAGGATTAGTATAGGAGAGTGGTTGAAAATTGCTGGATGAACAGGCAAATAATAAAAACTCAAGACAAAAGGAAGCAGGGAGAGGAAATTCTCAATGAAATAATTGACAGATAATCCCCAGCATTGAAGACAATACATTCCTAGATGGAAAGGGCCCACCTAATGCCTGGGCAGTAGATGAAAACAGATTCATATCAAGACACATCGCTGTCTGATTTCAGAATGTGGGGATAAAGAGAAGATCCTGCATGTTTCCAGAAAGAACAAGGCACATGCTAAGTATTAAGAACGAGAAGGTCCTCAGACTTCTCAGGAACAACAGCAGATCCTGGAGGACAATGGATCAAGGTTTCAAGAGCCTCCAGGAGATGATTTCCAGAGTAGAAATCCATACCCTGGTAGACAGCCAATCAAATGTGGGGACAGAAAAAGCATTAACCAAATGCACAATGGTAGAGAAGAGACACTTAAAAACAGCCTCAACTTTCAGTGCTCTTGGGTCAGATGTTAAATTTTGTAGGAAGAATTGGATAGTGGTCCCTGTCGAAGTACCAAGTCTGTTTCACAGAAGCGTTTCAGAGAAGTGCATCAAGGGCCTTCGTGACAACTGCCATTTTGTCCCTGTCTGTCTGTTGTCATCTTTCTTCTATCTGTGCCTCACCTGTGCCCAGAGAGTTCTCTCCCCCAGTGCTTGTCTCCCCAGCCTGCCCTATTTCCTGAGGCTAATAAGCAAATCTTTTGGTCTTAGTGAGGCTTCATCTTGTCTTAGCTCTGGAATTACTACCTAGTTGGGATGCAGGGTAGAAATGTGGCTGTGGCCAGTGAAGCCAGCCTCGGGGTCTTACCTTAAAGCTGCATTTGAAAAATAAGCACCTTCTTAAACACTGAGATTTCATATCACTTTAGATAAAGTTTTTCAAGATGATTTTATTTACTCTAAACAAAAGGTTAAGAAAATATAGTTGCCCATATCAAATGTTATTTTTATCATTTTTATTTGGGGTGGAATGAAGGACCTGTGGAGCCTGGAGCTGGAGGCCCAAAGCCCTCTCTCCGTGGCCCCTTTGTCCTGCATCCTGCGGTGATGGCAAGAGCTGAGACAGTCCTCACAAGAGGAAGCCCTGGAAACTGTTTGGATGTGTCTTCTCATTCCTAGGAATGAATCACCTCAGGTCAGGTCTCACTTCTCTTTGAAGTCTCTCTCGGTGAAACTTCTCCTTAGAAGCTGTTCCCATAACCTGTCTGGATGGACTCCTTAGAGCTCAATTTCTGCAACACCATTTTCCAAAGAACCGCTCTTTATTAAAGAGATTTATTCAAAGATCCCTAGATTGGCCAGGGCAGATATTCTGGGATATAGCACAGTGACATGCTCCTTTCTGTGTCCACTTCATTGGCCCGAACCATAAAATGGGGCCTGGATCTGCTGACTTTCTGGTGACCTTTATTTTTTTTTAAGATTTTATTTATTTATTTGACAGACAGAGATCACAAGTAGGCAGAGAGGCAGGCAGAGAGAAAGGAGGAAGCAGGCTCCCTGGTGAGCAGAGAGCCCAATGTGGGGCTCTATCCCAGGACCCTGGGATCATGACCTGAGCTGAAGGCAGAGGCTTTAACCCACTGAGCCACCCAGGCACCCCTGGTGACCTTTAATATAGTGGGGTGGTTGAGAGCCTGGGCCATGGGGTAAGACAACAATGGGTTCAAATCCTTGCCCCTCAAGCTTTGGCATGGGACAAATTAGCCCATCTCAATGGGTGGTGGTTAGGATCAAAAGAGACCATGTATGCAGGGATTAAGCCCATTAAATCCTCAATCAATGACAGATCATTAACAAAATTAAGTACTCTGTAAAATTTCCTCTTAGGAGAAAACATTGCAGAAACAGTCCCTCTGAGTTTAGGTATCGAGGAAATAAGATAAGAATCCCCAAGTTCCTCCATTATATTCTCACCTTGTCCTCTCCTTGGCCCCCATATTGGGCTGGGTACAGATCTACAGACTCCATCAAGTTCAAGCTCTGAACCAGTTGTAAATACTCCCTAGCCCGAGGTGTGAGAAAACTGGTACACCAGATGGTTAAAGAACGTTTAAAAGAGAAAGCGAAACTCAATGCAAAGCTTCGCCCCTTTTTTCCCTAGAAGTGTTTCCCTAAGTCATCTCTTTTACCAGCAGCTAGGATGGTAATCATGATGACAGGCATTGTTAGGTGAGGGCTGACTATGTGCCAGTCTTTCTCCAATCTCTTTTCACAAGATTTCCTGGGGTTAACTTATTTAACCCTCGTGAGAATCCTAGGAGAGAAGTGCATATGTTATTCTCTTTTTGCAGGTAAGACCCCTGGGGCTTACAGAGGAGAACTCATGGAGGAGGAAGCAGACAACAGTCCAGTCAACAGAAGAGTATCCCGAGAGTTCGAGAATGTAGCGATCATCCTCACATGGTAGGAATTTCATTGACTCTGCCCTTCTCTTTAATGGCTTCGAGGGGAAGTGTGGGGAATGGTCAGTTTCCTTCCTACTTCCCTGTAGCTGGCAAGGAAGCTTCTCTACGCTCAGGGGATGTTTTTCTATATTCTGCTTCAATAGAAGGAACCATGGAGCAGAAGTTGGTTTGTGCGGACTTTGAGACAGACTTCCAGGGCTCAGGAGGACTCTAACTCAGCTCTGTTCATTTCCCCATGCTCCAGAACCTTCTGAGGCAAGGGTGGGCCTTGGATTCTCCTGTCTTGCCCACAGGTGCTGTACAGCAAGAGCAACTATTCCAGCCCTGGCACCCAGGGTCATGCTTGGGTTGTTGTTCCTAAACCTCCAGTTCCTTCTTTGTAAGGTTATTCCCGACAGACATCAGGAAGGAGCCTGGACTAGATGATCTGTAAAGACCCAACTCACTTGCAAAGTTTGTTATTTTGTTGTTATGTAACATAAGGGTATATAAAAAATAAAGGTACACATCATAGGTTTTAAGGGAATGCTGCAACATCATTGCATATTAGTGCTTTCTTGGGATCTCTTTTGGACATTGACAGTTGGGGTCACCTTTCCACTAGGTAGCAGAGAAGTCAGAAGAGAAATAAATGACCTTGAGCTGGCTCTCATTGGGTCATTCTATGGTCAGCTGAGAGCTCCCCTTTGATGCTATCATCCAGCCCCAGCCTGAAGGCTCCAGGCAGAGTGGCTGGGGATAGGAGCACCCTCGATGCAAACGTCATGGGTAGAGCCTGACGGGTTCAACTCTCAGCTCGGCTGCTGACTCACATCGTCATCTAACCTCAGTTGCTGTTTTTTTTAAATATGAAAAGTGGGGGTAATGTGGTAGGAATGGAATGATCCACCCACGCGCCATCCATGGCACCCATGTGCCAATAGGAGACGTAATGCCCATCTCCCGATAAATACTGCATCGTCGATAACTGTTAGTAAAATCGCATAACTAAGCCAAATGACCCTGCCTATGAACAGTCTCAGATCATCTAACACAGGGTCAAGGGGCCACTCTCGTAGACACTGAGACTTGGGTCTTAGCAGCAGTGACTACCATGGATTTGTAAGAACCAAAATGGGAGTAGCTAGGCGCCTCTCCGCTATCATAAAAAAAATCATAATTAATCTTGTAAATTTGAATGTATTATTAATTTGAGTTGCCTGTTACTGCCAGCTATAAAGAATCTTTCTGACGGGTCAAGTGAACCAGGAATGCACTGGTGTGAGGGCTCTTCACCACGGCAGAAATGGCTTAAGGGTAGGGCCAAGGACTGCCATGGCGAGCCCATAGCAGAGGATATTTCTTTGGTCTTGGAGACGATGCTTCAAGTAACTGAGAATCTAGAAACAAATATCAGAAACAAGTCCCCTGACTGATCAACTTTCAGGTTTCCTCCAGTGAATTTTCTTGAAACTGTGTTCCTGAGTGTGACTTTATTCATGCGGCTCCCTGGGGAAAGACCACTGCCCTGACCTTTGAGGAGGATAGGGTCAAGGCAAGGGGACACTAATGCCACTTACAGACGAGAGCCGACGTTTGCAGAACTGACACGCTACGCCCACAGAATTTACACCACGTTCATGCAAGGAGCAGGGAGAAGGACGAATGGCTGCTGGGCCGATATATTTTCCGACTCGGTGCCAACCCCCGGCCACGAGCACCGTGCACTTAAATGCTTCGGTTGGCTCGCTGGGGTATTGACATAGTCTCGTAAACTGACACCCTTCAAAGACATGGAAAGAAAAAACAAGTTTAGAGGAACATTTACATAGAGGTTTCCCTTGGGTTCCAGCTGCCTACCTGAATTAGCATCAAACCACTGCCCCGGAGCCGGGTCATGAGAGCCGGTGTTCCCAGCCTTGCTCTAGGAGCGCGGTCACGTGTGCTGCCTGGTTTTTCGTTTGGGAGAAATTGACATTGGATCCCATCCTCCCTCACCCCCAAATTTCTGTCTTCTACCCACTCTCCTCAGTCGTTCTCAGACCCGACCATCTGCAACAAGCCTCCACTGTTTTTACCCCTGGGGACTTGGCTAGAAAATTCCTCCCGTTCAGTCTTTCTTCCATCCCAGGCAAAAACTGCCATTCTTGACTTCTGACCAGCATCAATATGGAGTCTGGAGGGAAAGAGCTGAGTGAATGCATTCACACTAACAAGCAAATAGCTGATAAATCCTCGGAGCAGTCCGAACGCTTTTTATGAATTCAAGTATCCTAGTTTCATAATTTCAGGGTTTAAAGGCTAAGCCTCTTGAACGGTGGCATTTCCTTCATGAAGACCAACAAGAAGAAAGTTTTTACATCTCAAGACTTACCTCCCTTCCTTGTGCTCCTTAGTCTGATAGTAAGGAAATGTGGCATCTGGGAATAGCAGGTGATATTGTTAACCCCCAATATTCGGAGATCCACAGTCAGAATAGATGAGAAGCCTGGAAGCTTCTGTATGGACATACAACCAAGGGCTTCAATCCCCGGTAGGGTCCTTGCATTCCCAGTGCCCATTCCCAGGTTCCGGGGCCTCCTGAGAGGGGGAATCTCTGGGATGAAGTGACCTTCTCTTAACTCCAAATTAGGAGCTTCTTTTGTCCTTTGAGAGTATGAGGGAACGGAGGAGAGGCATACTCCTTGATGATAGAATTTGACATTTGCATAATAAACAGCTTATTATGATTTGCTGTGTGTTGCTACGATCCTAGAGACTTTAATTCATTCATTCAACAAGGATTTATTGAGTGCTTCCTATGTGTCAATCTAAATGCTGGCTATCCATTCATTTATTCAATGCTTGACCTCTTTCATGTCAAATATCGTTATAAATACTATTCATTCATTCATTCATTCATTCATTCATTCATCAACAAGTACTTACTGAGCCCCTCCTGTGCCCCATAGCAGTGAACTAACCAGAGCCTCTGCCTTTGCGGACAAATGCTCTGTTAGAGGTTGCCGGACAATGCACAAAGAAAT